>NC_136429.1:437857689-438457689 GCF_052849685.1 Lactuca virosa | reverse complement strand
GGTTTGAATCCATAAGAATAGATTATAGTTGATTGGAGATTACCTTGGTATCCCAATCATTTCTGTGTTTAGGATAAAAGTTCTTCTATATACCAGTTTTGCTCAAGATGTCTTAACTTCAATGGATACTTCTAATTCTCAACAAATGAACTCAATGCATATAGAAAATAGAGTGGGTTGCCCTACTCGTGCTCCACTGCTAGTTGTTGAAGAGTATGAAAACAGAAAGTCAGAATGGAAAGATTTTTACCTGGAAAAGAAAAAGGTGAAGCTATCTGGAGAACCGTGAAAGAAGGTCCTCATGTTCCAGTTCAAACCATTGTTTGAGATGCTGCTGCAGCTCTCATGGGATAGGATGAACAACTTCAAGCACCTCTCACTACTGATTACATCGAAAAGCTACATGCAGATCAAGTTGCCTTTTCTGAAATAGTGTTTGGTGTTCCACCTTCTCTCTTTGAGCACATTAAACTGTGCAAATTTGCTAAGGATATTTGGGACACCCTTCAAGACATGTTCGAGGGATCAAAGAACATGAAGGATAAGCACCTAACCTTAGTTGTCAATGAGTTCGACACCTTTACTATAACTACTGGTGAATCTGTTGCTTCGGCCTCAAACAGATAATGAATCGTCGTCAACAACATGACAACTCATGGGATAATCTGAACCCCACGCGAATACAACCTCAAGTTCATTAATAGCCTCGGGAAGGGATGGGGAAATGTGAAATCATGACTTCAGAGTAATGGATCTCTGAAAAAGTTGAAGCTCTACCAACTGTTCGATGAGCTTCAAGGTCATGAATTAAATGTTGCACAAACTTTACGAGAACTCACAGGAGGTCCTCTAGCTCTTGTTAGTTTTCACAATCCTTAGATTCTGGATCTCACTGTTTTTCACCCCTTCACCGCTGTTGTTCCATACATCCCACCTGTTCAACCCTCACCACCAATCCTATCCGTCCCCACCAACAACCACTACCAATTAATTGGTGACCTCGATCCTGGAGAAATGGATTCCGAACTCCGCTTCCAACAAGAGTTTGCTTTGCTTTCCATGAGATATAATCATCCTTTTAACAAGCCATATCACAACCGTTTCCAGGCTCCTCACCAAAATAACACTCAATTATTCAAAAAAAAAACTTCAGAAAATCCACCAGCTTACAAACCTAACCTTCCTACACCAAATCACACCTTGGAATCTTCACAGACTCCAAAGTCATACAAAACCAAGATTGTATGTCACAAATGTGGTCATGGAAATCAATTTGCCAAATACTGCTTAGCTGAAGTCCTACAAAAACCCAAGATCAAGGATTCTGCTTACTATGCACGTCGAGCTCAAGAAATGGCAGAAAGTGAAAAGGCTTTCGTTACAACTATATCAAGAGATGTGGATGGATACCGGTCTTCTAGAGATGATAATGATGTGAGTACTGGAAGGAACATGTGCTTTATGGCTAGACAAACAATTGAATGTGATGGAGGCTACTGGTCGTCCTGATCAGAGGATGACTATGAAGATGATGAACCAAACTATTGCTACATGGCTACCAACGACCCACCTGGTAGAAGCATCGTTAAATAGGTAAAATCTATGATTACTGATAATAACTTTGATTTGTCTCTTTGTGAACCATATCTAATCCAGATTCAATCAGATATGAACATCATTTACAAAGCCTATAAGTCAGCCATAGAAGCTAGTGAGAAGATGGAGAGTGAATTAAGTCGTCTTATATTAAGTTTCGAGGATAAGAAGTTAAAAATAGAGTCTTTAGAACGAGATCTTGTAATGTCAAAAGATGAATGTGTCATTCTGAAAGACAAATGTGAAATCACTTATTCTGAAAGAAATGTTTTAATTTCTGACAACAAATGTCTCAATAGTAAAATAGATGCTTTGCATAATTCCATTGACATTCTTGAAGCAAATGAACGGATGACTCACAATTTTCTTCATCCTTGGTCAAAAGCTCCTGGTCTCGGAAGCGAGTTTCCGAAACCTATTCCTCGTCCCTTGAAGGAGTTGCAAAACCTAACTTTTATGGGAGACGTTCCAAACATTAAACATTCAGACACCCATATCTCGCCTTTGTCACCCATTCTTGAGACTTCTGACCAATTTGCATCATTAATACCTGAGTTTTAGTCTATAGTTGTCAAATGTCCCGATTCTATGCATTTTCCGCCTCTTACAAACCTAGACCTGAATCGGACCCCGAATTTCCACTCTAGTATTGGAAACACTGTCGTTAAAATTCCGAACCACAACCCTCTTAGAAATTGTGTTGTTGTGGAAATCACTCTGGAGACAACTAGACCTGATACCTCTAAGTGTTTTGGGCATCTTTAGATAGTGATGTTGATGATTCGTCAAATTTATGTGATTCTGACCCACAAGTGATTTCCAAAACAAATCTTGTGCCAATCAAGCCTGCGTTTAACAATCCTTCTGTAGGTCAAACTTCCAAATCCTCATTTCATTCCAAAAGGAAACCCATGTTGAATAGGAAAGATGTTGTTGATCCTAAGATAGGAGCCCGAAATGCTCACAAAAAGGAAGTTAATTTAAGACAAAATTCTAAATTCTGTGAGAACTCCAAAAAGAGTGTATCTCGGACTACCAACCCACCAACTAAGAGTTACAACACCTTCACACCCACTAAGATTCTCAAGAGGCCATCTAATCTTTCAAATCTGGTATAACATAAGAAAGTGGTATGTCCTACCTCGAAAAAGCCCATTGTAGGTACTCAGTCTGTCATAACTAACTCTCCTCGGACTGATTCATCTGTTTTCATAGCCAAATCTGATGGTACAGTTTTCAAACCACAACAGCTTTCGAAACCAAATGTATCATCAACCAAAGAAAAAGTTTTTAGGAAATCAGTTTCACAATAAACTTCAAAACAAAATCTTGTATGGAAAGTAAAAAATCACACAAATGAAACTGCAAAATCCGAGATACTTGGTGATTCCCACTGCTCCGGAAGCTGCTTGTCCGAGAAAAGTTGTTCCGAACCTCATGTCATTGAGTATGAATATTGGATAGATGAAAGAACCATGGCCTTCTATTTGTTTCCTAAGGAATCTAGGAACAACCCTTCAAAAAGATCTGTTGCTCAAAAGTCACAACCAAAGCCTAAGACTCGTTCCTTTATCCCAAAACCTAACTCGAAGCTTATGAACTCCACAACTCACTAATTTTGCAGGCACTCTGTGCTTCGGAGCAAGAAACAATATGGTATATTGATAGTGCTTGCACCATGCACATGACGGGGCAGAAGGACTTTCTGCGAGATCTCAAACTTTCACCAAATGCTGGATGACTTTACTAGGTTCACCTGGGTCTTCTTCCGAAGGCTCAAGTCAAAAACAACATCCAAACTCATCAACTTTATCAAAGGAATTGAAGTTCTCATCAAACTTCATGTAAGGGGATTCCAAAGTGATAATGGTTCAGAATTCACAAATTCTACCATTGAGAACTTTCTCACCGAGAAGGGTATTGACAAGAACTTTTCTGCTCCATACACTCCACAACATAACAGTGTAGTCGAACGATGCAACATAACACTTGTCGAAGCTACTCGATCCATGCTCAACTTTGCAATTCTTCCACTCGATCTTTGGGTTGAATCTATCTCAACTGCATGCTTTACTCAGAATAGGAGTATCATTAATCGACGCCTCAATAAGTCACCATATGAAGCCATGAATGATCAGAAGCCAAGTATCTCTTTTCTTCAGATTTTTGGATGTAGATGCTGCATCAAGAAAAATCACGATTAGCTTACAAAGTTCCAACCCAAAGCTGATGAAGCTATCCTTCTCGGATACTCTGCTAAATCAAAGGCTTATCGAGTTCTTAATCAGCGAACTCGTGTTCTGGAAGAAAGATTTTATGTTACCTTTGATGACAATTTCATTCGGAATTTTGGTCCAACCTATGTTACAAATTATATCATGGAGTCCGATACTCTCGCGCCAGGATGTCCAAACCAGCAAACGATCTATGAAGTTGACTTTGACACCTTGTTCGGTCTCTCAAAAACAGTTCTTGATTCGGAATCTCGAACAAGACAAACCTTATCAACCGAAGCTCCGGTTTCCCAAAATGTTTTAGGTCTGACACCCAGTTTTCCTCCATTTGATTCTGAACCATTTCAACCTTCTCAGGTTGAGGGTGAGAATGGTCAACTTTCCATTGAATCAAATGTGGATTGATTCCAATATGCATCTGTTGAATTTGACTCTAAGCCTATCAACAATGATGATGATGCAAATTTCTTCGATTTCCCACCTGATGACGATGTCAACTTATCCGATTCCGAAGTTTAGGGGGATCATCATCCACAAGTTCAATCTATTTAGGGGGAGTAACACAACCCCATTGTTGATATAGGATCATCTGCTGCACAAAAGCTTCCAAGACTACATGTTTGGACTAAGGATCATCCTCCGAACTAAGTTATTGGAAATCCAAACGCTGGTGTACAAACTCGTTCTGCCACAAGTGTTCAAAATGAATGTCATTTCTCAGCGTTTATCTCAATGGTTGAAACAAAATCCATCAAATAAGAACTAGAACATGCTGATTGGATTACAACCATGCAGGAAGAATTGGCAGAATTTGATAGAAATGAAGTATGGACTCTCATCCCTCCTCCTGAGAATCATCCCATTGTTGGTACTAGATGGGTGTTTTGGAACAAACTAGACGAGACATGAGTCATTATTCAGAAAAAATCAAGATTAGTGGCAAAAGGATTCACACAGATCGAAGGACTTGACGACGATGAGACCTTTGGTCTTGTTGCCCGTCTTGAAGCCATCATTATATTCCTTGCTTACGCTGCTCACAAAGGCTTTAAGGTTACCAGATGGATGTCAAAAGTGCTTTTCTAAATGGTGAACTTGATACTGAAGTGTATCTCCAACAACCCCCCGGTTTTGTCAATTTCTCATATCCAAACTACTGCTATAAACTCCGAAAATTTGTTTATGGCCTCAAGCAAGCTCTTCGCGCATGGTACGAGACCCTCACCGAATTTCTCGAGCGTTCAGATTTTCAAAGAGGTATTCTCGATCCTACTCTGTTTCGAAGGTTAAATGGAAAACATCTCAACCTTGTCCAAATTTATGTTGACGACATCATTTTTGGATCCACCGATTCATCAATGGTTACTGACATTGCTAAGTTAATGGTTAGTCGATTCCAAATGAGTATGAATCGTGAACTAAGATTCTTCCTATGTCTCCAAGTTAAACATACCAATAGAGGAATACTTATTCACCAAGAAAAGTACATCTCAGAACTTCTCAATAAATATTCAATGGACGTCTGTGCCTCGGCAAAGGTACCTATGGGTTTCGGAAACAAGATCTTTTCGGACCCTTCAGGTGTTGCTGTTGATGAAAAGAAGTAAAGAGGAATGATTAGATCACTAGTCTACCTTACAACAAGTCATCCGGACATCATGTTTTCAACATGTTTTTGTGCCAGATTTCAAGTCAATCCAAAAATGTCTCATATCTTATCCGTTAAGAAAATATTCTGATACCTCAGAGGTACAAAGAATCTGGTACCAAACAAATGAGAGTTTTCTCCTTTAAGCATATTCTGATTCAAACTATAGCGGTCTTCAATTAGACAGAAAAAGCACATCTGGTGGTTGTCATTTTTTAGCTGGTCGATTGGTTAGCTGGTCATCTAAGAAGCAGAACTACATTGCACTCTCAACAGCTGAAGCGGAATACATTGATGCTGCTAGCTGCATATCTCAAGTTCTTTGGATGAAATCTCAGCTCTTGGATTATGGTTGCAGGTTTCAGCAAATCCCAATCTATTGTGATTGTCAAAGTGTCATTTCAATTTCGCACAATCCAATTCAATACTCTATGACGAAGCACATTGACATACGATACCATTTCATTAAAGATCATGTTTTAAATGGTAACATCGAACTTATTTTTGTTCCATCTGACGATGAAATTGCTGATATCTTTACTAAGGCATTAGACGAAACCAAATTCAATGGTTTTCTAAACAAAATGGGTATGATGATGCCTGATCCTGAATTCTTTCAAGAGGTATGTACTCTCTGATGGTAACATCAAAAAGTAGATTAGTTCCAGAATAAAATTCTCTCTCATCTCGGAACTATTGCCTCTTGGAATAAATAGGGTCATTTTACGTGTCCATTTATCTAACCAACTCCTATAGTTTTTATGTTGTACAACACATTTTATCATATGAAGTCCATGACCAATATAGTCATATTCGTGTTAATCTCACCATGGAAGTTTATTCATAAGATCATCCCGGAATTCAAGTCCGAAACGGTATTAAACTCTCATTCCTTGTCCGAAATCATAAATTTTCATATCTCTGAGCTTTCCAATAATTTTACTCCGGAATCTTAAAAACATTTCACTCTAGAATCTTCAAAAAATTTCACTCCGGAATCTTCAAAAAATTTCA
This sequence comes from Lactuca virosa, assembly GCF_052849685.1. NCBI lineage: Eukaryota > Viridiplantae > Streptophyta > Magnoliopsida > Asterales > Asteraceae > Lactuca > Lactuca virosa. The sequence continues at coordinate 438,451,197 of NC_136429.1, read as the reverse complement.
CTCCGGAATCTCTTCAAAATTTCGCTCCGGATTTTTGACACCAGAATCTTCAAATTTTTCTTCGGACTCTTCATGGTCAGAAACTGTTTTCAAAACATTTTGGAACCTTATGGTTTTGAAATAAAACCACATGGTGAAGTCCAAAAGGTTTTTAGATGAAACTTTTTTTAACAGTTACTTTTTAATGATGATTATCGTTTCACCCTCGAAACTTACTCCATGTTGCACACGTCTCTATAAAGTAAACATTACATCAACCAAGTGACGATTTCTATTTTGCACTTCAAGACAGTGGGATCTTTAGTCATTGTAGGTCAACTCATCTAAAAACGACAACATAATAAATGCGATCCATTTCCATCTTCGAGTTTCATCATTACCTTTTCTAACCTGAGTCGTTTCCTTAACCTATAAAAACCCTCCTCAAACCCTCTTTTATCCTTTACACGCACAAAAATGTAAAATCCTTATTCTTCTTTCTCTCTGCAACTGTGCTCTTCAAACCTTCATCTTCTGCAACAATGGTGTCTTCATCTCCTTCCAAATTCTCCCAAACCGCTCTTGAAGTCACTCAAACTCAGTCCAACGACCCTTTCTCAGAGATACGACGCAACTATTCTCCCTTCACCGCATGGATTTTGACGAGCGCATTAGATTCATGATTGAGTTCATTACTCATCAACACATTTCCATTCCATTCACCAAGATACTAGACCCACCACTACATCTTCGTCTTCTTCACACAACGTTCGAACGGATCAAGATTGAAAACAATGTTCTTGAGACGAAGATAACCGATGATTGCATTGTATGTGTCCGCAAATCCACGTTTCTCAAGGCGATTGGCCTAAAAGAAAACCCTTCAGACTTTAATGTATAAGAACCCACATCAAAAGAATTTCAATTGTTTCAAACTCACATCGGTTATGGCCAAGAATACAAAGCAAAAAAGTTCAAGAAATCAGCTGTCTCAGGCCTTTGGACAGTCCTGATGCATTTCATTGTCAGGGGTCTGTCTGGAAAACATGGAGGTACAAACACTCTAAGCAAAGATTGGTTGTACGTGGTTTAGAACATCTTCCCCGGCAAGAGCAACGCCGTAGATCTTCCTGATGTCTTGTGGCAAGATTTTCGGAAGTTCGCCATCAAACGGAATCCCAACGAGATTTCTAGCCCTAGATTTTGGGCCCTGACGATCCAACAATCGTACCGTGAGATGTCCGAACCAATTCATGTGGATACGATTCAGAAAGAGGTATTATTTTCTTTCAAACTTCCTTCGGACCAATTAGACCAAACTTCCTTCGGACCAATTAGACGATTAGACGATTGTCGGAACATATGCTGGCCGTCCTACCTTCAGGATCAATTCATTTGAAAAATCATATGGAGACCTCAATTGTGTATAACCCTACACAATATGCCCCAAGCCCCTTTGAGCCCACTCTGGAAGTGGCCAAGACTATTCCTTGAGGTGGTAAGAAGAAGAAATTTGCCAAGAGGAAATCCTCTCCCTCAAAGCCAAAAGCCAAAAATAGAACCAAAGTCGATTCCTCCTCTCAATAGGTAGGAGCCAAAGACATCCCAACTGACTCTGCCATCCTCTTACCCCACCTACCCACTATTCCAAAGTACCTTTCGGAGATTCAAAAACCACAGCACACACACACGAGGAGTGTCCACACAATCCACCCTCACCTTCCCAACAAGGTGCTGCTGGTGTTAAACTAAGTTCCTTGCCCCCCTGGAATAAACCCAAGAGTCTCTTTGGAAAACCCAATTCGTTCTATACAAGCACAGTCCGAGATCCCTATTTCAGACTCCAAGCATTCCAAGGCTAGAGTTGTCCCTCCAGCCTTAGGTGCCACAACTTGTCTGATACCCAGTAAGGGTACATGACCGCCAGGTGCTAATGATCCTTTGTGGGAAGATTATGTTGACAAGACTCATACGTGATATCTGGAACTCACTAGGTCTCAAGTCGAAGCAACTCTCATCTCAATAAGTAATAGGGCCATTCAAAGCAACCTGCCCTTCATTGCCCCTACTGATGAAATCACAGATTTAGATTTCGCTTCCGCAGAAATGCCAAAGACTCATCTCTATGATGCTATGAACTCTGATCCAAATGAAGAACTTTCCAATGAAGTTATGTTCGATGATGAAGGTGCTTCCATTGCCGCTCCTCAGTTGTTCTCCTGGTTTCCCTTTCCATCAAAGCCATCCTCATCAAGGCCAGATTTTGATTTCGGACAATCATCCTCCTCTTCTGAGCAGTTTGATGAGGAAATCAACATTGATGATCAAGCTGACATGTATTTCAGAGCTGAAACTGAATCTAATCCTAACCGGGGAGATAAGACTGGAAATGAAGCTCAGGTTGGTCCTTCCGTACCTCCAGAGATCCAAGAAGATGATAAATACAAGTCCCGGACTTCCACTTTGGACACATGATCATCCGCTGGCAATTACGTTGATCCTTTTTCCCTCTTGGATTCCGAGACAATGTCTCTGACACCATGAAGAAGGTTGATGCCATAGAAACTTCTGTGGCTGGAGTAAATACAAAGATTGATGATAAGGTTTCCGTACTGGATTCCAAGCTTGATACAATCCTCCAATCCCTGTCCGAAACCAACAAGTCCGGACACACTATTTCTGAAAGAGAAGCCCAGCTTGATCAGCTCATCTCTCTCCGCCTCTAGCTACTATCGAACAAGTTGAACAAAAAAATATGAGGCTTCTGTCGATCACTATCTTGACACAATCACCAAGATGCTCAACGTTCATGAAGATTTTTTCAGTGCCACAAATGACCTCATCAAACAAACTCATGTTCGTCATGAGTAACAGATTCAGAGGTTAGAGAAAGAGATCCGAAAGAAATATGAGATGAACCAAATCATCCAACAAGTTCTTCTAATGCTTCTCAGGGTCTGCTGGAACATCATGGATGTTCCGAACCACAAGTTTGGCGAGATTCTTACCATTCCTTCAGCCGTTTTCGATCATCTCAAAGATCAGGCTCCCACAACTGAACCTTATGACACTCTGACTCTTCAGATGAACAAGAGTTTTCAAAAGGTGTTCGAACGCTTCTCGGAACTTAAGGATTCTACATTTCTTGCACCGGTTGCAGGATCCTCCATTGCAAGAGGGGGAGAAGGACCTAGCTGGAGAAATCAACATTGGAAACCTGTCTCAGAGTTCAGACTCGGAGATGAAAATTCTAATGATTATTAACAAATCCTTTTAGGTTCTCCAGGTGGTGATGATGATGATGATGACAATGATGATGCTGATGAAGATATGTACGTCAAGAATGCCATCATAGGGCTTCCAGCCCCCAAAAAGTGTCCAGCCAAAGTGCTCTCCGAGGAAGAACAAAGGATTTGGTCACCAATATCATGGCCATCAACTCTGGCCGATGTACTTCATAGAACCCAAGAAATGGCTAAGGCTAAAACCCAACTAGCGGTTGACGCCTTCTGGGCCACAACATCAATGTTATCTCCGATTCCTTCTCCAAAGATCGCTCCTATCTATGAAGGCTCTTAACTCCGGAAGCCGGATGAGAACATGCAACACATCCTCTCGACCCTCAAAAAACAGAAAGAGAAGGGTAAGAAGCCTATTTCAGACTTTTCCTACTCCGCACCTCCCTTGAAAGAAAGAAGTGGTTGGACCCAGGAAGAGATCAATCAATCACTTGAGTAAAGTATCTAGATCCAATCCTTCAAAGATGTCAATCCTCATCCGATGCTAGGAATCTCTCCTCTTTGCAGAGATGGAATGTTGCAAGATGTAGACATAGTGCCTTTCATGTACTATGATCTTCCCAACCAAGACTCGGACCAGATCGATTTTCCTCTCTCTCCTTACAACAAGTTATACACAAAGTTCGCTCCTATCTATCTGGAAGATGATCCACACATGATCATCCAGAATATATGTGAAAGATTAAAGACCTTTAATTCCAAGAACGCGCTTCCTCAAAAAGAAGTTTGGTCTCGGAAAAGGATCACCAAAATTTCCGGATTCGGAAGGAAAATCTTGACCAAGTTCGAACTCAACTGTGTGCTATTCCGATACCACATCTTCTGAAACAAACCAACTCAGAAAACCATCACCGACGCCGACTTCCCTGCAATTAACCCAAATGATATTTTGAAAATTGATGCTCACTTTAGAATCCATCAAACTGACAATCTTAGCATGAGAGCTTACCACGCTGCTTTGAGCTTCCATAAAGATTACGTTGCAGAATTTTTCCGGTGCGACTTTCAATTGGCCCATCTGTTCCGTACTGAGAAATACTTGGCCAAAATTGACTTTAAGCTTCCAGAAGCTGAAATATTGGCAGAGGGACCCATTGATGAACGAGTGCTAGGATTTGTCTATCTTCAAAAAAGATCAAACAAGAAGGACTTTTTCCGAGACCTTGACAAACAATTGGTTTCCACCGAGGCCTTTCAGAACTTTATCAGTCGAGCATCGAAGTCCAATAAACCATAGCATGTTAAGGCAAAGTTCATAAGTCAACTACAGTGGTACATCGAAGTTAGAGAATGGTTGTACAGGGCCTATGTGTTCATCAAGGAAGATTCGAACTAAGCTGACTGGATTGCTAGGTTCACTTAGGGGGAGATTGTTGGAACCTGAAAGTGGACCTCTAGCAATCTCTAACCTGTGGAAGTTCCGAAGTCAGTCTTAGGTCCGAAGTGGGATATAGTCCAAAGTTAGTCTGTGGTCAGATATGAAGTTGGTGTCAGGAGTAAGGAGTATGTTTGAAGTGAAGATGTTCCGAGATAATGAATTCGTCTACATTAATTACTCCTGTCATTTTGCTTGATGTAACAGTACACATGACTTATTTATTTTGTCAAATGGATAATCAGAGTGTCAGAAGTAACTCTTTTATCCAGTCTTGTGTATGCATTTGGGTTTGTACGATTTACCTCTTACTCCTTTATAAGGAGTATTTAATGATAAGAATAAATGACGGTTGTTGCTGCAAAGATAGTTATATTTGAATTTACTTCACTTTCATCTTTCTCTCAAATCAAAACCCTTTCAAACATTCTACTTTTTCATTTATTCTCTTTACTTTTATTATACTCATTACTCCATATTTAATACTTGAAGTACTTTGTTTATTCTCATCTTCAGTCTCGACTGCTCTTGCCAGACTTGACTGGAATAATTAATCAGAAGCAGACATTGATCTTAAGCATTAACTCAAGGTTTGAGTTTTCGAGCCTTGTCCCTGCACAATCAGATCCTTTTTCTCACAATGATGGTTTCAAACATTTATCACAATTATGGATGATTACAGTGGACACAGTTAGGTTTATATGTTGAAACAGTTATGCCGTTACTTTTATATATAATATTTTTGAATATGTCAAGAATTAGTTTCACAAAGTTGCCAAACCTAATAAAATATATAATGCTTTTATGTGTGTTTCTAGTAACAAAGACGTAATTTACTTTCAAGCAATAGGAATACTTCATCAAAAAGCATCACCTTGACACCTCAACAAAATGGTCCAATACAATGGAAGCATAGACACATTTTAGATGTTGCAAGTGCCTTATATTTTCCATCTGATTTGGGGAATTCTTATTAGAATGAATGGGTAAAGACTAATATACATTTTATCGACAAAATTCCCACAAAATTCCTTAAAATGTATCTCCTTATGAAACTCTTATTGGTCACCAGCGAAATTTATCTCATTTAAAGGTGTTTGGTTTCCTCTGCTTCATTACTACTGTATCCATTGATTGTGCTAAATTCATGTCCATATCTCATCTATGTTTTTTCTTGGATACCTTACTAGTAAAAAGGTTTTATAAAGTTTTATATCTAGTCAATAAACACAATTCATATTATAATGGATGTTGTTTTCTTTGAAGATTTATTCCCTTTACACTCTATTCTTAAACAACATTTGGCCGCAACTTCTTCTCATTTACAAATCAATACATCATATTTTTTCAATTCTTCCTAATACCTATAGTTCCAATTTTACCCCGTATAGCTCTTATGATCCATCATAAGTAGAGTTACAACCACTTCATCAATCCAATTCTCAAACTGATGATCTAAACTTTCCTAAGCAACATAAAAAGTCAACTAGAATTCACCAACCTCCAATAAGACTACAAGATTACATCTACAATCAAGTGTTCATATATTAGTTTTCATACCATCACTAATATGTGCATTCAATATGAGATCTTAACTTTTTCGAACAAATAAGTTTCTCCCACTTCATTTCCCATTCATTCTACATTACAAGTTCTAGAGCCAACTTTCAATCGTCAAGCTAAATCAATCCACATTGGGAAGAAGCTATGCAAAAAGAAATTCAAGCACTTTTACCAAAAAACAAGAGACATTGTCAAATATCCTAAGGATAAAAAACCTATTTCATGTAGATGGGTATAAAAGGTGAAATATAGTGCTAATGATTGCATTGAAAGGAATAGATACCGTTTGGTTGCTAAAGGTATCACCTAATATGAAGGCCTAGATTGTCATTACACCTTTTCTTTATTTATTAAGTTCAACACTTTAAGATGTTTAGTTTCTTTGGCTGTGAAGATGTTGGATAAGGTGTCTAACTCCATAACTTATTTGGTGTATACTTGACCCGACCCGGCATGGTCCATTTGGGTTGCACTTCACCCGAACTATTTATATGGATAATATTATGAGAGGAGTATATTTGCGGCCTATTAATATATTATAAGTTATAATATATTAATATGAACATGTATTATTTAATTAGTGTGGGCTAACACTCATTAGGAAACGGGCTATGCTTAAATGAGAGTCCATGGATGATCCATGGAGCTTTTAACCCATGGATCCTTGGAATAGGAAAAGACATGGGTTATTAGGGTTTGCATGGTTCATAACCCTAATCATCTACACTATATCAAGGGGCTTATGGTGCTTGAAAAGACACTATGTGTGTGTGCATAAGGTGTGGCCGATTTCTAGAGTATTAGAGTGCTCTCCCATAAGTTTTCCAAGTTTGTGGTGATTTGTGATTTCCATTTGAGGCATTCACATTATTGGTGCTTGGCTCTCAAACTCCTAAGGAATCATCTCACTAACAAAGGTATGTAACTCTTCTAGTATCTTTTATGTTTAAAAGTACCCCATGCATGCTAGATAAGTTATGAACCTTGGAAAATTATTTTGCATGTATTTTAGACAAACATAGATCCAAGGTTTCTAGGGTTGCATGAACACCTTAGGAGTGTTAGTTTGCTCAAAACCCAACAGTGGTATCAGAGCCTATGCTTATTTTCTTGATACTTGATGCAAACTTGTTGAAAAACTCAAGTTTTCTGCATTCTGCAGCATGAACTCGCCGAGTCCATGGGGGGACTCGCCGAGTCCATGAGTAAGTCATCCTACTCGTCGAGTAGGTTCATGCACTCGACGAGTAGGAGCCTCAGAATGCAGATTTTTTAGTTTTGCTGCTTGAAATGGACTAGAAACGTTACCCTAAACTGTTTTGGTGTTTTAAAACCTGTTTTAGATGGTGTAATGTTTATGCCAATCCATTTACAATGGCTTATATCAAAATTGGATGATTATATGTGTTCATATGTTCTTGGAATTTTTGATATGATGTTCATGTTCTTATGAACTATTGTTAGATCATAGGAATTATTTGCTAAATTGTTTATTGATAATTCTTGATCATTTTTGTGTTTTAATGGAGTCCATAATTTGTCCTCAAGTTATGGATTTCCAAAGGTCACTTTCAATTATTATATATATGTATAAGATTAAGTCGTTTTACCGTTAGTAGGCCTCATTCACGAAGCCGGTCTATAAGGGAGGTATAAGGTTGTTGCGTATAAAATGGCAGCTTAATGGGTGTCCATTCTTACCCACCGCTTCCTTGATCGGTGGAGCGTCGTTAGCCGAACAGGTAGGACAATGACTTTAAATTCTCATTAAAAGTATAATGAATATTATAAAGTAACTAAACCTTTTATAAATTCCCAATCTTAGTTACTTTAGGAAAATGTGAATATGGTGCTAACCCATGAAATTCACACTTTGTACCTTACCAAGTCGTTGGTGGAGCGTGTGTGGTTAACCGTCACACTAACTTTGACTAGTAAGGATCACGAAGGGTGAATTAATGTTTATCATAGATCGGTGGAGCGCGTGTGGTTAACCGGCACATTGATTAGGTGATAATATTAACGGTACCAAGTGAATTTGCATGGTTATTCACACCTTGTTTTGTGATCCTTGGCATCCCAGTCACAAAACTTGAAGGGCAGAATCAAGATTGAAACATGCCATTGAAAAGTTCAATGAATCTCAAAAGATTCTAGGAATTTCAAAACCAATTAAACCTAATAATTCATTTTGTTTTCATGGTGGAAATTGTTGAATCGTCATTCACCTACCTTCAAATATGTTATAGCTTAGATTACAGCATCCCTCTTCTAAGTTATAATATATTGTGTTGGATCCTAGCCTTAATATTACATTTGGGTGTATTATTAAGGATTCGATATATCTAATCTAAACTTGTTTTTCTTCTTTTCAGATGTCTTCCAACAACGATGCTTCGGGCTCTAACCCTACTGGCTCCTTTTCTCTCATGAACCTTTGTGGGAGGGTCATCTTTGATGGTTCCAACTTCATGGATTGGATCCGGAACATCAGGATGGTCACTCGTTACGAGGACAAGGAATATGTCCTCGATAAGGAGCTAAAGGAGCTTGATGAGTCCACTGCTACTCCTGAGGAGGTCGCTGAGTATCAGGCATATGAGAGAGATGCCACCAAGGTGGCATGCATCATGATGACCACCATGACAGCTGAACTCCAAAAGTCCTATGAGGACTATTACCCTTTTGAGATGCATCAGGATCTGATGGAAAGGTACCATCAGAGTGCTCGTCAAGAGCGGTATGAAATAATCTCCTCCATGATCACTACCCGTATGAAGGATAGCGAACCAATCACGGGCCACATGCAGAAAATGCAAAGGTATGTGGACCGTCTGATGAAACTGAATGTGAACTTCCCTGAGGAGTTGGCAATTGATATCATTTTGCACTCCTTGCTCTCATGTTACGATCAAATTCGTATCACATACCACATGAACAAGGAGGAAGTCGCACTCAGTAAGGTTCAAGGACTTCTGAAGACTGCCGAAAGTGGTCTTAAAAGTAAGTCGGTTGCTACTCCTACTCCTACTACTACCCCTGTTTTGGCTACCGGTCAAGGCAAACGGAAGAAGAGGAAGCACCCTTCGAAGGGTATCAAGGGAAAGTCTCTTGAAGGCTCCTCATCTGGAACCAAAGGTGGTTCTATCACTCCTTCTGCCATCCCTAAGGATGCTGAATGCTTCTACTGTCAGAATAAGGGGCATTGGAAGCGAAACTGCCCAAAGTACTTGCAGGATGTCAAGGATGGGAAAGTGAAACCACCCCATGCAGGTATTTACACTATATTGTCTAATAACTCACCATATTCTAACTCTTGGGTGCTTGATACAGGATGTGGTATTCACATATGTTCTTATTTGGAGGGCCTAAGAAGAAGTGAGGATGTGGAGCACGGGAAGATACACTTAATCATGGGGAATAGGAAGATTTCACCTGTTACCAAGATTGGAGTTTATACTTTGTTGCTAGATAGTGGGTTAAAGTTAGATTTGAATAAATGTGTGTACTCGTCAGAAATGGCGAGGAATATTATTTCCTTTAATGCTTTGTACAAACAAGGTTTTACCTTTTCTTTTGATAATGAAGTTGGTAGTATTTATGCTTTCTTTAATAATTTTCTTTATTTTAAAGCATTACCTTGTGATGGTGTGTATGAAGCTGTATCGGTTGTAGATAATTTAGGAAATAATGTATTGTGTATTGATTCTTCAACTAGCTTGGATAAAGCATCTTTCTGGCATTGTCGTCTTGGACATGTAAGCAAGAAACGAATAGGCCAGCTCTAAAAGGATGGATTATTGGAGTCATTCGACATTAAGTCGGATGACAGTTGTGAATCTGGTCTAGTTGGAAAAATGACAAAATCACCCTTCACTGGCACTTGTGCAAGGGGTGAGTGTTTGTTGGACCTTATACATACTGATGTATGTGGACCATTCAAAACCGCCACAAGGGATGCTAATCGCTATTATGTGACTTTTATTGATGATTTTAGTAGATATGGTTATGTCTACTTAATCAAACATAAGTCAGAAACTTTTGAAATGTTTAAAGAGTTTAAACAGGAAGTAGAAAATCAATTTGGTAGGAACATTAAGATGCTTCGATCCGATCGAGGTGGGGAGTATCTTAGTACTGAGTTCCTCGACTATCTTAAGGAGTGTGGGATTGTCTCACAATTGACACCTCCCAGGACACCACAGCTGAATGGTGTAGCTGAGAGGCGTAACCGAACCTTGTTAGACATGGTTCGCTCTATGATGAGACGAGCTTTGCTACCAATCTCTTTTTGGGGGTATGCCTTACAGACTGCCGCCCACATCCTTAATCTAGTCCCTACAAAGAAGGTTACCAAAACACCTCATGAGATGTGGACTGGGAAAGTTCCCAATTTGGACCACATCAAGATTTGGGGTTGCGAGGCTTTTGTGAGGCGCGAGACTCATGACAAGCTCGAACCTCGAAGTGAAAGGTGTATTTTCATCGGCTATCCACAAAAATCCTTTGGTTACCTCTTCTACAGACCCAATGAGAATGTGGTCTTTGTGGCTAGGAGAGGGGTCTTTCGAGAGAGAGAATTTATAAACCAAGGAGACAGTGGGAGGCAAATTGACCTTGAAGAAATTCAAGAGTCAATTGGTGAAGGAACCTCAGACACTAGCAATCAACCTGAGGAGGAAACTCCTGTTGATCCAGCTGAGGAGTCTGTACCTCCGAGGCATTCCACAAGGGTCAAGAACACACCTGAGTTTTATTATGGATTTCATATTACTACGGAAGGTGATACATTTATCAGTGACAATACACTGGTAAATCTGGATGAACCTAATAGTGTTAAGGAAGCCATGGCAGGCCCAGAGTCTGCTAAATGGAAGGAGGCTATGGACAGCGAGATACAGTCCATGTATGACAATCAAGTTTGGAACTTGGTTGACAATGTACCAGGCCGTAAGACAGTCGGGTGCAAATGGATCTTCAAGAAGAAGACCGACATGGATGGAAAGGTACACACTTATAAAGCGCGACTGGTCGTGAAGGGTTTTACTCAGACTCAGGGTATTGATTATGATGAAACCTTTTCACCAGTGGCAAATATTAACTCTATTAGGGTTATGCTAGCCATTGCTGCATTTCATGATTATGAAATATGGAAAATGTATGTCAAAACCGCCTTCCTTAACGGAAAGTTGGCTGAGGATGTTTACATGAATCAGCCAGAGGGTTTTGTCAGTGAAGAGTACCCTAATAGAGTGTGCAAGCTTGAGAAATCCATTTATGGATTGAAACAAGCATCTCGAAGTTGGAATCTTTGTTTCGATGAGAAGGTAAAAGAGTTTGGTTTCTCAAGAAGTGAAGATGAGTCTTGCGTGTATGTCAGAGCTAGTGGGAGTATAGTTATCTTTTTGGTGTTGTATGTAGATGACATACTACTCATAGGAAATGACATCCCAACCTTGCAGGAGGTTAAGTCCTGGCTTGGGAAGTGCTTTCCTATGAAGGACCTTGGAGAAGCTGCCTATATCCTAGGGATAAGGATATTAAGAGAAAGGAGTAAAAGACTAATTGGACTTAGTTAGAGTATCTACTTGGATAAGGTGTTGAAAAGGTTCAACATGCAGAATTCCAAGAAAGGAGAATTACCGATCCAAAGCAATGCCAAACTGAGCAAGGCTCAGAGCCCGAGTACAGAAGATGAGATAGCTGAGATGAGTCGATTACCTTATGCTTCCGTTGTTGGCTCGATCATGTATGCTATGACTTGTACCCGCCCTGATGTGGCCTTCGCTTTGAGCATGGTCAGCAGATATTAGGGGAACCCTGGCAAGGCTCATTGGACTGCGGTAAAGAATATTCTCAAGTACCTGCGGAGGACTAAGGATTGGATCCTTACCCTTGGTGGGAGTGTTGACTTGAGAGTGGTGGGATACAGTGATTCTAGTTTTCAGACTGATAGGGATAACTTCCGCTCTCAGTCGGGCTAGGTCTTTCACCTAAATGGAGGGGCAATCACTTGGAAGAGTTCCAAATAGGAGACTGTAGCTGATTCGACTTGTGAATCAGAGTACATAGCAGCGAGTGAAGCGGCAAAGGAGGCGATATGGCTGAAGAACTTCATCGGAGACCTTGGAGTTATACCAGCTATTAAGGAGCCTATGGAGATTTTCTGTGACAGCAATAGTGCGGTTGCCTTAGCTAAGGAACCAAGAGATCATGGCAGATCCCGACACATTGATAGAAAATATCACTTCATAAGACACAAGATAGAAGAAGGACTCCTCGTGGCAAAGAGGGTATCGTCAGATGAGAACCCTACGGACCCCCTTACGAAGGGACTGACGATGGTTAAGCATTTGCAGCATGCGAGGCGCATCGGGCTGAGGGACGATATTAGTTTTACAGATTAGATAGTTATTACTGAAACTTCTAAAATGTAATTGACGCTTGATGATGAATAAAAGTTGTGATTTATTTATGAGTAAGGTGTTGCTATCATTGTCAATTATTTACTATTGTTTCAGCTTTGCATGATTTGACTTCCAGAATAATAAATTTATTCAAATTCTCCACAGTCGGTCATATGTCGGAAGTAGGTATGAATCAAGACTGTCATGAATTTGGATTGTATATGACTAAAGGTGTTTAGCCATAGAAATGGTTGCTACAACATTCATGAGTGCTCATAAGTTATGAGTATTGGAATAAACCCACGCTCACTTGTATCACTTCCTGTAATTTATCTCGAGTGATCGTGAGACGGTAATATCATATAAGTCTTCAAACCTAGAGATATGAGTTCTTACCTATGAGTTGGTTGTGTATTGATTACACGTAAACGCATCAGTAACTTGATGTTATAAAATGTGCCTTTGTGTACAATTCAACAAGTAGTTGAACAAGCATATGAGTCGAAGTTTATCTGTTCTTTCTTGAATTAGAAGCGATATCTGGGCCCCTCGTTGATTTTGTTTTGACCTATGTACCGGGCCCGGTCAGAACTAAATTGATGTGTTCGATTAAGTTCTTTGTCAAACAAATCGGAAATCGGGAAACAAACAGCTGGACAATAAGTAAGACATTGTTCCATGTATTTTTCCGGCTGATATCATGAGAGCAGAGGATTATATGATCACTTATCTAAAATGGCGCTTCATAGTTCAACAGAGTTTTCGAGAGCTACGATTGCCGGTTGGTTCCTGAAGCTATATAGGCAAATACAGTTATCAGACTTATCCAAGTGGGAGACTGTTGGATAAGGTGTCTAAGTCCATAACTTATTTGGTGTATACTTGACCTGAACCATCATGGTCCATTTGGGTTGCACTTCACCCGAACTATTTATATGGATAATATTATGAGAAAAGTATATTTGCGGCCTATTAATATATTATAAGTTATAATATATTAATATGAAATTGTATTATTTAATTAGTATTGATCTTAAATTAATTATGAATTAATTTAGTGATCAAAAGGTGACAAATTAAATAATGGGATATTATATTTATATGGTGTGGGCTAACACTCACTAGGAAATAGGCTAAGCTTAAATGAGAGTCCATGGATGATCCATGGAGCTTTTAACCCATGGATCCTTGGAATAGGAAAAGACATGGGTTATTAGGGTTTGCATGGTTCACAACCCTAATCATCTACACTATATAAAGGGGCTTATGGTGCTTGAAAAGACACTATGTGTGTGTGCATAAGGTGTGGCCGATTTCTAGAGTATTAGAGTGCTCTCTCATAAGTTTTCCAAGTTTGTGGTGATTTGTGATTTCCATTTGACGCATTCACATTATTGGTGCTTGGCTCTCAAACTCCTAAGGAATCATCTCACTAACAAAGGTATGTCACTCTTCTAGTATATTTTATGTTTAAAAGTACCCCATGCATGCTAGATAAGTTATGAACCTTGGAAAATTATTTTGCTTGTATTTTAGACAAACATAGATCCAAGGTTTCTAGGGTTGCATGAACACCTTAGGAGAGTTAGTTTGCTAAAAACCCAACAGAAGAAAGGTTGGTCAATCAAGCAACATGATGTCAACACTACTTTCCTCCATCGAGACTCACATAAAGAGGTCTATATGAAAATAAATCCAATCTTCAAAGTTAATTCTTCTCATCTTGTATGCATATTAAATAACTCCTTAGATTCCTTAAAGCAAGCATCAAGGCAATGGTATTCCAAACTTTTTTATGCACTTTTAATTCATGCTTAAAAACCTTCTCATAATGACTACTCTCTTTTATAAAAAAAAAGATAAATATTTTATTGTTATAGTGGATATTAATGGATATATATGTCGATGACATATTAGTCACTGGAAATAATGTTGAAGAAATCTCCAACTTAAAACCTTTTCAACATTCAGTTCAAAATTAACGATTTGGGACAAATCAACTGTTTTTTAGACTAAAATTTCAATCAGTCCGGGACGGCATGATTGTTCATCAAACAAAATTCATAATATAATTGTTAGCTTGTATTCCATAAACGATTCTCGTGTAATTTCAACTCCCTTGCCACATAAAGTTCAAGTTTTTGCCAAGATAGCGAATCCGCTCAAATGTTTAACTTTTGGGTAAAATGTGCATTAGATGTCAAACACTCAACAATAATAGGAACAAGTCCCATCTTGACTACATAAGTCTCTAGTACAGTTAATACCATACGAGATCATAGCCTTTATAACTACATGTTTAAAGATCAACATTTTACCACATCAAATTATAACATTCTCTACACTTAAATCCCACTATGTATCTCAGGTATTAAGGATACAAAGACAATACATTTTATCAAGTATCACTCATAACAACGATCTTGATGCGGGTCACGTTCAATAATTATTCTCAGATAAGTACCTATGAATCTTAGTTACAACCTTTTTCCCACTTTCGTCTTTTGAGAGTCAACCAATCCTAATAATATTAGTCTTACTTTATAATTTCTCCTAGAATTAAGATCGACTATGAACTTTTATAGTAATTACGTTATATTTCAAAATAATATATAATAGTGTTTATCACAATGTATAAAACAACAAATATTATTATGAAAATTATATCGCAATATTTCAACATAATATATAATAATGGTTATCACAATGTATATAACAATGTCCGATAGCTCAAGCTTGACCTTTCATACTTAGTTTAAAGGAAGCGCTTTATTAATGGTTCTAACATTACTTAATTTGTATGAATTACGTGAATACTATCATATCCATATTTAATTGTATTCTAAGTGAAGTTAAATATCTTAGAGAATATGATTGGTGTTCTGATGTGATTTAGAGCATCTTAGATTGATTAAGTATAATCTTGAACTCACAAAAGATTTCTGTGTGATAATTAAATGGTAAGATTCAACCTAGTTTTTCAATGAACCCATTCATCCAATCATATTTGATTACAACTTCTAATGTAATAGTGTATTCTTATTTTGTAGTAGACAATGTTATTATGTTTTGTTCGGACCTAATTCAAGTAAAACTTACTCTTCATCCACAATCAACTCATAATGCAATTAGAATTCATAATTATATATATATATATATATATATATATATATATATATATATATATATATATGTGTGTGTGTGTGTGTGTGTTTTGAAGCTAGAATCTTGTGTATCTCCGTACATAAATATCTTCTTCCAAACTGATTAAATCTTATACATTCTCTTAGTTCTTCTTAACTACTCTTAGAATGTTCTTATAGTCATTTAATGACATTCTCATGTATCTAACTACTATCGTATGCTATGTTCATAGCATAGTCATATACCTTATCTTGCGTACAATTTGGGATAAATGATAAATTCATTTTTCAAGAAAATAGAATATTAATCATTTAATATAGCTTAAACTTATGTTCTAAGTCCCTTTTTAGGCTAGCTAAAAATGTTGCCATGTGGCAATGCCAAGAGTTCTGTCACACCCTCGGACCAGACGACGGAAACGTCCAGAGGCGGGTGACTTCATTGTGCAGTATCATAAGAATTGAATATAATTGAAACATAGCAAATCCAAACATCATACATTGAGATTACAAGCTTACATTGTTTTACATCTTGTTCATGTTCTTGAATTACAGAAAAGAGACAATATTGAGTACATATCAAACTATATCAGAATAAACTTGGTTCCACATTCCATTAACCTGCTTGTTGATTTACTGAGAATACAAGTCGTTTGAAAAGTGTCAACATAAAATATGTTGGTGAGTTCATAAGCTTTTTGTATAAAAATCTGTGGTAGTTGGTCAAACCAGAAAATCCCATATTTTCTTATCATAAGATTGTAACTTATCAATTCAAATCAGGTATAGTTGCATGTGTGTTTTAGTTTATCATTTTTCGAAACTATATAAAATTGTTTTCCCCAGAAAATCCTATATTTTATGATGTGTAAGGTGGTGGTCTTAAAACCCTAAGACTGGATACGATAAAAGCTTCCTTATAGTACTCAAAACAATTATTGTCTAAAATCGAAAGGTGTAACTTGGGTAGTTTTCTAAATCCTATTGTTATATTCTTAGTGAGTCATTAGAACATTACTAATATGAAGGGGTGCCTGTTCTGATGGTCTTCAGGTGTCGGTTTCGTTTAAGACATTTTTCACCCTAGACTGGCCGGTCTAGCTCTAGCGAATAGCGAAGGTGCGGGGTGTCAACCCCTCATAGATCTATACACAAATTCCCGCTCCCCCTCCAGGAGACTCTGGTTATAATTCTTACAGGACTTTAAGCGTACACTATTATTTATATATAGGTACTGTGAAGATTCGTATGAGTAGAATACTAACAGATTTTTGAGTAAATCGTTGTAATCCATTATTTATTACATAAATAACAATTGTGTACTTGTTGACTAGATATTTCGTTTTCGTTACATAAAATATTCCTTTGTAAATCAAGTTTGTCAAAATGACCCAATATTCTTGATGTCGGCAAAATGGTCTTTCAATTTATAAATTAACAAATAATACCCATTTTTGTCAAAAGGGCTCGAATCTATGTGATTTGTTGAAAGTGGTCCATTTTCTCCAAAATACTTGTTTAAGCAAATTTTGACGTAAATACTTAGGATTTTTGTCATAAAAATCTGTAACTTGTATTTTGTAACCTTCTATTTCTTATTTCTTATACATAAGTTGTGAAATAAGCTTCAAAATTTTGAGGCTTGCTCACGTTTTTGAGTTCTAGGTGTCTTCATAATTTTTGTACATATACTTAGCATACAAGCATAATAAGCAATTTAATCAAGGTTTTAAACAAGGTTTTGACTTTTATTCTCTCCCAAAAAAAATAAAAATCTCGAAAAAGTAGGGGTATGAAGCTCACCTTGAATTGGTTGATGAGTTGGTTGGTGTGATGGGATGAAGATCTCAAGCCTAAGCTCTTGGATGAGTTGAGGAACTTCCTGGGAAGGAATATTGTCCTAAGGGTTTTTATCACATATTATTATGAATAAAATAATATGATTTTTTCTTGCAAAAGATGTAAAATACTAGATTAATGGAATATCTTACCTAACAACTTAAGGAGCACTGAAAGAGTTGAGCCTTAACAAAATCCTTGCTTTTTCTCTTGAATGAAATATTTGAGAGAATGCGAGGGAAGTGGGAGAAGTGGAGAAGTTTAAAATCTCCCACTGTCGTTGCTTTAAGGGGATAAGGAAAAAGGGGGGAAAAAGTGTGCATGGAAATCTGAAGGGTCATGCATTGTTATTTGGTGGTTCTTGCATGGATCACTGGGAATTGCATGGGAAATGGAAGATTACATCCCATCATAAAGTCAACCCCGTATCTCTTTATACTTTTATTATAATAAATTTATAGATATTAATTATTATATTTATGTAATTATGTTTAAAATAATTAAATTTGACATAAAATAGGGGTTTAGGGTCTAAGTTATGAAAATTTCGAGTTTGAAGGAATTCCCGACGTAAAATCTCCTAAAATGAAGGAAAGGTCCGAAATGGACAAAAATCCCAAATTTGGTCCAAAATCTGCGAGGGTCCAAAGTGTTTAGGGAGGTTCCGGAGTCATTTAGCAAAAATCCGGAGCATTTCCTTGGTTTCGAAGTCAGATGCGAAGCCAGCAGGTCCGGACCGGATATGCGAAGTTGGCTAGGAATTCCGAAGCGGGTCACGCAATACATTCCAGATCCAAACCTTCCGGAGCCAGGCCTTCTGGAGCCAAGCCTTCCGGAGCTACGAGGAGATCCGAAGCAGGGGAGTTCCGAGATGCGATTCTTCCCGGTTCCTTAGAAGGTATTCCGGACTAAGAGGGTTCCGGGCCAGGAGGGTTCCAGACCAAGAAGAGAGGCTACGAGAATGAATAGTGTAGTCAAAAATGGGCTTGTTCCTTTGAGTTTTCTCCTTCCGTTTTGAGTTGTTTTCGACCATGGGAGATACATAGAGAGACTTGGGAGAGATTTGAGATACTTAGAGAGATTCGGGAGAGATTTGAGATACTTAGAGAGATTTAGGAGAGATTTGGGATACATAGAGAGATTTGGGAGAGATTTGAGATACATAGAGAGAATTGGGATACATAGAGTAATTTACGAGAGATTTGAGATGCATAGAGAGATTTGGGAGAGATTTGAGATACTTAGAGAGATTTGCATTATAACAATACATGGCTCATTAGGAATCATAATGTAAACTTTAATGCATTGATACAAGCCTTACAATAATTGATGTTTACATGAGAGCAAAATTTCCTAGCTAAAAATGCTAGTTGTGATATCATCCCCCTGTTAGAGAGAATTTCATCCCAAAATTCTTTTGAAAGGGAGGATCATACACGAGAGAATAAGTGAGGATACTTCTGCTTCATCTGGTCCTCGCGTTCCCAAGTGAATTCCGGTCCGCATTTTGCGTTCCATCAGACCTTCTAAATAGGAATGCGACTCTATTTCGTGCGTTTAAATCTCTTCTAAAGGAATGACAAGGGTTTCGTCTGATAAGCACTTTTTAAAACTTGGTACGTGGAACACACGGTGTACGTTGCTGAGTTCCGAAGGTAGCTGCAGCTTATAGGCTACCGGACCAATTCGGGCAAGAATCTCTAACGGTCCAATGTATCGCAGGTTTAATTTTCCTCGTTTCTGAAAACGGATCATCCCTTTCCAGGGAGAGACCTTCAATAACACATGATCCCCGACTTGGAATTCTAGGGGTTTTCGTCGTTTGTCGGCATAACTCTTTTGTCGGTTACTTGATGCTTGGCGTCAGGCTTTGATTTGGATTATCTTTTCTGTAGTTTCTCGTATGATTTCGGGTCCCGTGAGAGTGCTGTTTGGCAATTGCCCTTTTACCACCTGTATGTCACCCACTTCAGCCCAACAGAGGGGCGAACTGCACTTCCGGCCATACAAGGCCTCAAAGGGAGCGACTCCTATGCTCGTGTGGTAGCTGTTGTTATATGAAAATTCAACTGGGGGCAGGTGGGTATCCCAGGATTTTCCAAAATCCATTACACATGCTCGGTGCATGTCTTCTAGAGTGTGAATAGTTTGTTCGCTTTGGCCATCAGTCTGAGGGTGGTAGGCAGTGCTAATATCCATTCGGGTTCCTAATGCTTTCTGGAGCGACTGCCAAAAACGAGAGGTGAGTCTGCTATCCCGATCCGAGATGATAGATATGGGGATTCCATGGAGTCTCACTACCTCTTTCAGGTATATTCGCGTTAGTCTTTCCATTTTATACTTCTCCTTTATTGGCAGGAAATGGGCGGATTTTGTTAATCGTCAACGATCACCCAGATAGCATCCATACCGTCTGCCGTCTTGGGTAATTTGGTTATAAAATCCATTGTGATCCTTTCCCATTTTCACTTGGGTATTTCGGGTTATTGAAGTACACCCGATGGCTTCTGATACTCCACTTTAACCTTGGCGCAAGTAAGACACTTGCCTACGTAAGTGGCAATCTCCGCTTCCATATTCGGCCACCAATAATGTTGTTTAATATCCAGGTACATCTTGTTGGAACCCGGATGGATAGAGTACCTTGTTTTGTGAGCCTCTTTCATTATCACGTCCCGGAATCCACCGAATTTCGGTGTCCAGATTCGCTCCGTAAGATAATAGGCTCCGTCTTCTTTGATCATCAGATTCTTTTCCATCTTGCGCAATGCCTCATTGGCGATGTTTTTTGGCTTCAAGGCTTCCTGCTGAGCCTCCTTGATTTGTGAGGATAGATGAGAATAGACGGTTATTGTTAACGTCTTTACTCGGGAACCCGAGTATTCTTTTCAACTTAAGAAATCGGATACCACATTTGCTTTGCCTGGATGGTTTTTGATTTCGCACTCATTGTCGTTTAGCAGTTCGACCCATCTCCGTTGTCTCATGTTCAATTCCTTTTGATTCAGAATGTGTTGGAGGCTCTTATGGTCTGTGAAAATGGTGCACTTTGTGCCATATACGTAGTGCCTCCAAATATTTAAAGCGAATACCACAGCTCCCAGCTCGAGATCGTGGGTGGTGTAGTTTACTTCATGGGTCTTTAGCTGTCTAGATGCGTAGGCTATCAAGATTCCGCGCTGCATAAGCATACAGCCTAACCCTTGATTGGAAACATCACAGTATACTACGAAGTCCTCCGTTCCTTCAGGAAAGGACAACACTGGAGCACTGCAGAGGGCTTGTTTCAAGGTTTGGAAGGTAGCTTCTTGTTTGTCATTCCAATAGAAGGGTACAGCCTTCTGGGTGAGGGTGGTGTGAGGCTTGGCGATTCTGGAAAAAATTTGGATGAACCTTCGTTAATAATTGGGAAGGCCTAAAATTTTTTGGATTTCAGTTGGGGTTCTTGGGGTTTCCGAGCCCTCAATGGCTTTGATCTTGGTAGGGTCCACACGTATTCCCACTTCGCTGACTACATGACCCATAAATTCTACTCTACGAATCCAGAATTCGCATTTGGAGAACTTTGTGTATAGCTTCTCTGCTTTCAGTGTTCCCAAAATCTGTCGTAAATGTCTGCTGTGCTCCTCCTTACTCTTAGACTAGAGGAGTATATCATCTATGAAAACAATCACGAAGTTGTCGAGAAACGGACGACAGACTCGGTTCATCAAGTCATTAAAGGTTGCTGGTGCGTTTGTGAGACCAAAACGCATGACTATGAATTCGAAATGCCCATAATGGGTTCGGAAAGCAGTCTTTGGGATGTCCTCCTCTCGGACTCTTAGTTGATGCTATCCGGACCTCATATCTATCTTGGAAAAGTAACTGGCTCCTTGGAGCTGATCGAATAGATCATCGATTCGGGGAAGTGGGTATCGATTCTTGACGGTGAGCTTGTTTAGTTCTCGATAATCTATGCACATTCTGAAAGATCCGTCTTTCTTCTTGAAAAACAGAACCGGAGCTCCCCAAGGTGGAAAGCTCGGCCTGATGAATCCCTTGTTGAGGAGCTCGCTTAGTTGACTAGTTAACTCTTGCATCTCAGCAGGAGCTAACCTGTAGGGTGATTTGGCGATTGGGGTGGCTCCAAGTACAAGATCGATTCAGAACTCGACCTGGCGCTCGGGAGGGACTCCTGGAAAATCATGGGGAAATACGTCAGGAAAGTCACGTACTTCAGGAATATCGTTAATGTTTTTCTCCTCCTTTTTTTATCCACGACATGAGCAAGAAAGGCGTGATTCTTTCTATGGAAGCACATTTGTGGTTGGATGCAAGAAATGAGTCGGATGTTTGAGCCGGGTTTATCGCCATAAACTATTAGGGTTTTGTCGTTGGGTAGGTGAAGGCGAACGACCTTCTCTTGACACATAATTTCAGCATGGTGGGGGCTTAACCAATCCATGCCAACAATCACATCAAAGCTCCTAATATTAACATGCATCAAACATATTGGGAAGGAGTTATTATTTAACGTTAGTGTGCACCCTACGTAGATATCGTTGGTTGATTCTGTTTTACCATTGGCCATTTCAACCGTATATGTTTCGTTCAGTTTGTGAGGATTTTGATTGAGTAGGTGTTTGAATCTGTGACTTACGAAGCTTCGCTCAGCACCACTATCAAATAAAATGCATGTATAAGAGTTGTTGAGGGGAAACGTACCAGTCACCACTGTTGGATCTTGCACCGCCTTTCCTTGCCTCATGGTTAAGACCCTTCCTATGTTCTGATTGTTGTTCTTGGGGCAGTTGCATTTAAAATGGTCGGCTTCCCCGCATCCGTAAAATGTGTGGGTGGCTCCGGCGTTGTTGTCATTGGGCTGTTTGTTTTGTTGTGGGGGCATCTTGCAATACCGGACATTGTGTCCTTTTTTATTGTAGTTTGTGCATTGGAAATCCTTGCATGCCTCGTAGTGGTGATAGTTACACTTGTCACACTTGGGATTGGATCCCGCGTATGGCTTTGGTTGCGCGGTTGTGGTTGAGGCTGGGGCGGTTGGGGCTGGTGCGGTAGCAGAATGGACTGCTACTGTTTGTGGTTTCTTGGATGGCCGTGAATTCTGTCGTCCTTTACGCTTGTTCTCCCATTTTTTCTTTTTCCCTCCTTCTTGTTTGTTCTCTCCCTCGGTTGTTTTGGTACTTTTCTTGTCGTTGTGATCGTAAAGCTTCTTGGCTAGGCGCTTTGCACTGTCATAGGTCTCGGGTTTTGAGGCAATCACGTTACCTTGAATGGGAGGTGTCAACCCCCAGATGAATCGCTCGACCTTCTTCCCCTCGGAAGTAATCATACCAGGACACAAAAGGGATAGTTCGTTAAACCTCGAGATGTACGCGTTAATGCTCGAGTTCTGCACTGTAAGGTTCCACAGTTCTTGCTCGAGTTTTTGTACGTCCCCTCGGGGAAAGTAGTCGACGATTAACATTTCCTTGATTTCTTCCCAGGACATGGCGTTTGCAACGGGGAGTGTCATGGCCTTAATGTGACCGTTCCACCATGACAATGCCTGATCGATGAAAGTGCATGCCGTGAATTTGACTTTACACCCTTATGGACATTCGCATATCTCGAACACCGACTCTACCTTCTCGATCCATCGTTTCAAAGCTATGACTCCTCCAGTCCCGTTTAAAGTGCGGGGTCTTTCATTGGAAAAGTCATTGTAGGTACAGGCCTTTACAGGCCCTTGATTCATCCCGTGTGGGAGCTTCCTATCCCTTGGCCTTGTCCATCTCCATTATTTCCAGTTTGGATGTGGGCTAGAGCCACTGTCATCGAGAATTGGAAGGCCGCAGAGTTCATTTCCGGTGAGGGCGGCGGTGGTGGTGTTGTGTTGTTGTTATTTCGAATTGGTCTCCTCGGCATCTTTCTGTCATGGATCAGACGGACAATGAGTATCCAATGTATTTTATTTCATGTTTTCTTTATTATAGAATAGTATTGGTGATTTGGTTGTATACAAGAAAGTGTGTGTATAAAATCAACATGTAATAATAGCAATAGAATACATAATAGGTAACACATCATGAGAAGATATATATCCGTTTTTCATTTATAATAATATTTTGAGTACATGGATAATTGCCTTCATAACGACTCCATGAGTAGTGTAATCACTTAATCATGTCATCGATAATACATAGGGAAATGCACAAAGGAACACCGAAACGGTAGCAAAATAACAGGTACTAGTCACGACGAGTAGGGTCTGGTGGTGCTGACGATGAGGTAGACGCACCCTGGAGTTTGGCTAACCTACGTTCGGTGATCTGTACACGCTCCTCCAGAGCGGTATGTCTCTCGTGGTATTCTCTAACCTCCGCTCGTGTAGTGGCAAGATCTTCTATGAGCCGTTCTATTGGGTAGAAGTCTCGCTTTAGGTCTCGCGTGCGAGCATCCGTAACCTGCAGAGCCGCCCGCATCAGCATTACCTGGTCAGCTGTCACTTGAGCCTGGTCACCGATGTCCCCAATACGTCTGACCATGATAGGGAGTACTCGATCCGTTGGTCATCCATGCTGGAGGTTGTAGTAACCTCGGTTCATCACAAATGGCGGTTGCTGACCTTAGCGTCGGCCCCATCTCTCAATATCGTCAGCCCAAGGAGGTGTAGGTCCATTGTAGCCCATCCTATGCGGTGGTACCCTTTCCATGTAGGGAGGGTTGATAACTTCAGACTCTGCGTCCGATTCCTCGTCCTCCTCAACCTCCTCATCGTCATCTTCCTTAATTTTTCATCGACATCCTCTTCTTCAAACTCCATCGGTTCTTCGGGATCCTCCACGGCTTCCTTGGGGTCTTCTTATGGGTCTTCCTCAATCCAACCCCCATTCCCCTGATTGGGAAAGTAAGGGTCTCCAGGGAGATGAAAGTCTGCCATGTCATTTGTGCAAGAAGATATGAGTACGAGGAACTAGATAGAGTATCAAAATACTCCTATAGTAGTTTAATTCTTTTAGGTTTGGTCCTTAAAACTTTTGGATAAAAAGTTGGGAAGCTTTAGACTTGTTGCAACACCACCACCACTCCCGAAAACATGTTGGTCATATCTCAAACAAATATAGTTGATCAGGCTATATTTATCCCATATATGATTGCATAACTACCCATGTTTGACTGTAGTGTTCAACCTTTTAAGTTATCTTGTTTTGTTCTTGTTATGATACGATCCTAGCAAGTATGTATACTTTTATTGAGAGTGTTTTCGTCCCATTGTATTTATAGTTGTATATCATGTATGGCTAGATATAGTAGTTCACTATAAACAATGCTCTGATACCAATCTGTCACACCCTCAGACCAGACGGCGGAAACGTCCGGAGGCGAGTGACTTCATTGTGCAGTATCATAACAATTGAATATAATTGAAACATAGAAAATCCAAACATCATACATTGAGAATACAAGCTTACATTGTTTTACATCTTGTTCATGTTCTTGAATTACACAAAAGAGACAATATTGAGTACATATGAAACTCATCAGAATAAACTTGGTTCCACGTTCCATTAACCTGCTTGTTGATTTCCTGAGAATACAATTCGTTTGAAAAGCGTCAACATAAAATATGTTGGTGAGTTCATAAGCATTTTGTATAAAAATATGTGGTAGTTGGTAAAACCAGAAAATCCCATATTTTCTTATCATAAGATTGTAAATTATCGATTTAAATCATGTATAGTTGCATGTGTATTTTAGTTTATCGTTTTTCAGAACTGTATAAAATTGCTTTTCCCAGAAAATCCTATATTTTATGATGTGTAAGGTGGTGGTCTTAAAACCCTAAGAGTAGTGTGATAAAAGCATCGTTATAGTACTCAAAACAATCGTTGTCTAAAATCGAAAGGTGTAACTTGGGTAATTTTCTAAAACCTACTGTTATATTCTTAGTGAGTCATTATAACCAAACTAATATGACGGAGTGCCTATTCTGACGTTCTTCAGGTGTCGGTTTCGTTTAAGACATTTGTCACCCTAGACTGGCCGGTCTAGCTCTATCGAACAGCGAAGGTGATGGGTGTCAACCCCGTATAGATCTATACACAAATTCCCGCTCCCTTCCAGGAGACTCTGGTTATAATTGTTACAAGACTTTAAGCGTACAATATTATATATATATATATATATATATATATATATATATATATATATGTATATATATATATATGTATATATATATATATATATATATATATATATATATATATATATATGTATATATATATATGTGTATATATAGATATATATATATATATATATATATATATATATATATATATATATATATATATATATATATAGGTACTGTGAAGATTCGTCTGACTAGAATACTAACAGATTTTTGAGTAAATCGTTGCAATCCATTATTTGTTAGATAAATGACAATGGTGTACTTGTTGACTAGATATTTCGTTTTCGTTTATAGAAAATATTCCTTTGTAAATCAGGTTTGTCAAAATGACCCAATATTCTTGATGTCGGCAAAATGGTCTTTCAATTTATAATTTAACAAATAATACCCATTTTTGTCAAAAGGGCTCGAATCTATGTCATATGTTGACAGTGGTCCATTTTCTCCAAAATACTTGCTTAAGCAAATTTTGACGTAAATACTTAGGATTTTTGTCATAAAAATTTGTAACTTGTATTTTTTAACCTTCTTTTTCTTATTTCTTATATATAACTTGTGAAATAAGCTTCAAACTCTTGAGGCTTGCTCACGTTTTCGAGTTCTATGAGTCTTCATAATTTTTGTACATATAATTAGCATACAAGCATAATAAGCAATTTAATCAAGGTTTTAAACAAGGTTTTGACTTGTATTCTCCCCCAAAAACAATAAAAATCTCGAAAAATAGGGGTATGAAGCTCACCTTGAGTTGGTTGATGAGTTTGTTAGAGTGATGGTATGAAGATCTCAAGCCTAAGCTCTTGAATGAATTGAGGAACTTGTTGGGAAGAAATGTTGTCCTAAGGGTTTTATCACATATTATTATGAATAAAATAATATGACTTTTTCTTGCAAAAGATGTAAAATACTAGATTAATGGAATATCTTACCTAACACCTTAAGGAGCATTGGAAGAGTTGAGCCTTAACAAAATCCTTGCTTTTGCTCATGACTGAAATATTTGAGAGAATATGAGGGAAGTGGGATAAGTGGAGAATTTTAAAATCTCCCACTGTCATTGCTTTAAGAGGATAAGGAAAAAGAAGGGGGGGGGGGAAGTGTGCATGGAAATCTGAAGGGTTATGCATTGTTATTTGGTGGTTCTTGCATGGATTACTGGGAATTGCATGGGAAATGGAATATGACATCCCATCATAAAGTCAACCCCTTATCTCTTTATACTTGTATTATAATACTTTTATAGATATTAATTATTATTTTATATAGTTATGTTTAAAATAATTAAATTTGACATAAAATAGGGGTTTAGGGGGTCTAAGTTATGAAAATTTTGAGTTTGAAGGAATTCCCGACGTAAAATATCCTAAAATGAAGGAAAGGTCCGAAATGGACAAAAATCCGGAGTGTGGTCCGGAATCTGCGAGGGTTTGAAGAGTTTAGGGAGGTTCCGGAGTCATTTCGGAAAAATTTGGAGTATTTCCTTGGTTCTGAAGTCAGATGCGAAGCCAGCAGGTCCGGACCGGATATGCGAAGTCGGCTAGGAATTCCGAAGCGGGTCACACGATACATTCCGGATCCAAACCTTCCGGAGTCAATCTTCCGGAGTCAAGCCTTCCGGAGCCAAGCCTTCCGGAGCTGCGAGGAGATCCGAAGCAGGGGAGTTCCGAGATGCGATTCTTCCCGGTTCCTTAGAAGGTATTCCGGACTAAGAGGGTTCCGGGCCAGGAGGGTTCCGGACCCAGAAGAGAGGCTGCGAGAATGAATAGTGTATTCGAAAATGGGCTTGTTCCTTTGAGTTTTCTCCTTCCGTTTTGAGTTGTTTTCGACCAAAGGAGATGCATAGAGAGACTTGGGAGATATTTGAGATACTTAAAGAGATTTGGGAGAGATTTGAGATACTTAGAGAGATTTGGGAGAGATTTGAGATACATAGAGAGATTTGGGAGAGATTTGGGATACATAGAGAGATTTGGGAGAGATTTAAGATGCATAGAGTGATTTGGGAGAGATTTGAGATACTTAGAGAGATTTTCATTATAACAATACATGGCTCATTAGAAATCATATTGTAAACTTTAATGTGTTGATACAAGCCTTACAATAATTGATGCTTACATGAGAGCAAAATTTCCTAGCTAAAAATGCTAGTTGTGACAAGTTGTCATAAAAATTCTTGTATCTTGATCTCCTTTAAGATATTGTCAGCATATTGAAAAGATTTTAAAACATTAACATTTGTTTTATGTATCTCCATATATTTTATATTCCAATAATGTATCATGTGTTTCCTAAGTCTTTCATCTTAGAAATAGTTTTCGAGTTATGGCAAAACGGCCTTCATAGACGGTATGTTGTTTCCCATGATTAAGTATTTCTCATTCAAAAAAGATTAAGAATATCACCATTGTTCCCACGTGTTTCTAGTAAACATAGATGGTATCTTCAGTTTGATATAAAAACATATTATGTGTTTGCATGTTTGAATGATGATTCTAACCATGAGTTGCTTGCTTTATATCCATAAATTGATCTAAAGGTTTACACATTTCTTTAGGATAACTTGGATTATGATAACCTCCAATCTAAGCTATATAGACATCTTCAAATACGTGTCTATTAAGAAGATAGATTTTCTTGAGATCTATTTGCCATATCTCATAATCAGAATATGTAATTATGGTAAATAATATCATTTTTATCTAATCAAAGATACTTGAGAAATTTTTTTTATCATAGTCAATGACATTAGTTGGAGAAAAACCTTTTGTATATATTCTTTTTAAATGTTTATAGATATCCATGTGCATATTATTTATAAAAGAATTACTTACTCCTTTCTAGCCTTGTTCTGGGGAGGAAGATTAATCAAGCCCATACTTGATTATTATACATATATTATATCTCATTGTCAATGAATCTAAGTTGTTAATCATGTTTAAAGTCTGATATACCATTTTGGTACTTGATGGTTTTTTCAAAAGCCATCTAAAAGAACTTCTCAATGAGACATTCCATATTTCTCATGTTACAAATAATTTCTACCATATATGTGAATAGTTTGTGCTTATGAATACCTATTATTCATGTTCGACAAGTGCTTTTTGAAAATAGTACCAACCTTTTCTACAATTGGCTATGGTTCTTGAGCTACATCAAGTTTCATGTGCCTCCCAATTGCTTTGTAATTAGCAGCTTACCTTCTGACAACTCAATTTGTAGAGGAATAATATAAATTATTCTTGGTGGGTTTGTATAAAATAATCCAAGTAACCTTTTAGAGTATTCTATATATATATATATATATATATATATATATATATATATATATATATATATATATATATATATATATATATATATATATGTATGTATATATTGGTTTAGAAGTTTTCTTCTAACATAGGCTAAAAATCCTCAAGACATTAAGTAAAATAAGGATATAGACTTTCCATACTAAATCTTATGAAGTTTTTTATCTGCTCATTATTCATGTTTGTATTAAAGATACAATTTATACTGATTAATGCATAAGTAAAAAGAATAAAGGAAGATAATTCTCGCCGATTAGAAAGTAGACCATATCGAGTAATGTTTAGGGAATCCTTTATTATCTCTAAGTTCGTAGATGGTATTACTGAATTGTATCTCAACTTTATATTTTAAAACTTCAACCAAGGTTTCATAATTATATTTTAACATGTAAAATATAATTACACCAAATGTAGTCATTAAATAAAGTTGATTATGTATCTCTTATTAAATCTAGACATTCATTATAAAGGAATTCATACATCATCGTGTATTATTCCTTAATATTATTTTCTTTACAATTTAGTGAAAACAGAATTAGGTATATTTTATATATAATGAAGATTCATATATGTCAAATAAATTACATAATTTTCCATCAAAAATCTATTTCTTAAAGTTGGAATATCACAATATTATTTATATAATAAAGATAACAATGTTATAAATAAGTTTGATTCAAATAATATTTGTGTCAAAAGTGTTTTCATACATAACATATTATTTAGAAAACAATGATATTTACTATATAATTCTATTGAGAGAACTGGTTCTCAAAAAATAAAATTTAATCATTTTAGAATGTGAAGGTGATCATTATGAAAAAACGATTATGTAAATAATCAATTATCTAATCAATTTAATTGAGACGTATATTTATAAAAACTAAAATAAAACATACGTTGTTCCAAAACAAATATTGTTATACAACACAAGTACTTTTGGTTCTAATCATAAATAATAAACTAAACTTTGAGAGTGAAGTTCCAACTTGCTTGTGCTCACCTGCTTAGTCATGTTGAAATATTTGCAAGCCATTTACAAACATGTGATTAACATAAGGTATCAAGTACTCTTGTTAAATGAATAGTGTGACTTCTATCTAGTAGATACCTGAATTACTATTCTCTCTAGATTTTCTTCTCAGATAAGAGCGATAGTTCCACTCTTGTTTCTCTATAGCAGAAACAATATCCATCTCCATAGGCTTGTTAGGATTTATTGAGCCTAATTGTGTCCTTTCCATGAGCTAATGGCCTCTTAGAGCACACAAGGTGACTCTCTTCAGCCTTGCATTCTTCCTTTGTTTGAACTGGTTCATACCAAATGTGACTACATTTTAGGAATATTTGCTTAACTTGAAGAAACATGTGAAATACTTCTATGTTTTACAAGTTCCTCCGAACATCAAGAATAATTGCTACCAATAGACTCTTAATACATGAACCCAATCATTGAAATTGTATCTATTGAATGTTATATTGTAACACCCCATTTTCTCCCTACAGTAGAATTCTATATAAACCATTTGTTTATAAAACTCAAAGTATATATATATATATATATATATATATATATATATATATATATATATATATATATATATAAATTTTTAGCCCAATTAATCTTCATAAACTTGTAGACGGGGTCAATACGATTTCCGTAGATATATAGAACACTTAAATCTGACTTTGTACATAGTAGTTATGATTGAAATTTTAAATTCTTACAATCTCCCCCTATCTGATGATGTCAAAACTAATCTTCAATGAATTCTTTAACTCATGCTCCCACTGATAGGAAAATTGAAATTTTAAATTCTTCAACTTTTAACGAGTCCCCCCCCTCCCCCTGAGAAGATGAACTACTTCCCATTTATGAATGACTTCCTATTTAAGTTCTTCAGCTTTTAACGAGTGCTCCCCCCCACCTAAGAAAATGAATGACTTCCCAGATATGATTGTCAACCATTTGAGGCAGTATGTAAGATTCGCAGCAGATAGTGGAGGCAGTATGTATGAGTCGTAGCAGACATCGGACAGATAGGCTATGAGCTGAGAATGTTGATGTCATCTTGACCCCCCTAGATTGTGTTTTCTTTATATTAATAACTTGTAATAGTTTTATCAATTTTATCTAGATTCTCCCTCTTTTTGACATCATTGGTAAAATAGAACTGGAGGGGGCACTACTAGAAAAACATCCTTTTATGACGCGCAACGCGTGGCGTAAAACGCTCAGACGACGCACAAATGCATGTCAAGGAAGGCCCTGTCATAACGAGAGACGACACGCTTTTGCGCGTTGTCTATTTACGACGCGCATTTACGACGCACATTTATGACATGCATTTACGACACGCAGTTACGATACGCAATGCCAATCAAGGAAGTCCATGTCATAAAGGAAGACGACACGTATTTCCGCGTCGTAACCTTACGACGTGCGTCTTTATGACACGCAATGCGTGTCAAGAAAGCCCCTGTCATAAATATACATGACACGCATTTGCGTGTCATAAACTTCAATAACCATTTACCATATGCATTTACGACGCGTCTTTACGATACTAATTTACGCATAATACAAAAATATTTAAACAAATATATACCAAAACAATCAATTTCATCCAATAACATCGTGTCAAAAAATTGTAATACATTGATATTAAGGGGATCTAATTGTACATTGTTATTAAGAGGTTTTCCCTAACTATATAACATAATACTACATTGCGTATCAAGGGACACCTTCTGCAAAGTAATGCTATACAAACTAAAAAGATATACACAAAGGTGATAAACATCAAATTCCAACTAAGTAGAGTTGCATCTTGCCTTTTATAATTATTTAAGACTAATGAACCCCTGCTCCGATAATTCTTGTGACTTGATCAAATAAAAGTCAAAAAATTAATATGCTAATATAATTAATAGAAGAATCAAACAAGGAATGTTAGTTGCAAATACTTGTGCCAAATGTGAGTGGTCAAATGAGGGAAAAGTGAACATCTGCAAGCTTTTTTACACCAGCCTACACACAAGCATATATATATATATCAACATAAGTGCAAAATAAATAAATAAATAAATAAATTTCAGTTTATTACAATTGAATACTTGATAAATAGATAAAGAATTAGATTAAAAAATGTCCAAAACACCCTTGCAAAAGTAAGAATTTTATGAGAGACTTATAAAGAATTTTATGAGTCACTGATTGGAGGATTTTGGCGGGTATCATCATACCGCTTCCATCTAGAAATGGCTGAAACCATCCTAGACGCCACCTGGATCAAGACAAGGGTAAAATGGTAATTTCAACCAACCCCAGAAGATTCGTATTGTAAAAGAGTTAGATACAAGAATGATGCAATTGCAACTTCTTGCATCCAGCCCTATTGCAAAATGCTTTACAAGGGTGTTTTAAAAATCTGATTTTGGTCCGACTCAAATGAAGAAAGATAAAGAAGGGCAATTAAGTCATTTTCACATGAGGGTTCAGTTTGTCAAGTTGCAGCACAATGTCTCCCAAGAACATGTAGCCTGAGCCATCTTTAGCATGGAAGTTAACAGGTGATGCACAAAATCCTCCAATCAGTGAATGCACTTGTCCAAAATCAAAGTTCAAGAAAATACATAATATATAATTAATATGTCAAATGTGATCACACAAGTTATAATAAAAACAGTGATTCAGTTTTAATTAAGTTACAATTTTAATATTTTTTATTGTAGCCTTAATTTGGTTTTAAACTTCTAATCATCTTTTATTATGAAATTTTTTGTTTATAATTACATCATGTATAAAGTAAATTTGAGAAAACATATTGTTTCTAAATATAATAAAAATATCCACATAAAAAATCATTCCATTCCTACACGCCAAGCAGCAGGATCTTAGAATGCAATAACTCATTCCATTACCATATCCATTCCATTCCTTCTATCATTCCATTTCATCCAATTAAACACACCATTAATATTTTTCGACTTCTAAACCATTTGACCCATTTCTCTTTTTATCTTTTTTTTTTAAATTCTACCAAACTGGCCCGTTATCATTCATATATAAACTCAAGTCAACTCAATAAGACTAAAGTTGTGACCTTGTTGGGATTCCTTAGGTCAAATGTTGGATGATCCAAAAGTTTCTTAACATTCTCAACATTCCCAGGAATATCCGATGCAGATTGAAGCGAAAGCCACTTGTTAACCACCTAAAAATCAAGAAAACAAAACAAACATATAAAAAAGATCCCTTTCTTACTTCAATATATCTAAATAAATTACATAAAACAAGAATTTACCAGGTAATCATGCTGCCATTTTTCATAAAAGTCAGTCAAAGCTTTTTCATGGGCATTACCCGGTTTTTGAGCAACGACTGCAAGAGCTGAAAATTGATCGGTCATATTTGTATTCATTCAACACAAGCTCACTCATTTCTTCATCTTCAAGAGATGCAATATACCCTTTTTTCCAAAAAAAAAAATTCAAAATCATAAACATTAACACTCACCAATATATATAAAAAAGGGTACTTAAGACCAAAAATATATATACCAAGAGCAGTGTTCTTAAGAGCACGCCTTGCCATATTAACATGGTCAAACTCATACTTCTGTGAGCTCCTATTTTCTTTCACCTGTCAAAGTCAAACATGTCAAACATTAATTCACAAAATGTTCATATGTGGGGTGGGGTGGGTAGGAGGCATATTTTTTACCAGGGTTATGAATTCTTGCTTCAACTCCAAAGCAAGTTGTTTTCTAATAAAAGATTGAACAACATGAACAGCATCAGGGTCTGCTACATCCATCATGTCCATAATCTCACCTTCACCAGGGAGTGTTATTGTTTGTGCAATAAATTCCTAAATATAAATGAATTGATTTAGTGTTGAGTTACCTCAAATCTAGAAAACTACAAGAACTTCAAAAGAAAAATACCTTGTCTAGGCTCGAATCCAAAAGAATACATTTGATACCATGAACAAATTGTGGATCAAGAACCAATTTATTATCTTTTTGAAAGTTAACAACTTGGCTTAGCATCAGTTTCCTTGCCAATATTTGTCCAGCTTCCCAATTGACAATAATAATAATAATAATAATAATAATAATAATAATAATAATAATAGTTTAATAAGAAAACCCTGAAAAAATAATGATGTAATAGAAAGAAATGAAAGTATAACACACAAATATATGAAAGTACATTGCCATTTCTTACCGATTAAATTCATTTGAATCATGGGCAAGTAGGAAAAACATATCGTTTTCTGTAAGATAAGAGTATAGGTGAATAGGAGCATTATAACCCCTTAACAGTGATTGAATTGGTTTTTCAGCCACATCTATGAATACAAACTTTTCTTCGGCCTAAATTTAAGACACAAAAAATGATTTAGGTAGTAGATGGATAACTTGTATGGGGCCCTACGACGTGTAAAATTACCTTTGTAACCCTGAGAACAGTAGTGTAGACAGGTTGACCACCAGATGTGATGGAAACTAACTTCCCATCATGATAGAAATATGATAATGGCATGTCTTTTCCAGCTCTTCAGCCTTTAAAGAAATAAGAACACCATTTACAATTTCAAATTAATATTAAACATGAATTAGCAATAAGAATACCATTAAAGGGTATTTCAGTCAATTACCAATATCAAGAGAATCTAGTAATAACCTTAGAAAGGGTATTTCAGTCATTTATACAAATGAGCAGAGTACCTCAGATGTTGTGCTAGCTAAAGCAAAAATCGCCTCAATCCGAACATGCCAAAAGGCCTTAACAAGATAGAAAAGGTCATAGTTGCACTTTAATAATTTTCTTACAAAAAACTAAAGAATTGTACGTTAAAATAATTTCTTACTTTGAAAATTCTATAACTGGGTAGATTTTTTCAATTGAAAGGTAGAAGAAATAAACAAGAAGTATGTTGATAGTAGGTGCATAAGAGGGAAAGAGTACCTGAGAATCACAGAGTAGAACAACTCTAGTGTTGTGATTGATTGTGCTTGAGCCACAACATCTTTATCCTTCTCTAATTGATTTATCTGGTTTTTGCGTTTATATAGATTCTCAAAACATTCAAATATAGAAACCTAGTTTTTGCGTCATCTTCGAGTTCTAAAGCAGCAACAACCATGGAAGTCTCTTGAAGAGGGTTTAGGTTCGGTGTGGAAGGGATGTCAAAAGAGTAGTGGATACACAGAAACCGGATTTGGTGTGTTTTCTAGAGATTGTAGATTTCCAATGTTACAGTATAGTATCTTCAATAATTAGCAACAATTATAAGAATCAACAACACTTACAATAAGAAATTAGCATCAATTGCAACAAAAATTGTAGTAATCAGAAAAAAAAACCCAACTAAAAAACAACTCACTTGGGAATCAACATCAGGGGATTCGACCAACAACTCCAAAATTGATTTTTGAGGAGTAACTTCACTGATTTTTCAGGCCAGAGAATTATTTTTTAATTGAAGAGCAAACTTCACTATCGGAGAGGAGGGACTCCACCTGCTGGGTCTCGCTGGATAGTGCCGGAGAGGGGGGGCTCCACCGGTTGGGTGTCGCTAGAAAGCGTTGGACGGCAGGGCGGGGCTGGATGGAGTTCAGAGGTGGGAGGCGCCGGCGCCAAGAGAAACTTCGGAGGTGGGAGAAGTTGTCGACGTTGAGAATTGAGAAGAAGAGAAAGGTTTTGTCGAAGTGGGAAGAAGAGAAAGGGACGTCGAAGAGAGAAGGAGCAGTAGAGGAAGGCGGCCGGGGCAAGTACTTGAATTCTTTAGAGGGAACCAACCGGAGATCACTTTTTCGGTAACGATCTCCTTCACATGTATGTGATGGTGCGAGTTTGCCGTGGGAGAAAAGATGAGAGTATATTAGGGTTTTTTTGGGGTATTTGAGTTAGGGAGAGAAGAACGGTGGAAAGAAGGTAATAACATGGCGGGCCTTTCAAACTTTTCGGAATTTTGTTTCCCGCAAGAGAAGTGACCCCGCGTTTCATTTAAAAAATATAAAGAGACATACTTAGAGGACGTGCATTTTATGTTATGTGCCCTCAGTGTTTTTTTTTCAATGTGACAGTTATTGTAGGACGCGCAAAAATGCGTGCCCTAGATCCTTCTAATTGTTGGAGAACCGACACTATTTTTAGGGCACACACTATTGCGTATCATAAAACAGCACGTGTTATGGTTTGCGCGTTGTAAAATGGTGTTTTTCTAGTAGTGGGGATACCAGAATATCATAGTTACAG
Organism: Lactuca virosa; assembly: GCF_052849685.1. Classification (NCBI taxonomy): domain Eukaryota; kingdom Viridiplantae; phylum Streptophyta; class Magnoliopsida; order Asterales; family Asteraceae; genus Lactuca; species Lactuca virosa. The sequence continues at coordinate 438,414,839 of NC_136429.1, read as the reverse complement.
CTTGCAGTCTAGTAAGATTCTGATGTCTCTTGATAGTGTGGAGTTAAACTACCATTCAATGACATAGTATAGCGAGATCTCATCAGCATATGGTTTCATGCACTGACTCATTATTCACTTTTATCATAACCAAAAAGGGAAAGAATGGTAGGATGCGTGTAATACATTCAGGTATGAAATGTATCCATCAGCAAAGAGTGTCGAAGTTTTATCAATGTATGGATAATATAGTGAATCATTAAGTTCTTAATAGAAGAATTATTCAGAAAGAATGTGTAGGTGCGTGTAATATATCATGGACAATGATTTACCCATCGACACAAAAAAAATTGAACTCTCATCAGCGTTTGGTATCATACACCGAAACATAAAATTCTAAAGAAGAAAATATGGAGAGAATGGATTGTATTAGTCACGCTTAGGTGAAATCAACATAAAATCATTAACAAATATAACCCATCAGCAAGAAATGTTTTAATTCTTGTATCATATAGTGTTAGTTGCAGTCTAGAATCAAAGGTTTTTCGTTAACTCATGATGGTACCAAGTCATACCTCAGACTAGGAGGTTAGGGACATGAATGACCATTTGTTATTTAAGGACTAGACAAGTATATCTTATGCTAATGACTATGCAATCAGCGTAAGCCACTAGGTTATGCTCAATGTTTCAGCAGAACATAAGACTTGATACATATGAAGAGCATCCTTCCAGGGGTGAAGTCAGGTAAGAGACAATTAAATACAAGTGAACATCCAGGCCTTTTAGAATTTTTTAATTTGTACCAGGCAATCTCACATTGAAAGTTTAGACATTTTTATATAATTACGTGAGGGTGTGACTTAATGTTCTCCGTAGATGGTCTTGTTGATGAGAGGCTTAGAGAGGTTTGGTCACATACAATAGCATGCTTCTAGGGACGATGATTTGTCAAAAGTTACATAGTAGTCTTACAGATGCCTCGGTCAGATCCTTTAAAAATGATACAAAACAACAAATAATATAAGAATACAAAAAAAAAGAGTTAGTCAAACAAGGAAATATTCTAAAAGGAGATATTTTTGCAGCTTTTTGAGGTATCTACCCATTGAATTTTGGTTATAAAAGAAAATTCTTGTAAAGACAAACTCATCAGTACACAATACATTTATACTACAAATCAAGAGTGATGAAGCCATTTATCATTGAAACGTTACAAATGGACTCCAAGCTTCATATTCATCAAGAGAGAGAGAGAAGAAAATATCAATCTTTGTAACCAATGAGTTAACTAACTCAAATCCATGAAACCATTATGTCCTTAAGATCAACACGAGGGCATTCAAGGTTTTATCATCTTATGAGTTAGTAGATGAAAACAAGACTTACTGAATTAATGGTTGCTCCTTGCATCCATAACAGCGAGTGGAGGTGAAAGGATGAATTCACAAGAATAAAAGGAAATGATGTCACTCTTTTTCTCAGCACCAAGAGCATTTAGATCCTTCTGGATGGCTCTAATTCTTACAAGATCTGAAGAAAAAAGATGCAGATAAATCTAAGATAAGCCTGAAAGATGAATAAGAGTGAAAAGAAAATACTTGTAACTACTATAAATAAAGCTATGTACAAATTTCTAAACATGATAAAAGCAGCGCTCGTTTTTGGGTTTTTGCGTTTTGCAGAAAACAACAGAAGCAATGTTAAATGAAAGCATTTAGAAAGCAATTAAGTCATTGCAAGCATGCCAAGATCTGCAATCAATTTGTTTAAACTCTTCTCATCCAATGCCTTTGTGAAAATGTCAGCCAGTTGATCAGTTGATGGAATGTAGAACAATTCCACTTTTCCCTTTTGAAGGATGTGCCTGATGAAATGATGACATATATAAATATGCTTGGTCTGGGAATGTTGTGATCTGAATGGAACTCGTGTTTTCACAACAGATGGGAGTATTTGATAAGTTTAGACCATAATCTAAGAGATGATTTTGACTCCATAGGATCTGAGCACAACACCTTCCAGCGGCGATATATTCAGCTTCAACGGGAGAGTAAGTCACATGTGTCTGTTTTTTGTTGGACCAGCTTAACAGTCTATCTACTAACATTTAAGATCCTCCCGAAGTTCTTTTACGATCAATTCCACAACTACCATGATTGGATTCAGTGTATCCCACCAGCTTGAACTCAAAATTGTGAGAATACCATAACCCAAGATTGGGTATATACTTTAAGTAACGAAAAATCCTTTTCACAGTGTAAAGATGAGATTCCTTAGGATTGGAGTGATAGAGAGCACACCATATAGTAGCAAACATGATGCTGGGGTGATTGGCAGTAAGATAAAGCGGAGAGCCTATCATTCCACGAAACATAGTTGCATTCACATCAGTGCCATTTGGATCAGCACCAATAAACGCTGGTGAGGACATCAGAGTCTTTGTTGGTTTGAAATCAGAGAAACCATATTTCCTCAGCATATTTGCAGTATATTTAGCTTGACAAAAAAATTCCACCATTCAGTTGTTTAACCTGCAAAACCAAAAAGTGGGTTAGTTCACCCATCATGCTCATCTCGGACTTCTTAGCCATGATCTCTGTGAATTCTGAGCTTAGCTTTTCATCAGTGGATCCAAAATTGATATAATCAACTTACACTTAAGAAAGAATGATGTGAGATCCTGAATGCTTTATGAACAAAGTGTGGTCAATATTTCCTCAGTTTTATCCACTTGAAAAAAGATATCTTGCGAATATGTCATACCATGCTCTAGGAGCCTACTTTAAACTAAAACAACTTTATCAAGACGATACACATGATTTGGAAACTCTTCACTTTCAAATCCTAGCGGTTGTTTTAGAAAAACTTCTTCTTGAAGATCTCTATGTAAGAATGTAGTCTTAACGTCCATTTGATAGACTTTGAAGTTTTTGAAAGAAGTAAAGGAAAGGAATAAGCAAATCGCTTCAAGTCTAGCAACAAGAGAAAATGCTTCATCATAGTCTAATCGTTCCAGCTGACAGAAACCTTGAGTCACCAGTCTAGCTTTGTTTCTTATAATGATCCCATCTTCATCCATTTTTTGTTTCTGAAAACCCAATGCGTGCCAATGATAGTCTTTTCTTTAGACTTGGGAACAAGATTCCACACACGATGACATTCAAATTGATTTAACTCATCCTACATAGCCTTTATTCAGTCAACTTCTTTTAAGGCATCAGCGACATTGTTTGGTTTAATCATTGATACAAAGTTTAGAAACATGCAGAAGTTGTTGTTGACTCTACTATGAGTGAAAATTCCACAATTTATATCTTCAGTGATTTGAGATTCACGATAATCTTGAAGAATTATTGGATTAGAACTTTCATTTGTATTACCTTCAGTAGAATCTTCCTGATTGGATGGTTTAGTTTCTTTAGGGCTGACATGCTGATCCTCCTTGATAGGTTGTTAGCTGATGAATTAATCAACATTGGGAACAACATGTTCAACGTCATTTGGCAAGAAATCAGAAATATGGTATAAAGGACTGTAAGTAATTTCATTCAGGATTGATGAGGGGTAATCAACTCGATCATGAATGAACAAGTCTTCATTAAAGGTGACATGAGTTGTTTCCTTAATAACTTTCCTTGAAAGATTGAATACCCTGAAAGCCTTAGATATGCTGGAATAACCTAGAAATACTTTTTCATCAGCTTTAGCTTCAAACTTCGAGCGTTGATCTCTTAGATTCAAGATGTAACAAACACATCCAAATACATGAAAATAAGAGATGTTCGGTTTCCTTCCCTTGAATAGCTCATAAGAAGTTTTCTGAAGCTTAACAATAATAGACCAGTTTTGGGTATAACACACTGTGTTGACAACTTCAGCCCAAAATAACAAAGGAAGACCTGCTTTAACAACCATATTTCTTCCAGCTTCAATGACAGTTCTGTTTCTTTTCTCTCCCATACCATTTTTTAAGGAGTTCTAACAGCAGAGAAGTTTTGAGAAATTCCTAAGATTGAGAAAAGTCTTCCAGAAAGGGGTTTCTGAATTTAGTTCCATGATCACTATCTAATTTCCTTACTCTGTGATCCTACAAAACTTCCCACTTCTTAATGAGAGCAATGATTTCATCAGCGACATCAATCTTCTTTCTTAAAAAGACTACTCACACAAACCTTGAAAATTCATCCATAATGACGAGAGTGTATTTCTTCCTAGCTCTTGACTTAACCGGAACTAGTCCAAAAATATCCATGTGAAGAAAATGAAGAGGTCTTATAATGGAAGAGTAGGACTTTGGTTTGAAGGAAGACTTGGTTTTCTTTCCCTTTTCACATGCTGAGCATAGCTTATCCTTGACAAATAGCATCTTAGGAATTCCTCTCACAAGCTGATCCCCTGAGATTTTCGATATATTCCTGAAGTTCAAATGCGATAGCCTTTTGTGCCACAACCAATTTAAATGAGACTGAGCACGAGATAAAAATGCAGTGATGAAGAGAGTTGTTATCAGAGAACATATCCAAAACATAAATGTCAATTTGTTAGTTTGCAGTCAAAACAGTGACATTCTTTTGATCAACAACCTTTCCTTCTCTCTTGTTGAAGAGGACTTCATATCCAGCGTCACACAATTGGCTGATTGAGATGAGATTATGTTGAAGACCCTTCACATAAGAGATATTATTGAACACAACATAATTGCACTTGATAGATCTATATCCCTTTGTGGCCCCCTTTCCATTATCTCCATGTTTAAAAGTAGGACCATACTTCTTTGTGAAATCTTCCAGAAGAGACTTGAATCTGGTCATATATCTTGAGCATCCAATATCTAAATACCAATTATGTTTTTACCCTAAAACTAAAATATACAATAAGCCCTGAAACAAAATGAACAAAAAATATACACAATATACATTGACTCATTTTGTAATGGGTCACTCAAGAAAAAATATAATAACAATTATCGGGTGGATAGTTCAACGAGTGTTGCTTTTTGATCCACTTATCATTACGAGTCATTATGTTGCCAGCATGAATAGAGTTCTTTTCTAAAGTCCACTCATTGACTTTGTGAGAAGTATCGCCACATCGATAACAAACTTTGATTCCAAGATTCTTTCCTTTAGCAATAGATTTTGATTTCTTTTTAATTGTTGAACCCAAGGAACATTGACAATTTGATTTAAGAGTTCTTGTATTAGTTCTGAAACAAGGAATTTCATCGATGGTATACTTAGATGATACATTTTTATGAGTCTCATGAACCATTGAGTCATCAAAAGTAAAGGACTTTAAGTGATATTCAGGTTCATAATTGCTAACGGAGCACTGAGCAAAGATGCTAAGAATTTTGTTTACCGAATAAACCTCACCATTGCATATAGGAAATTTTAGCAAAATCTTAGTGGGGGGAAGAACATACTCATGGTGAGAATGTTGATGGAAAGGATCATGAGTAGATAATTGAGAAACACGTTTGGTGATACAGTTAGAATCAGTGGAGCAATGAGTATCAATTAAAGTTTGACTTATAAAACAAGAACTCACAAATCTATTCTTAAAATGTTGTTTTAAAAAGTAATATTTATAGAAGGTTTTTTTAGTCTCAAGAACTTTGGTTAAGGAAAAAACACCTTCTATATCGCCTCCAAGAATTTTTCTCACACTGATCTGGAATCTGAGCATTATTAATTCTAGTGACATTAGAGTAAGAAGAGGCCCAATTTTTCAAAATAAGTTGAATGTATCTAGCATGATCAACAACTTTTTCCTTTTCAGTGTGAAGAAAATTATTGGTCAGCGAGATACATATGTTTTCCTTTTTTAAAACAGAAATAGATTTTTTCGAAAAAGTGGAGTTTTTCTTTTAGTTTATTTAACTCAAAACTAAGAGAATTTCTTTATTTGAGACCAATAAATTGAAACATAAGTGATCAATCATGTCATATTTTTCAGTGTTTTCAACAGAAGAATAGTTAACAAGATTTTTTACCTGATACGCTGATGTAGCGTCCCATTCTGTCTTAAGATCTGCAAATGCTTGAGAAGGATCAGTGTCAAAAGTCTCAACATTGTCAATTGAAGTGTCATCATGAGATTCAACGATCCACGCCATAATACACTTACCTTCATCATCTAAGGAGTTTTCTTTTTCAAAAGCTAATGATAGTGTAGTCATCACCTCTTGAGCGGTTAAACAGTTTTGAACTATATGAAAGATAGAATAAGGGCGTCCGTTTCCAATAGCAATTCTCACCTTTACATCGAGATTCAATATCCTTTTCTCGTCCTTGTTATATCCAGACACATATTTCCTTTATCAAAGTCCATGAACTTCAAAGCTTCCATGGCATTTGATTTCCAAGCAGAGAAGTTGTGTTTATCAAATCGAGGGATCTTGTTGTAGACAATATATTTTGGATAGAATGAGATCGACATGATTATTTGAGTGTATCAAAAACCTGCTCCGGAAGATGTAGTATCGGAACAGCACACAGTTCAATTCAAATTTGGTTAAGATTTTCCTTCCGAACCCAGAGATCTTGGTGATTCATTTCCGAGACCATACTTCTTTTTGGGGAAGTGCATTCTTGGAGTAAAAGGTCTTGAAAAAATCTTGTTCAGTTCTGATGATCATTTGTGGATGGATAGATGGGTAGATCAATCCGGTCCGAGTCTTCATTTGGTAGATCATAATACATAAATGGCACTATGTCCAAGTCATGTATTATCCCTTCTTGGAAAAGAGGTGAAATCCCTAGCATTGGATGAGGATTATCTTTAAGGGATTGGACCCCGATGCTTTCCTCGAGGGCTTGATTTATTTCTTCCTGAGACCAACCGCTTTTTTCTTTAACAGGAGTCTCGGAGCTGTGGAATTCCAAAATAGGTTTCTTTCCCTTATCTTGTTGTTTATTGAGGACCGAGAAAATGTGTTGCATGTTTTCATCAATGGATAGTTTTGGAGGAGAGGAAATCAGGGGCTCTTCAAGAATATCATAATGCTTCCGAAGAGGAGAGTTGTTGGGTCTAAAATATGGTGTATACTTTGCTTTTCTAAGCATTTATTGTTTTTGGTCTTGGGCCGAAAACTGTCTTGGGTTTTATTGTAGCTTGGACCGAAATCACATGTGATTTTGGTCTAGCTATTGAGGTTTGGGCCTTTGGTTTTAGTCCATAGGTATATATATAGTGTAAGAGGCGTGTTTTAGTGACGCAAGCAAGGAGAAAACATTTTAGGGTTGCCATTGTGGAGGGGGAGTGTGTTCTAGAGAGAAAAGTAGAGACAACTTGTGAGAGTGTGTGAATCTTGTGTATTGGATCATATCTAATATCATTTTATAAATTGAAGATTCAGCTTGTTGTTGTTGTTCTTCTTCTCCATTCTATCTTGCATCATCCACTTGATTCGGATTCCGCACCATCAATTGAATCGGATTGATACATCAAAGCGAAGTACGGAGGTACAAGTGGTATCAGAGCTTGGATCGTATCAATTAATTTGGCAAGATTTTGAATGTTTTTGGATTTTTTCTTGAAATTTTTGGCGTTTTTGATTTGTTTTTGAAGAAATATTAGCTGTTTGTTCACCGTGTTCTTCATAAAATTGTGTTTTAGATCAAGTTTTGCACTAAAAACATTGAAAAATCGTATTTTTGGTCGTTCCCAGCGAGACCCCGGCGGCTATTTTCGGTCAGCAGCTAGGGTTTCCGAGGTGTTTGCGGTCAGAAGCTAGAGGGAGAAACCGAGGTGAGACCCGTGGGCGAGGCCCATATATAAGTAGCAGTGCGGAGGAAACTAGAGGGAGAAACCGCTCTAGATCTAGTTGGGTGAGACCCGTGGGCGAGACCCGTGAGATTTTAACAGCACGGGTGGAACCTGGTAGAGACTTTAGAGTCAAGATTGGGGATCGAGGATCCCAGGAAGTAGAGAGCTAGAGTGGCAAGGTAGACAGAGTAGTTTAGTTAGCCGAAGTTTTCTTCGGAAGTCGCTGAGAGCGACTGAGAGATGGAGTTTGAGTTCAGTAACCGGTAGGAGTCCTATGGTCAGGATGAGGGCAAATTAGTTGGGACCGGAGTAGGCTCGGTTCATCCGAAGAGCGGATCAGAGACAGTAGAATCCTCGGTCAGGGACATCAATAAGAGGATCCATGAGTGGAGGTAGTTAGTCGACTGAGAGGTGCTAGGCCACTAACAGCGGGATTAAATAATCTCAGAGTGAGTGATTTGACTCTGTGCGCAGCTCTCGTATGAGTCTGACCGTTGCAGGGACGAGTCTATTACTCGAAGGATTATCTGATCCATCCGTTGGGAGGGGTTTCCAGCATCAGTATATAGAAAGAGGAAGCACTCAGTATGTATCAGCGAAGTGACCAGGACTAGGAGTGGCTGGAAAGGTAGGTTCAGCGAAGGGTATGTCCGTGACAGAGGGACTAAAGGTTGTTGTTTTGCGAAGTTTTCCTTGGGAAGACCAGTGAACGCGCAAGGGATAGGGGTGAACCCCTAGGATGCCCAGCATAAGTACTCGAGAAGTACCGAAAGGATTATCAGTTCGGAAAGAGTCGTATTCTCAGGATTATTGGTGAGTAGAGTGCTCTCGTGGTTCTTACCCTCAAGGATTAGTTTGGGCGGAATGACCGAGTAGAAACATTATGAGCAGATTGCATGATTGTTTGTCGTGACGGACTTCAAGGACGAAGTCGAGTTTAGGTGGGGGAGAGTTGTAACACCCGAAATCCAGGATACCCAGAAAGAAAAGAAAAACCCTAAGTCAAAGGGGTCAACTCGTCAAGTCCAAGGAAGAACTCAACGAGTCGGAGCGTGTCCCGTGTCGCAGATTAAGTGACCGACTCGACGAGTCAGGGAGACTGACTCGGCGAGTTTGGTCTGGGTTTGGAAACCCTAAATTCGGGACCTGGTGCCCTATTTAAACAACATTTCAGGCCTCCACCCCAGCCTCCATCACTCCCCTCACCAACTCTCGAAACCCTAATCAACCTTATGGAATATTGAGCTAGTTTCTTGCCTTTAGGAGTGACTTGAAGCTTGGAGAAGGAAGGAGACTCTTAATGGTGCAAGAAGGAACTATAGATCTAGAGTTGGTGTGGCATTTCAGATCATTTGAAGGTATAAAGCTTATACCTTGAATGTTATTCATCTAGATTCCCTTTCTAGCTTGTACTTTTCCCACTTATGGGCCATTTCCAAGGTTAATCCGAGTATTAAGCTCTTGAGGATGTATTGGGCTTTAGATCTGGGCACTCTTGAGCTTTAGAAACTCAGAGTTACTAGCTTTATCCAGCTATGGCTCCATTTCATGTCCTAGACCTTCATTTTAGCTTGGATTAAGAGTTTTAGCTTCATAGCCCCTTGCATGCACGTAAAGTTAGCAACTTTACGTGTAATGCTGTCCTTAAGAGTCCAGATCCATGAGTTGGAAGCAATGAAATGGACTGTAATCGACAAAATTGAGATGTCACAAAGATGACTCGGCGAGTCGGTTCATGGACTCGGCGAGTCGGGTCGCAAACCCAAATCCCCTCTGGTTATGAGTTAGATCTGCTAGTTAAGTTGGTGAAGGACTCGGCCAGTCTGGGTCCATACTGGGCATGAATATCATAGTACTCGACGAGTTCGAGGAGGAACTCGGCGAGTCCAAGGCAATCTCCTTAGTTATGAAGGTGGACTCAACGAGTTGTTCATACAACTCGGCAAGTCGGTTGAGGATGGTTCCAAATTGTATGGTTGAAGGAGAACCCGTCGAGTTCTTGCTAGACTCGACGACTTAAATCGGGGGTTGTAATGGATCGGAGGAGTATGGACTCGACGATTTGGTAGAACAACTCGGCGAGTCAAGTCAACTGGAAGTTGACTTTGACCGTTGACCTTGACCAAGTTTGACCAGGGTTGACTTTTGGATTATTGTGGTCTAAATGTTGTTTTGGGTATTGATAGTTCGGGAAGCCGAAGGCTCAACATTTTAGAAGTGCCGGTTAGCAATCAAAAGAGTTCAGCGAGTCTTCAACAGTGCGAGGTGAGTCTCCTCACTGTGTGCATGGGTCTACGGCCACAATGCCGACCCATTATGTTTATGCTTATGGATATGTGTAGTAGGAAGACCCGGGGGTTAGCCCTAGGCACTTATAGTGATTTGTTCAGATTTAGATCTGTTACCGCGGTTAGCCCGATGCAGTTTATATGTTCCGGAATTCGGTCCGATGACGGGTGGCACCCGAGGCAGTAGTGGATGTGTAGTTATACTTGTTGTCTTTGTGATACTTGTATGTGCCTGTTAGGGAGGTGAGTCGGGCGAGGTCCCGTGTCTCATCACTAGCCGAGTATGGACGGGGTTCCGTATCTCATTAGTAACAGAGCAGGGGTGAGGCCCGAGTTAGGAGGGAGGTGAGTGTGGGCGGGGGCCCGTATCTCACTATCAGCAGGAGCGTGGATGGGGTTCCATGGCTCACCAGTAGCAGGTCAGGGGCGGGGCCCAAGATAGTCGAGGCCTTACATCAGTAGTATAGTAGAGTATGCTTAGCTTTATGATATGTGTTATGTTATATGCTTGTATTTGTTAGTAGCGGGCGAGGCCTAGAGACAGGCGGGGCCTAAGAGAACATATATGTATACCGAGCGGGGCTCAATGCCAGGCGGGGCCTGATGCCGGGCGGGGCCTGATGCCGGGCGGGGCCCAAGTTTTCCTGGACTACGGTCCAATGCCGGGTAGGGCCCGATGCAGTGGGCGAGGCCCATTATGTGGTAGGTTGGGGAACTCACTTAGCTTCGTGCTTACGGTTTTCAGTTTTGATTTCAGGTACTTCCGGTAGCGGAGGGAAGAGCTCGGGGTGATCGCATGGCACACACACACAACAAAGAAGTTTAGCCTGGGATGTTTACTCTGATAAAATGAACAAGTGTTTTGAAATGATACTCTGATTTATTATATAACCCTTTTGTATGTTGGAATGATTTGATAGTGTGATTTAGTAATGTTTTAAAAATAAATTTTTGGTCATGATTTTTGGTATGTCACACGATGAAACAAGTGTAGGATGTCCCATGAGGGATTTTGGCCTTCTTTAATATTCTATAAGTGCGGCAAGGAGGACATTACAACAGAGATTGTAAGCAGGGAGAACTGAGAGTACGTATTTGTTTCGACTGTAACCAGATGGGTCGGATAAGGTCTAAACGTCCTCTTTTGAATCCAAGAGGCGTAATACAAGCTCCAACACCTATGAATTTGAGTATAATCGGTGGATAACAAGGCATAGTTAAAGCTCTACGGGCCACGGGGTGAGCCTTTCAACTCATCGCAAAAGAATCCAAGGAAACGTCAGATGTCATAGAAAATTCTTCATGTAATCGAGGAAAAACTTCGGTATGAATTTGCTCGCATCGAAAGAAATTAATAGTGCTTTCATACTTTCGCTAAAATATTGTAACGTCCGATTTTAACAACCAATTTTTTTCATTTTTATGAAGGTAAAACTTCCCAATTTATAAATCTGTTATTAAGAAAACCGTTTATATCAAATTACATTTATTAAGAACCAGAGTATCATAGAAAATGCTATATCCTCAATGTGTACAGTCCCGCCTTCTACTTCCCATATCCATCGATGACACCTAAAACAATAAAAAACTGCATAAGCACAAGCTTAGTGAGTTTCCCCAAAAATACCCCTTACGATAATCATATAAGCATGCACAACTGCCGCTCTTCGGGCCTTTGGCGTAACTGGATTGCCTCACAGGCCTTTACTCTATCCGGGCCGGAATACCAGGGTTTTTTGGCCTACCGCCTCAACCCAACCACTCCTCCCGAGCCTCCGTGCCAACAGCTTACAGACGGCCCGTATCGGGTATATTGGACTACAGCACAAATTAGGACATCCTCAACCCAAACAAAACACAACATGTTGACATATAAACAATCAGGATCAAGTAGGCACATAATACAGCCAAACAACAATCATACAGCTCACTACTTCCTACTAGTCCTCTCACAACATACAGTCCTGCTACCAACTAACTTCCATAGAATGCGTAACCATAAGTAACTAGAGGTGAGATAGCCACCCGAATAGATGATCCTACTCTAAAGAAACAACAAAACAAGGAACATCCGAGATAGCCTATACCAAGAGTTACCAGGCTATCCTACATGACCACACACAGTCCCTAAGGGCATTCCATAGATGATAACCAGTAAGTACATATAACATACAGTTCTACAAATTATTTTCATAAAGCAACATACTCAATTCTAGGGGACCGATCTGACAGATCACTACAACATAAAAGCATACTCAATACCATAACACATATCTAACCGATCACTACAACATAACAACATACTTAATATCAACAATCCAAGGAATGCATGGTCGTATATACTCAGAGGTGAGATAGTCACCCAGACAGATGATCCTACTCTAGAACCACAAACAAACAAGGACCATGTAAGAGATCTTGGATAAAGAGTCCTCAATCTATCCTACATGACTATATATAGTCCCTAAGGTATCCCGGTTCTAGGGTTTTCCACCAGAAATCATAACTACGGTTAGTGTTCTACACTAAACCCCTTAAAGACTTAGTTCATTAAGTCCAATATTGCATTAAGTAAATTGTAGGGCATTATTACGTATTATTTAAAGTTTAATTAACAGTTTTAACGCGAGTTCCGACAAAACTCCAAAACTAGGATTTATTAAGGTAAAACTTCCCAATTTATAAATTTGTTATTAAGAAAACCGTTTATTCCAAATTACATTTATCAAGAACTAGAGTGTCATAGAAAATGCTAAATCCTCAATGTTGTTGATCAATGTGTACAGTCACGCCTTTGCCTTCCCATATCCACCAATGATACCTGAAACAATAAACAACTGGGTAAGCACAAGCTTAGTGAGTTTCCCCCAAAATACCCCATAAAATAAACATATAAGTTGTTGGATTAGGTGTCTAAGCCCATAACTATAATTGGTATGTACTTGACCCGAGAGTAGCATGGTCAATTTGGGTTACATATCACCACGACAATTTGACATGATGAAATTTTAAGAAGAGGTTAGTTATGATTTATTAATATATTATAAGTTCTCATATATTAATATGAATTCATATGATTTAATTAGTATGATCAAGAATTAATTTGGTATTAATTTAGTGATCAAAAGAGGCTAATTAAATTAATGGGGACTAATTGTGTAAATTAGTTATATATATGTTTTGGACTTATGATACATGATGGACAAAGTTTATGGAAGAATCCATAAAGAGTTATCCCACTTGAATCATGGATCATGGATAATAAGCCCAGGAGTAGGGATTAGGGTTTACCCATGACTCTTGGATTCCTAACATATATATAGAGCACCCCATAACTAAAATCACCACCCCTAATGTTCTAAGAGTTCATGGAGGCGATTTCTAGTGCAAGAATACTCTCTCAAAAGTCATCCTTTGTCCAAGGTGTGTTGTGAACCATTTGAGGTGCAACACTTGGGGTACTAAGTTCTTAAAGGCCAAATACAACAAGTTCTACAAGCTACATAAAGAGGTAAACTCCTAACTAGTATTTTATGTTGTTTATTTCAATTGTTTGTTAGTTGTAGGTTTAATGCTTTGGAAACAATATTGCATGTATAATTAGAGAAAACATAGATCCACAACATTTAGGGTTGTATATGCACCATAGGATTTTGTAGTATACAAAACCCAACAGTGGTATCAGAGCCATGGGTTGTTTTCTATTATATAAGATGTTTATTGGTTTTGAAAGTTGAAAAAAAATCATTTTTCTGCATTCTGACTGATGAACTCGCCGAGTCCACTCATTAAAACAAGAACTCGGCGAGTCCGCTTCATGAAGTCGACGAGTAGGTGCTCCAAGGTGCAGAATTTCGAGTTTTCGCCATAAATTGGATTAGGATCATTACTGCAAACTTTTTTGTGAACCATGAAATCTGTTTTTTCATAACTTAATGATCATGCTTGTCCAATTTAAAGATAATTGTCATAATTTCAGGATTTGTATTAGTTTATATGATTAAACTAATTTTCTTGTAAATTTATGATATGAATTATCTTGTTCTTAAGAGTTTAATTAGATCATGCATGTATTATTTGATTATTGTGTTAATTAGAATAATGATCTAAAAGATTTTAATGAAATTCATAACTTGTCCTCAAGTTACGGAAAATGAGAATTTTACTTTTAAAAGAGTCATTAAACTCATAGGTTATAGAAAATGAAAAGTCTCATTTTTTTAAATGGTTTTAAAGTCTTCCATAACTTGTCCTCAAGTTATGGAACTTGAAAAGTTTTTCATAAAAAACATATTCAACTCATAATTTATGGAAACCAAAAGTTTTGACAAGTTTCAAAACTTGCCCTCAAGTTTTGGAATTTGTAAAGTCTCACTTTTGAATACTTTAATTCCAAACCCTAGAGTTTTAAAAGTTAAAATTCACCCATTATACTATTATATTATTATTCGTTTAATTATATATATATATATATATATATATATATATATATATATATATATATATATATATATATATATATATGTACGTATGTATAAGAATAAGTCAGTCTTACCGTTAGTAGGCCTCATTCATGAAGCCGGTCTATAAGGGCGTATAAGGTTACTGCCTATAAAATGGCAGTTTAATGGGTGTCCACTCTCACCCACGACTTCCTTGACTGGTGGAGGGTAGTTAGCCGAACGGGTAGGATAGGACATCAATTCTCAATATAAGTATAATGGTGCTAATCCATTAAATTACACTTTGCACCTAGTTAAGTCGTTAATGGAGCGTGTGTGGTTAACCGGCACACTAATTTGGGACTGAAAATGTGTGGCAAAGGGTAGCTTGATGTTAATCAAAGATCAATAGAGCGTGTGTGGTTAACCGACACATTGATTAGGTGATTTGTAATATTAGGTGTACCAAGCTAATTTGCATGGTTATTCACAACTTGTTTGCGATCATCGGCCTCCCATTCACAAACATGAAGGGTACAATCAATATTTAAACATGTCATTGAAAAGGTCAATGAATCTTAAAGGATCTAGTAATTTCAAATCCAATTAAAACTTAATAATCTATTTCGATTTTCATGATGGAAATTGGTAAATCGTCATTTACCTACCTTCAAATATTCTACAATTGGATTACGGAATCCCTTTTCAGAATTGTAGAATATTTTGTTGGATCCTAGCCTTAATATTTTGTTTTGGGTGTTATATTAAGGACTTAAATCAACTAACTTGAAATTCTCCCTCATAGATGTCGAATTCTGACAACTATGGTCTTCCTTATCATTTTGGAAAAACATTTGAAGATGATATCCCACATGGCGATCAAGGTAAAAGATTAGTCCCTTTGTCGTGCATTAATGGGACTGGAAATCATACTTCACTTCCTTCACCTCCTCTAATTATTCTCCCTAACCCGGAAGTTCAAAGGCTTGAAAAGTTTAAGGTCACTCAAGCCCTATTGGATGTTGTACTATACAAAACCGAACATAAGCATGCATAACTGCCGCTCTTCGGGACTTCGGCCTAACTGGACCGCCTCACAAACCTTCAGTCTATCCAGGCTGGAATACCAGGGTTTGTTTGCCTACCGCCTCAAACCAACCACTCCACTCGAGCCTCCGTGCCAACGACTTACAGCCATCCCCTACCAGGTATCTTAGCCAACAGCAAAAAGCAGGACCGCCTCAACCCAAACCAAACACAACATGTCGACATATAAACAACCAGGATCAAGTAGGCACATAATATATGCAAACAATAATCATACAGCTCACTACCGCCTACTAGTCCTCTCACAGCATACAGTCCTACTGCCAGCTAACCTCCATAGAATGTGTAACCATAAGTAACCAGAGGTGAGATAGCCAACCGGACAGATGATCCCACTCTAAAGCAACAAGCAAACAAAGAACATGCAAAAGAGCCTAGACCAAGAGTTCTCAGGCTATCCTACATGACCACAGACAGTCCCTAAGGGCATTACATAGATGATACCCAACAAGCACATATAACATAGAGTTCTACAGATTCTTACCACAAAGCAAAATACTCAATTCCAGGAAACGGATCTGACAGATCACTACAACATAGCAGCATACTCAATACAAAACACAGATCTAATAGATCACTATAGCATAGCAGCATACTCAATATCAACAATCCAAAGAATGCATGGCCGTATATACTAAGAGGTGAGATAGTCACCCGGACAGATGATCCTTCTCTAGAACCACAACCAAACAAGAAACATGTTAGAGAGCTTGGATCAAGTGTCCTCAGTCTATCCTACATGACTATATACAGTTCCTAAGGTATCCCTTTACTAACAGATAACCAAAACTAGTGGGCCGGCATTGGTGCCTTCGACCCACAGGTACAGTGAGGCGAAACTCACCTTGATATGCATATAGGTAATCACCGTAGCAATGAAGAACTCTACTAGCTTCAACTCACTTCCAATCACCTATAGGAAGATACTCGATTCAATACCCGATAACAGGTCATAGTGTGACAACCCGAAACTCCTATCTTGTACAACTATTCAATTCAATCAATGATAGACTCGTTTCTATCATCTTTTAGCACTGGTTAAGGGTTCGTTTAAGTGTTCTAAGCTTAAGTACAACCAAGGTTGAAATTAGGAGTGACTTAACAAAGTCTTAGAGTAGCATTTCGGGCCATACACTCCTTTAGGAGGAGTGTACGAGCGTACACATGGGTGTACGGTCGTACACCCCCCTCATGGCCGCACACTCAAGGTGGTGGGTCACCCACCCCTATATATATGGGTAGACCTCCTTTCCTTCATTCTTTTCTTCCCTTGGTTGCACACCACTTCATTCTATCTCTAGTTTCTTCAACCGTGAACCCTCCAAGGCTTCAAAAACGTAAGTATCCCACCCTTTAGCTTGCTAGACTTGAAAGACCTCTTGATTTAGGCCTTGATTCTTCAAGTTGCAACATGTTCTTCATCCTTTGAAGGAGTACGGCCGCACACCTTCATAAGGTTGGCCGTACACACCTTAAAGGCCCTCCATAGTGAGAATTTAGCCCCTATCAGCTAATTGAACTTACTAAGCCTTTGATCCTAGCCTTGATTCTCCTTAATATCGACAAACTTGACATGAACATGAAGTGTGTACGGCCGCACACCCCTTTGTACGGCCGTACACACCTCATAGGGCCATAAACTCACTTTGATGTTTATTTTTGGCTTCAAACTTGCATTACAACTAAGCATGGGACCTATAACACTTCTTGGATGCTAGTTAGAACCTAGGAAACACCTCAAAAGCACACCTCTTCATGAGTGTAAGGCCGTGCACTCACGGGCCGCACACCCATGGCCGTACACACCCTTGGTGTGGCCGTACACCTCCCTCATTTAATCACACATGATTTAAGCACTTAGTTCAAGTGTTCCCATGTCCTTAGGGTGGTTTCCTATCATGTCTAGTAGTGAAAAACCCTAATTTGATTCATATATGTGTTATTACATGCTAAATAGTATCCAATTGTGTTCAAGGCTTCACTTGACACTCAGCATCTCATATCAATCTTTCATATATTAATAATATTATTAATAACACTTAAGGTTTATTAATATATTATAAGTTCTAATATATTAATAATATTATTAATAGAATTATTTAATTAGTATTGATCAAGAATTAATTTAGAATTAATTAAGTGATCAAAAGGAGACTAATTAAATATATGGGTTGATTGTGTAAATCATCCATACTTGTATAGTGGGCTAATGCTCCATGGATTATCAAGTTGGGCTAAAACCTATAGGATGCTCCATGGTGTTTTTGTACCCATGGATCATGGAAATGAAAGGCCATGACAATTAGGGTTTACATGGTGTAACCCTAATTGTGACACAATATATAAGCATCTTATTCTTCCCAAAATTTGCAACCATGTGAGACTATGTGTGTATGGTGAGGCTAGTCGATTTCATGAAGTGTATGATTTCTCTCAAGTTATTCCAAGTGTATTTTTGATGTTGTGTGAACCATTTGAGGTGTCACACTTGGGGAACTAGACTCTTAAGCACCAAGGAATCAAGCTACATAAAAAGGTATGTCTTCTAACTTGTTTTATTATCCAAGTATCAAAGATTGTATGCTAGATAGGGTAATACCTTGGAATAATCATATATGCATGTATAATAGAGAAAAAATAGATCCAAGTTATTTACGGTTGCATGTACACTTAGGAGTGTTAGAATGCTCAAAACCCAACAGTTTTATGAAAACATTTAGACATTTTATCCCTTTTGTACTATGTTGAGTATAAGGGACACTTCCAACTTGGAATATAATTGCATAGTTTTCAGAACATCTTACAAACCAAGTACATAACTTTTCAATCAAACTATAATAGGTATAGTTTGGGGAATTCAATACATAGTTTCTTTTACCAATTCAGATTACATTCATGGGTAACCATATAAACTATGACAGATTTAGTTTATGACATACATTACTAGAAGAGAACAACATATAGTAATTATTTGAGTATAATTATTATCTCATAGAGTATACGCACGGATATCAATACAGTATATCATTACAAGAACTACACGTAAACTAGTTAATACATAATTGTGAGACTCTACTTCAAAATTATACCCTTTGGTGTACTGAACTAAATCCTCTCATAGTATAACTAGAGTCTCCTGGAGGGAGAGCGTGAGATTTGAGAATAGATCTTTTTGGGATTGACAATCCCACACCTGAACTGCTAGCTACAGTTAGGAAGGCATGCCTGGGGTGACAGAAATGTAGCAAAAGTTCTATCTGGTCTAAGTATCCTTCCCTATTTATAGGAAAAAGAAAGCACACAAAAAATACAAAGGACTACATCATTACAGTTTCGAAACATCTATGCCTTTGTAATAACATTACATAACTATTGAATACAAAATAACCTTCGACACCTTACAACATACTTCGACTCTTACATACGGACTTGAACAGTCAAAGCCTGTAAAAAATATAACTTTAAAAATAATGTGAGAATTAGCAAACTAGTCTAAATGAATGTTGTAGTACTTGTCGATAGCTACACATGGATATAAAGTGTCGAATACAGAGCTCGTATGAGAAAGACACAATTTTCTGATGGTTTTCGAAAAGCGCCCCACGTAAGTATGCACGTCACGCACTTCTAGAAGAATGGTCGTGCACCACAGAGATTTCGACACGTAGCAGCAGGCCACCGGATCGATGACACCATAGGGGCGCGGTGCGCCTCACACAAATTCCTTTTATAATTTGAATTCTCAGGTCCTTCACTTCTCAGACATAATTCGTCTAATATCTCTCTCTTAAACTGACTTTCTATGGAGTTTTCGGAATTTCAAGAAACTTCCATCTAGCGAGGTTAGGCGAATTCAGCAAGCCCGACTGATTGTGGTGTGTGGTATCGAGGTGCTTCTTGCGATCTTCCCAGTTTTCAATAAAAATTCTTATATGTTAAGTTTCACTTACTACACTTTAGGTGTAGCTTATATTTATATTCATAGTCGTTGTTGTGAATATGTAAATAAGTTTATAAGTAATTGCAGCTACAATACTGATTGATCTACTTAAAGTAGAGGTGTCTAGAATCGTCACGCAGGCGTGGTTGTTGGATTTCAGAAAGCTTATATGCCAAAATGGTAATGAATCCTAACTGTCCTGCCTGACCGATCCTTATTTGATAGAACTCTCAGTATTCATTTGGATTACTGAAATATCTATCCTTCATTACCTGGTTTCCTTAGGGACTAATAAGTTATAATATTATGGGTTAATACTCGTTAGGCACGTGCCTCGCCAATTGGAGTACCCAGATAGCTGTTTATCGTCTGAGAAATTGTCCAAGTGAGTTATCTCACTATACTATGTGTTACAATATATATTCACATATGATTAGAATATAGAGCTAGTAGAGTAGATGTAACGACTCTAAAATTACCTTGTTAACGATGGTAGTCTTTCGTTATATAGGATTAAGTTGTATGTGTGTTTCTCGTGGAATTATATATTTTATATATAATAATATGAACAAAAAGGAGATTAATTAGGATTTAAAAGATTTAACTGATATTTAAATGATTATCAAAGATTTAAATAGTAATTAAATGATTAAAAAATATTTAGTTAATATTGTGATTTAATTAATAATTAAAATGTATCAAATGTTTTTAAGTGATATTAGGATTTAGTTAATACTCAAAGTTTTAGAAAGAATGTTTATTTTATATGAAAAAGTAAAATTAAACGATTGTAAAAGAAAAAAAATCATATTAAATATGATTAGGACTATTATTGAAATAAGTATCAAAGAACAGGGCCTAAGGCTGAAAATTTGCAATTAAAAAGCCCGAATGTAAACACTTAATTACGTGTGTTTCCAGCACTTCCGTCCATTTCGTATCGTTTCGTTTAGGTTGTTGTGGGTTAAACAATAAAACAAAAGGGTTGCATGATCGCTTCGCTGAGTTGCTTCATCATAACTGTAACGTCGGGTTCCTTGTACGCCTTTAATTGTATTTTATTCACTTTAGTAGAGCAACTCGACGAGTTTGGATCCCAAACTCGTCGACAAACCACCAAAGTTGACGCGGGATTTTAAGTCACCTACTTGACAAGTTAAGAGCCTCAACTCGACGAGTAGGGCTGCCAGGCTGAAACCATAATTTCGAGGTTTTGCACCCTATTTACTCATCTTAATCCCCACTTGCTGGCCTCATTTCCAGCCTCCAAGTCCCAAACCCTAAATTCAGACACCCTAATGCATTTCCGAGCTTGTGACACATTTTTGAGTGAACTTTGTGTGTTTTTGAAGATTGTGAAGAGATGAGAAGGTTGAGGATTCAAGGAGAAAATAGTATATCCAGAGACTCCATTTCTTCCTCATCATTTTCTGGTAATCAAGTCTCAAACTTTCTTAGTATGCCTTAGTTTGGAGTATGAATGGCTTGTGGACCAAGATCTCTGTTTGTATGCCTTAGTTTGCAGTATGGATGGCTTGTGGACCAAGATCTAGGTCCTAAAGAGTTAGGGTTTGATTTGAACTCATTAACCAAAGGTATTACTGAGTAAAGTTGGAAACTTTACCCTTAAAAGGACGTTTTCAGGGTATATGAGAATTATGAAGCTTAGATCTGATGAGTAGGGGCTTAATCTATTAAGGTGGCCAAAACAGACTGAGGAACTCGACGAGTCCAGAGAGGGACACGACGAGTTGTGTCGATTTGTCCAAATTCTATACAAAGTAGAAGTCGATGAGTCTATGAAGGAACTCGACGAGTTGACTCGTCTTATCACGACTACAAGTAGCAAGGGAACTCGGCAAGTTAGGAGGATGACTCGACGAGTTGAGTCAAATCGGATTGTTCACTTTGACTTTGACTGAGCGTTGACTTTGACTTCGACCTTGAATTTGACCAAGGTTGACCTGTGAAGGGGTCTTGATGTAAGGAATGGTATCTAAGGGGTTGTTTTGTATAGGATGTGAGTAGAGCCTGTTGTAGGAGTAGAGACATTCAGGTACTTCACTCGACATTGTTGTGAGTTTCCTCTAGTAGGAACGGGTCTACGGCGCCAAGGTCGGCCCGTATATCTAATCTGATTAGTAGTCGAGTATGGACGAGGCTCGTATCTCGTAGATAGTTGATATATTATGGATTGACATTCTGATTAGTAGTCGAGTGTGAGCAAGGCCCGTATCTCGTAGATAGCCGATATGATATGGATAAATATGCTTAGTTATACATGTTGTCTGTGTGATACCAGTATGTTTTCATGATTAGCTGAGTGGGCGAGGCCCATATCTCATAGTAGCTGAGTGTGGGCGAGGCTCGTATCTCATAGTAGCTTTGTGTGGGCGAGGCCCGTATCTCACAGCAGCTGAGTGTAGGCGAGGCCCGTATCTCAGAGATAACGGAGTGTAGGCAAGGCTCGTATCTCCTAGTTAAATCAGGGTGTGCGGGGACCGTATCTCCTCGAAAGTGGGCGGGGGTCGTATCTCCTAGTTGCATGTTATGTGTATGGTATGTGGTAGTTTGGGGAGACTCACTAAGCTTCGTGCTTACAGTTTTCAGTTTTGCTTTTAGGTACTTCCGCTAGTAAGGGGAAGAGCTCGGGATGATTGCATCGCACACACCACAATGTTTAGCCTGGGATGATTTACTCTGATATTTGGACATGTGATTTTGATACAGTGTTTTGATATGATGTTTTGAGATATTATCACTTATGTATTTGAGATGATTGAGTTACTATGGTTTTATATATAAAATAAAAATGAAATTTTTGGACCGTATTTTTGGGATGTTTCAAGTTGGTATCAGATCCTTGGTTTGAGGGATTCGGGCACACTCTCGGGTGTGTCTGGACTCAAACTGACTACTTGGTATGAAAATTTGTAAATAGAAAAGCATTTTTATAAAAATAACTTTGAAAAGTGAAAAGGATGTGCTGCATGCAATCAGCCGAGCTCAAGTAAGTACTCCCAAATTACCCATACAAGTTTATGTTAAGATATGCTTATGACAACTGCATGCTAGATTAGGGCTAAGGATCTAGGAAGGATGTCTTATGTGCATGTTATATGTGTATGAGCTTTATGAACTGCATGTTAGTACTGATTAGTCAGTGATATGATGGCCAGAGTACGTTATGCTTGATTATGTTTACTCAATGCTCGAATGATGCTTGCTTTGTGCTTTTAGGAGTCCTAGTTATCTTTCACTAACTAGTAAACGAATATGTTAAGTTACATATAACGAGGACTAAATAATTTCAGAAGGTTAGGTTTAGCTTTATTTCACAGCTCTCATATGAGTCTAACCGTTGTAGGGTAAGACCTCTCATTCGAAGAATTATCTAGTCTTAGTGATATGTAATAGTATTTGCAATAGCTAGAAAAAGGTAGCAGGGACTTCTTATGCAGCTGATGGCGGAGAGTGGGTCGGAGATTACCCTAGGGAAAGCTTAGGATGAGATTAGCGCGTGAGGCAGTAGTAGTAGAAGGGACTTGATGGAGTCAAGGAAGTTCTTGAGGAAAGTACGGATAGATGTGGAAGGTAGTACGAGCCCGTACTACTGAAAGAAGATGATCCGTACTCTGATCAAGGAAAGCTGAGGCGAATCTAGGGAACTGTTAGTGTATGTGATTCCTCGAGTTATGATGAGTATTCTGATGTTTGTTATTGTGTATTTTCAGAATGGTGATGCTACGCACTAGACCATTCGGCACATCGGGAGCCAGTGAGGGATCAGGCTCGGGCTCTGAAGTCGGGCAGCTTGATGAGCAGACAAGGGTGTTCATCTCATCTGAGATCACGCGCAACATTTTGGACCAGACTCCTGTGATTTTTGGCATGGTCAAGGAGGGTATCCTGGAGATTCTTGACGAGAGGTTGAGTGCTTTCCGCACTGAGATGGCGGCAATGCTAGGGGCGCGTACGATGACCTTCAGGGAGTTCCGAGCTTGCGGAGCTCCTGACTATCATGGAGCTCGGGACCCTATTGCTAGCAGCAGATGGTTGGCTAATGTCACCAACGCTTTCCGTATGAGCAGATGTCCTGAGTGGGACAAGGTCCAACTTGCGTCCTGTCTTTTGAAGGAAAGAGCACGTGACTGGTGGCAGGAGGTTGGACGTGCCATTGGAGATGATGCAGTTCTAGATGTGATGACCTGGAGTGATTTTTCGGCCAGGTTCAAGGCCGAGTTTGCACGTGTGATTGAGGTGCAACAGCATGCTTGGGAGTTACAGGATGTTGAGCAGACGACTAAGACGGTGGCCGTGATCACCGCCAAGTTTAGGGAGGGGGCCTTTATCATTCCTCAGTATGTGGAGGACGAGGAGAAAAAGAAGGGTTGATATCATGAGATGTTGCTTAGTGACATCGGCCAGTTTGTGAGCAGATCCAGCTACAAGACGTTGGAGGATATGATTGCTAGGGCTCGTGAGAGAGATTGATTTAGATATGGAGAGGAAGAGGAAGCCAGAGACGGCATCTGGCGGGGAGGGCTCAGGAAAAAAGCCAAATGTAGATTCCCAAGAGAAAGGCCAGCAGGGTCGAAAGTGTGGTAGGACCCACGAGGGCATGCGCAGAGCGGGTAGTTCGGGCTGCTTCAAGTGCGGCCGAACTGGACATGTCAGCAGGGATTGCATTGCTACCGCCACTACCACAGCATCTTATCTGATTTGCTTTCAATGCAATCAGGGGGCTACAAGAGGTACCAGTGTCCGAGTTTAGCAGCACCAGAGAAGGTGACGGCACCCGCTCATGGTACCATGAGGATTACAGACGGCCGACAGGGCCGGACAGAGGCGCCAGTGGCGGAGAGCAGATCCTTCTAGCAGACAGCAGAGGAGGAACGTACAGCTCCTGATGTCCTTACGGGTATGTATCTTCCCCTTATATCTTTATTTATGTTGGTTATTACTCATCTTTATATGTTTCATTATAGGATCATTCTTAATGAACGATATGTCTGCTATGGTATTGTTCAATTCAGGGGCTACCCGATCTTTTGTATCGCCCGCACTGAGCAAGTTATTTGTTAGAGCTCCGGGGGAGCTAGGATGTCCGCTGGATGTAGAGATAGCAGATGATAGGACTGTTCGGGTTGCCAGAGTTCATCGAGGGTGTACACTGCAGTTGTTCGATGAGCAGTTTTGAGTAGATTTGGTCCCCATTCCCCTGAAAGGGAATATGGTTATAGTTGGTATGGACTGGTTGAGCCCCAATGGGGCAGTGATCGACTGCGAGCAAAAGCTAGTGAGAGTTCGGACTCCTAGTGGGGGAGGGTTAGTGATTTAGGGCGAGAGGCCGCAGGGTGGACTGACCTTATGTTCAGCAGCGAGAAAAAGACGCTCCCTTCAGTAGGGTTGCACAGGTTATGTCGCCTATGTTATGGATACTCGAGATAAGGGTAAGGCAACAGTGGATGACGTATCGATTGTAGGACAGTACCCAGACGTATTCTTGGAGGGTTGATATCATGAGATGTTGCTTAGTGACATCGGCCAGTTTGTGAGCATATCCAGCTACAAGACGTTGGAGGATATGATTGCTAGGGCTCGTGAGAGAGATTGATTTAGATATGGAGAGGAAGAGGAAGCCAGAGACGGCATCTGGCGGGGAGGGCTCGGGAAAAAAGCCAAATGTTGATTCCCAAGAGAAAGGCCAGCAGGGTCGAAAGTATGGTAGGATACACGAGGGCATGCGCAGGGCGGGTAGTTCGGGCTGCTTCAAGTGCGGCCGAACTGGACATGTCAGCAGGGATTGCATTGCTACCACCACTACCACAGTATCTGATCTAATTTTCTTTCAATGGAATCAGGGGGCTACAAGAGGTACCAGTGTCCGAGTTTAGCAGCACCAGGGAAGGTGGCGACACCCGCTCATGGTACCTTGAGGATTACAGACGGCCGACAGGGCCGGACAGAGGCGCTAGTTGCGGAGAGCAGATCCTTCCAGCGGACTGTAGAGGAGGCACGTACAGCTCCTGATGTCCTTACGGGTATGTATCTGTTGGATTAGTGTCTAAGTCCATAACTATAATTGGTATATACTTGACCCGACCCGGCATGGTCCATTTGGGTTGCATGGCATCATGCATTTGGATAGACTAAAATGAGAGAAATAACACTTAAGGTTTATTAATATATTATAAGTTCTAATATATTAATAAGATTATTTAATTAGTATTGATCAAGAATTAATCTAGAATTAATTAAGTGATCAAAAGAAGACTAATTAAATATATGGGTTGATTGTGTAAATCATCCATACTTGTATAGAGGGCTAAGACTTCATGGATTACCAAGTTGGGCTAAAACCCATAGGATTCTCCATGGATGCTTCATGGTGTATTTGAACCCATGGATCCAAGGAAATGGAAAGCCATGACAATTAGGGTTTACCCTAATAGTGTCACACTATATAAACATATCATTCTTGTCAAAATCGGCCACTAAGTCCATGTGTGGAGGGCAAGCCGATTTCATGAAGTGTGCATTTTCTCTCAAGTTATTCCAAATATTCATGGTGTTGTGTGAACCATTTGAGGTGTCACACTTGGGGCACTAGGATCTTGAGCTCCATGGAATCAAGCACCAAACAAGAGGTATGTAATTCTACTAGAATTTATGTTATGTGTACTTTATATTATGCTAGTTAGACCAATACCTTGGAAAATTGATATTTGCATGTATAATAGAAAAAAACATAGATCCAAGGTATTTAGGGTTGCATGTACACTATAGGAGTGTTAGAATGCTCAAAACCCATCAGTGGTATCAGAGCCTAGGCTTGTTTTCACTTATACTTGAAGCAAACTGCTTAAAATCGAAGTTTTTTTGCTGCTGGGACAGTGGACTCGCCGAGTTCACTGATGGACTCGACGAGTCCAAGGCAAAATGCATCCAACTCGCCGAGTTTGTTCATGCACTCGACGGAGTTGGACCCCCAAACAGCATATCTTCGAGTTTTGGTGTTGGAATTGGTCTAGAATCATTACCTTTGATTGTTTTGGTCTTATAAAACCTGTTTTTAATGTGGTAATGATTATGTTAAACCAATTTCAATGCTATAATCGAAGTTTCAAGTTTATATATGTTTATGTAATACTTGAAAAATGTTGATTATGAATGTTCATGCTTATGAGTTTTGGTAGATCATAGGAATTATGTGCAAATTGTTTGTTAGTATAATTCTTGATCTTAATGAAATTGTATGGACTCCATAACTTGTCCTCAAGTTATGGATTACCAAAAGTTTTTTTTGTGTTTCCTTGGATTATGAGTTAGTTTAGATTAATAAAAAAAATTGTGTTTTAGTTGTTTTCAATCCATATTAATCTAAAAGAAGTTCATAAAATATGTTTTTGTAACTTGTCTTCAAGTTATATGAAAAGTCATATTAATGAATCTTGAAACTCATAATTATTGCCAAAGGTTACACAAAATGAAGAGTCTTATTCATTAAATTGTTTTATGACTCCATAACTTGTCTTCAAGTTATGGATGTTTAAGAGTCACTTCTTTAAAAGTGTTATTAAAGAATAAGATGTTACATAAAAATGAAGAGTCTTCATTTTAATGAACCATTAAACTCATAAGTTATGAAATGAAAGGTTTTGAATAGTTTCAAAACTTGCCCTCAAGTTTTGGAATTTGTAAAGTCTCACACACATTAATGCTTTAATTCCAAACTCTACAATTTTAAGAGTTAAAATTCAAACTTTATGGACTTCATTAAATTAATTAAAGTGTTTAATTAAAAGAGTTAATAATTCCATAAAGACATGGTTTAAGTTTAATTAAATTAAGAGTATAGTTTAATTAATAGATTAAACCACCAAGTATTTTAAATGTTTAAAATACACCCTTATACTATTATTATAATTTTAATTATATAGATATGTATAAGATAAAGTCAATCTTACCATTAGTAGGCCTCATTCACGAAGCCGGTCTATAAGGGGGGTATAAGGTTATTGCCTATAAAATGGCAGTTTAATGGGTGCCCACTCTCACCCACCGCTTCCTTGACTGGTGGAGGGTCCTTAGCCGAACGGGTAGGAAAGGACTATAATTCTCCCTTTATTAAAAATATAATGATAAATACAAATAACTAAACACTTATAAATTCCCAATCTTAGTTACTTAGGAAAATGTGAAAAGGTGCTAACCCATGAAATTACACTTTGTACCTTACCAAGTCGTTAGTGGAGCATGTGTGGTTAACCGGCACACTAATAAGGACTAGTAAGAGTGGCAAGGGTAACTTGACTTTATTATAGATTGGTGGAGTGTGTGTGGTTAACCGGCACATCGATTAGGTGATAAAGTTAAGGGTACCAAGTCAATTTGCATGGTTATTCACACCTTGTTTGTGATCCTCGGCATCCCAGTCACAAACTTGAGAGGGCACAATCGAGATTCAAACATGCCATTGAAAGTTCAATGTATCTCAAAAAATCTAGGAGTTTCAAATCCAATTAAAACTTAATTATATTTCGTTTTTCATGGTGGAAATTGGTAAATCGTCATTTACCTACCTTCAACTATTTTATAATTTGGATTACGGCATCCCTCTTAAAGTTATAAATAGGTTGTTGGATCCTAGCCTTAATATTTCATATTGGGTGTTATATTAAGGACTTTAAATCAACTAACTTGAATTTCTCCCTTATAGATGTCTCCTTCAGACAACTATGGTCTTCCCAAATCTTTAGGAACAAGCTATCCTAATGAAGATGATATCCCAAATGGAAATCAAGGTGAAAGATTAATCCCTTTGTTGTGCATTGTTGGGACTGGAAATCATACTTCACTTCCTCCACCTCCTCAAATAAATCTCCCTATCCCACAAGTTTCAAGACTTGATAAGTTCTAAGTCACTCAATCCCTATTGGCAAACAAAGTCTATATGTGCTTAGGTCTTGGAGATTAAGTCACATATTGACAAGCCGGGAGAGTCGGGTGTCGAAGTTTCGAGGTAGCTGGCTGTTGACTTGGTTCTTCAGTCACTCCCTGATGACAGATCACGACATGACCCTTTAATGATCTTATCTATTTGCTTGGTGCTGCTGAATCAACAATGATTTGGAACACTGGTAAAGCAAATTTGATTAGAAGACCGACTTCCCAAAACTTCATGGACATTGACAATGGTAACACTGGAAATCTAGAAAAACTTTCTCTTCCCAATAGAAAGGGATCGACCATAGTCAACTCGGTTGACCAAATGGTAAAGAGAAAGGCTAAGTCCGAGATAGTCCCATGTACCATTCGCAAAGAGTCCATATGTGCCTATTGCCAAAGGAAAGGGGCATTGGTTGCGACGCTGCCAAATTTACCTGAAACCTCATAAGGATGGCAAAGTCAAAAGTTTGACTCTACTTTAGGTAAAGTCCGTTATCTAACTCTATTAAGTCTCTTTTGGAGATTCTTAATACATGATGTAATGTAATTACATTTTTTATGTTTTGAAGAATCAAAGGAAGCTTAAAGAAAAGGCGTGTTGATTCTGATCGCATGGTTCGATGACCAGAATTTTGAGCCACTGCATAAGAGTTATGAGATATTGCTTAGGAATAGATAACAACAAAGTTTTCATATGAATTTGCATTGTAAGGATAAGTTTTTCCGCAAGTTTTAAAATAAAAGAAAAGTTTTGATTTTATTTATTTTAAGTATCCTTACAAAGGCATTTGTGAAAAATTGTTGTTTATATGTTTCCATTGATAAGCAATATTGGAAAGTGAATTTGATTCTTTTGTTTGTGGTAGTGTCATAATTTATCAAATAAGGAAAGATTCTCATCATCCAAGTTTCAGTTGGATAGAAACTTGGAATCATGCAAGTTGTATTGTGTGATGAATGAGATTTTTCATCTTTGGTAAATTAAGACTAATTCCTTGTTCACATTCGCATGTGAGTCAAGCGAAGGACTAAAGCATCGGGTACATTAGGCTGTGCACTAGTCAGGTCCACCACAAAGGTTGATAAGATTATTCGTTATGATTTACTAAAGTTTAGTAAATATGATTATGCTTACAAGTTTAAGTGTAATTCTGAAACATTAGAAAGGTTTCAATATATGGCAGAATGAATAAGAAGAATCAAATAAGGCAGAAAGATAAAAGTTTCTCCAATCTGAAGAGATGGAGAGTACTTGTGTATCTTGTTTTATGATTATCTTAGTGATTATGGAACCATATCACAATTGATCCTCTAAGGACACCTTAGTGCTTTTGTTGGCTAAGGAGAGGAATCGTGAATTGTGGAAATGGTTAAATCAAAAGATAAAGCATACTTCATTCCAAAATAAAATCTTAGAGTCATACTCCAAGATTGAGCCTCGAGTGACATAATCTTAAGAAAGGTTTAAAACACTTGTCAAATGTAGAGTAAAATGTTTTCTTACTCTTGTACATTTGAAATTGGTAAGTTGTGATTTTTTGATAAAACAAAGACCGACTAAGGCCAATTGTGTGAAGTGTTTGTAAAAGAATCTGCACTATCTCTTGAATATTGGGCAAGAGAGTCTTATATCTCAAGAGGACAGTGGGAGTTTAAAAGATCCTGAAATAGTTTCAAGAACTAATCAAGAGTTTTGTTAATCACTAGCCCACGACTTGAGGTTTGTAACCTATCGTGCTGGCATATTTTTATTTCGGTGTCTATTCCTGTTAAAAGTTGACTATGCTTGTGAGTTCTATGAGTTCTCAATTGTTTGCATAACAACCTGGAAGCAATGGTAGGCCCTTGTGCTGCCGGGTGGCAAGAAATTAAGATTGAACAAGTTCAGTCCATATGTGTTTGGATTTGCCACTAACCTTGTCTTGTGATTATGGTTATGACAAATTCACATGGATAGGAACACTTACACCATAAAATCTAAGTGTCATAAGGTTTCTCTCCGATTCATGAAAATGATGGTGAGGAAACTCTTTCACTAAGTAGATTTTGAGTAGATAGCAATTGTGAGAATGACAAAAGGTCTAAACATTATGATTACGACATCCCTCTTCATAATTGTTTAGACACACAAGTGAGCTATCTAAGGAAAGGTGTATGATTTTGATAAAGTCTTATCAAAGCATCTCGTATCAGAAATCTGAACTTTGGTAAGAAAGTCAATAAAGTATTGTTTTTCCTAGAAGTCCAGCTGATTTCTGAGTACATGTCAAAGCTAGTGGGAGCATGAGTGTTATGCTAGTAAGATAATAATCATTATGCTAGTGGGAGCATGATGATTATGTTGCAAGTTAGCAATGTTAATTATAGAAAACAAAAGTTTCAATTCGCTTTGAAAAGTTGTTTCCCGATAATTAAGGGAGAGGATTTTATACTTCATTCCAATTCTACAAGCTTAGATTGAGACTTTAATCAACTTTAGTCAAGAATATATATGAATGTTATGTTGGAATGGTTCAACATAAGGAAATTCTATATATGTTGCGTTCTCAAAATTCGTTTATTATTACAGCATCCCTCTTCATAGTTCGAATTGTGAGAACATGGCAAATAAAAAAAAATTATAGCATGAATCATGTCCCATATGCTTCGGGTATAGGATCGATTACATGAGCTATAATAGTTATCCTTTCTAAATTTTCCTAATGCTTAGGGCATTAAGAGGGGAAAAGGGATTAGAACTGGATATGAATAAAATGATTAAGCAATTGTCGAGGACAATTTGAGGTTTACCAAAGATTGGTTACTCCTGGACAACTGGAAGTATAGAGTAAGGAGCATATTGACATATTTTGAAAAGAGGCAACTCTTGTTCAAAAGTGATGGTCAAAATGGGAATGTGGAATTGTTTCCATAAGTGGAAGTTATTCTTTGAATCTGTGTAAGATTAAAAGAACTTAATGCAAAGAAGGATGTTCAAAGGAATATACTTTGAATTTGAGACTTCATTTCCATGGAATTGCTTTCCATTGGAATACCTTGCAATGTCTGTTGCCAAGTCTTTGTGACTTGTGTGCATATTCATTACAAGAGGATCATTGCATATAAGTTTAGAATCTAACAAGATTACGGTAAATGACAAGAATTTGATGTTCTTACATTTATTGTAAAGGATTTGGGTTTGTGAAATGAGCATCATTGAAATGTTGTCAATCGATCTGTTTCACAAAGAGAGGACCACATGTAAACATAGTGTGCATACTTGGAGTATGACTATTGTTTGGACGAACATAGTGTGAATGCTTGGAGCATGGCATGACTATTGTTTCAATTCAAGTATTAAGTTGATTAATCGAAACATGAATAATAAGTAATCAATATGGTCTTAGATAAAAGGTGTTTTTATTTACACTCGAAGTGTTCGGGCCATACAGGATTAGTATTATTTTTGTGTTTCACTTTGCATGTTTTGACTTCCAGAATAACTAGGTAATTCTTCCCGACTGACTAAGTTATTCAAACCATCCACAGTCGGTCAAATGTTGGAAGTAGATATGAATCAAGACAGTCATGAATTTGGCTTGTATGATTTGTCTAATGTGCGTTAGACATAGTAGTGGTTGCTACAACATTCATGAGTTCTCATAAGTTCTGAGTATTGGATTCAACCCACGCTCATTTGAATCACTTCATGCATTGGTAACTCGATGTTATAAAACGTGCCTTTGTGTATGATTCAACAAGTAGTCAGTACAAGCATATGAGTCGAAGTTTATCCATTCCTTTTACCCTCAAAGGGATAAAGGCGATATTTGTGGGCCCCTCGATGATTTAGTGATGACAAAATGTAACTGCTCGGCCGGGCCTGGACTGATTTGATTTGTTCAATTAGTCAGTCGTCATAAATCGGAAATCGGGAAACAACAAATGGACAGAGAGAATGATTATAATCCATGTCTCAGTTCATATGATATCTAGAATGGAGGAATATATGATCACTTATCTAATGGACGCGTCACTGATTTGTTCAGAGTTCGGCAGCAGCTTTTAAGAGCTACGATTGCTGGTCAGGTTTTCAAGGCGTACTGGCAATAATAGTTATTAGACTTATCCAAGTGGGAGACTGTCGAATTAGTGTCTAAGTCCATAACTATAATTGGTATATACTTGACCCGACCCGGCATGGTCCATTTGGGTTGCATGGCATCATGCATTTGGATAGACTAAAATGACAGAAATAACACTTAAGGTTTATTAATATATTATAAGTTCTAATATATTAATAAGATTATTTAATTAGTATTGATCAAGAATTAATCTAGAATTAATTATGTGATCAAAAGAAGACTAATTAAATATATGGGTTGATTGTGTAAATCATCCATACTTGTATAGTGGGCTAAGACTCCATGGATTACCAAGTTGGGCTAAAACCCATAGGATGCTCCATGGATGCCCCATGGTGTATTTGAACCCATGGATCCAAGGAAACGGAAAGCCATGACAATTAGGGTTTACCCTAATAGTGTCACACTATATAAACATATCATTCTTGTCAAAATCGGCCACTAAGTATATGTGTGGAGGGAAGCCAATTTCATGAAGTGTGCATTTTCTCTCAAGTTATTCCAAATATTCATGGTGTTGTGTGAACCATTTGAGGTGTCACACTTGGGGCACTAGGCTCTTGAGCTCCATGGAATCAAGCAACAAAAAAGAGGTATGTAATTCTACTAGAATTTATGTTATGTGTACTATATATTATGCTAGTTAGAATAATACCTTGGAAAATTGATATTTGCATGTATAATAGAGAAAAACATAGATCCAAGGTATTTAGGATTGCATGTACACCACAGGAGTGTTAGAATGCTCAAAACCCATCAGTATCTTCCCCTTATATCTTTATTTATGTTGGTTATTACTCATCTTTATATGTTTCATTATAGGATCATTCTTAATGAACGATATGTCTGCTATGGTATTGTTCAATTCAGGGGCTACCCGATCTTTTGTATCGCCCGCGCTGAGCAAGTTATTTGTTGGAGCTCCGGGGGCGTTAGACTGTCCGCTGGATGTAGAGATAGCAGATGATAGGATTGTTCGCGTTGCCAGAGTTCATCGAGGGTGTACACTGCAGTTGTTCGATGAGCAGTTTTCAGTAGATTTGGTCCCCATTCCCCTGAGAGGGAATAAGGTTATAGTTGGTATGGACTGGTTGAGCCCCAATGGGGCAATGATCAACTGCGAGCAACAGCTAGTGAGAGTTCGGACTCCTAGTGGGGGAGGGTTAGTGATTCAGGGCGAGAGGCCGCAGGGTAGACTGACCTTATGTTCAGCAGCGAGAGAAAGATGCTCCCTTCAGTAGGGTTGCACAGGTTATGTCGCCTATGTTATGGATACTCGGGATAAGGGTAAGGAAACAGTGGATGACGTATCGATTGTACGACAGTACCCAGATGTATCCTTGGAGGATTTTACTGGGGTACCTCTGGAGAGCCAGGTTGAGTTTAGGATTGACCTAGTCCCTGGTGCGGCTCTGATAGCCAAGGCACCATATCGGTTGGCTCCTACTGAGATGCAGGAGTTGTCTACGCAACTGCAAGAGCTGCTAGACAATGGATTTATCAGGCCGAGTAGTTCTCCATGGGGAGCCCTGATCCTTCTTGTGAAGAAGAAGGACGGGTCACATCGGATGTGCATAGACTACCGGGAGCTGAATAAGGTAACGGTGAAGAACTGTTATCCCCTACCGAGGACTGATGATTTGTTTGACCAACTACAACATGCATCTTGGTTCTTCAAGATCGATCTGCGATCGGGTTATCACCAGATGCGAGTCAGAGATGAGGATGTGCAGAAGACAGGTTTTAGGACTCGCTATGGTCACTATGAGTTCGTGGTGATGCCGTTTGGGCTCACCAACGCTCATGCCGCATTCATGGACCTCATGAACCGCATGTGCAGACAGATGTTGGATCGGTCGGTGATAGTATTCATCGATTACATCTTGGTTTACTCCAAGACTCAGGAGCCGCTCATGGAGCACCTGAGGGAGGTGCTGGAGACACTGAGGAGAGATAGACTTTTTGCAAAGTTCTCCAAGTGTGAGTCCTGGTTGCGCGGGGTGTAGTTTTTGGGGCACCTTGTCAACCAGAAGGGCATTCTGGTCGACTGGCCAAGATAGAGGCCGTGATACAGTAGGAGGTTCCGAGGTCTCCATCTGAGATTCGGAGTTTCCTTCGTCTAGCGGGTTATTACCGGAGATTCATCTAGGATTTCTCCAAGATCGTTGTTGTCACAACTAGCATTTTAGCTGCGAAATTCTATTCTCATGAAAACATCATCCATTGTAAGGCATGTATTTTAAGTGAATATCATACTCTATACTCATTCAGATACATCTCATATGTTAAACTAAGGGTTGAAAACCTTAGAAATCCCGGTTCAAGTTCTATATGGACTAGGATTTTATTACTGGGCCTAAAACGAATTAGTTTACCTCTAATGGGCCATGTGGGCCAATTTGGGCCACAACAAATCCCA
This sequence comes from Lactuca virosa, assembly GCF_052849685.1. Taxonomy (NCBI): domain Eukaryota; kingdom Viridiplantae; phylum Streptophyta; class Magnoliopsida; order Asterales; family Asteraceae; genus Lactuca; species Lactuca virosa. Next base: position 438,379,815 of record NC_136429.1, on the reverse strand, counting down.
ATAGCCCTAATGGACCCTAAACCTCTTTAATTAGACTTCATTGGGCCATGAACATCAATAAGGGCCCAATGGGCCGAGAAGTGATTATTGGGCCTCATGATTTCGAGCCAAGGCAAGTAATAGCCCAATTTATTTCTCTTCTTCCTCTAGCCTAAAAATTTCAGCCCATATCAAAAATAATAATAATAATAATAATAATAATAATGGAAGAATGCATGGACTACGCTAATGACAACTCACAATTAGATAACATACATCTAGATGATCACAAGTATCAAGAAGTGTATTACCCTTCATACAAAACTCCTTATCTCTTCTCCCTCTCTTCTTCTACCCCTTTGGCCGAAATCCCACCACTCCACCTCTATTTTTCTCATTCAAACTACTTCAAACTCTCTCAAGAACTCCTTCATCTTCCTCTAAAATTTCGAGAATTAGAGTGTGTTTCAAGAGGAGTTTCCATCAAATATCATCATCATTGGTAAGATCTCACAAACTAAGTTGATTTACTACATCTTTAAACTCAAATCACTCCTCTTACACCATATTTTCGTGAATCATGATTCTTAGATCCATCCAAGTTCGAAAACCTCTTCAAGAGGCTTGCTAGAGTCTAGATCTCCTTCATTCTCTTCATCAAATCGAATCCAAACCCCAAATGTGAGTTCATACCCCCTATTTTCGATTTTTACTTGGTTTTGGGGGAGAATACAAGTTGCTTTATGTGGATCTATGTGTATATGCATGAATATGTGTGTTTTTCATGACTTATTTGTTGATTATGTGCTATTTACTTCATAAATCTAAGAATATGTTAAGAATATTAAGTTTATCACTTGGATCTACATGAAAACCTTAAGAAAAGTATGTGTTATCACATATAATACATGTAAACTAGTAGATTTGGGATTTATACACTTAAAATAGTAAAATTAAGTGTTGTGTTCCAAGATCTATAAACTAAACTCAAAAATCAGCCTTTAAAAGGAATGTTTTGGTCCAATCTCGAACTGTTTTGACCACCTAAAGGATAATATTTCTCAAAACTGTTTTACAAAACTGCCTATCAGATTTGAAATAATTTCGGACCAGCCTGTGAAGGTGAGCAATTTCACACTTGTTAGAATCCATTAAAAATTATGAGAAAAATTGTGAACAAAGTAGACAAAATTTCCAAACTTCCAGAATTTACGGATCCAAATTTTGACTTATGATGATTTTTCTACAAATTTTCAAACAGCTAAGTCGGAAAAGCCCAAAACCAAGAAAATGTGTGTTTTCACAAAAATCAAGCCAAAAATGATATTTTTGACAAAAATGGGTTTAAAATGTTATTTTTACCACAAACTAGTCATCAACACAAGTTTTGAACAAAATGGAGGCTAAAGTGTTATTCTTACAAAAATTGGGCCTTAATTGTAAATTTTTGGCTTATTGGGCCAAGAACGTCATTTTTACAAAAAGTGGGCTTTTATGCTAATTTAGTGAATACTTGAACCAAAACCAACAATAAACTAACAAACGGATTAATTTTGATCATTTCTAGGTTATTGGGCCTTAGTGGCCCATTTATATGTTTGATAGGTTTTGTATACTATTTGCGTGCTATTTGGGCCTATAAATACCTTACATGTGAAATGGGCCTTAGTTGTCCTTTTACATATATTTTGGGCCCATTTTATAAAATCTCATTCATATTAGGTTTTGAAATGACTCACATGTTTAGCGATGCCCTATTGGCTTATTTACATGGTTCGTTGGGCCTGGAATGAGTTTTATACGTTTATCTTCGCGTAAATTCGATTAAGGATCTAGTGAGTTTTATCAGTTGACACCTACTAAGTGTTCGATCGTAGCCTGTAGTTATAATCAGAGTCTCTTTGACGGAGAGCGGGGTTTTTGTGACAACCATCAAATTCGAGTCGGTTCTAGATTTGAATAAACTTAGTTGCACATATAGGCACGACACATAATAGACTTAGTAACTAGAAGCTAAGTTATAACCTACTAGAAACTTGGAAACAAGTAGGATCGAATGATAGTGTACTTAGATTTCACATTGATATGTGAATTCTACTACTACTTAACTGTAGTGACTATCCATATTTGGGTCACTCTTTGACTCGAACACCATTTCATGAATCATATACACACATCATGCACTTGACCTAGTAGTAGAAATTAGGTCAAAGTCTCATAGAAACTTAAGTCAAAGTTGAAGACTAGGACTAGTATACTTGATTCCTCAATTTCGCTTGAATCTCGGAATCACTACATAGAATGCCAATAAACCGATAAAAATAAATTACAAACATTATTTATAACTATAAAAGATTTATAATACCATAAGATAATTTAAAGTCTCAAATATTCTATTTATTTTGATATCCAAAGATTTACAAAATCTCAAGACCCTAAAAGCCATAAAAACTCATATTTATAAACTTTAACCTTAAAAATTCTATAAAAATAATTATGAAACTTATAATATGATCTTATAATAATTAAAATTATGAAAATGCATTTAAGGAAAATAAAATTTAAGTCATTAACAATTGCCCTAAATTTATAAGTCAAAAATCAAGGTTTCATGAGCAAAAACTTGGTTAGGGTGTATATTTTATAAAAAGTTTGATATTTTTATAAAAGAATTGAATTTTTTTATAAAATTAAAAGAGAGGGAGGGCATTTTACACTCAAAACCGTCCACCCTCTTCCCAAGATGCTTCCCCTCTTCCCAAAACACATAATCACTCCTCTCTCACACTCCATCTCCTTCACTTCTCTCTCTCTCTCTACACTCTCTCTCTCACACTCCACCATTTACCACACTCAAACTCTCTCTTTCCCTCTCTAAAAACACGAAATTCTCCAGCCAAGAACATCTCTTAACCTTCAAATCTTCATCTTCTAGGGTTGTTCTTCATGGTAATCACGAAAATCCTTCAATCTCCTTCACTTTTCTTTCTAGTTTTAAAGGTTTTTCTTGCATTTCCTTGTTCTTCTACTCCATTCTCTTAGAAAATTTGTGTGAATATTCATTCACTTCAGTTTTGATGATGATGGTGGTAGATTTTCACCAAAGACATCTTGCATGTTACAAAATGGTGAAGATCCATGACCTAAACCTAAGTCAAAACCATGGAAATGCACTTTTCTACACGTTTTGGTGGAAAATCACCACATGCATCCAAAGTTTTCTTTCAAAAACGAATTTTAAACATTTTAAACTCATGAATGAACTTCAAACAAACATGCATGTGATGATCTTCAACCTTAGAAGCTAGATCATCAAAGTATGTTGTTAAAAGCTTTCAAATATGTTCATGAATGATTTATTTCCAAATAAATATCAAAAACTCCTTTTCTGACCAAATCCGATTTTTCCCAGATTCCCATCAAGAAAATAAGATGCTCTGTAAATTTCCAGAAGATAATTCATTTATCTCGAATTACTATAATTAATGCAAGAAAATAGGGCAATAAATCATATAAAATACTTTCTGGGGTCTATAAATCCTAGTTAAATTCATGGATGACCCCTATGACAAATAATGATCCCTTATTAAGTTTCATCGATTTTTGCTACTGTTTAATATGGTTTTGAATTTTCTTTTTTTTTTGCTCCAATAAATCATAAAAGCACTTTATAAAATCTTAAAATGATATATAACAATTTTCGCAGTTACTACCAGAGGTATAAGACTCAGAAAAATATTTTCAGAATTTTTCATAATTCATTCCTATTTTTCCCCGATTTTTGTATTTATAATGGCCTAAAAATAGAAAAAAATAGTTCTGCTCACCCAAAATTCATGACAATTTACCAGAACACTTTTTAGTACATTAGGAGGCTATATAAAAATTTTGATGATTTTTCTCTTCTGTATACTATTTTTCTCCTATTTTCTAAGATTAAATACACTTAAATACACAAAATCGGATTTCAGTATATAAAAACCATATTTGGTATTTTTCCCAGATTATTTACTCTGTAAATGAAGTGTACAAAAATTTTGGTAATTTTGCTTTAACTGTTTAATAATTATTCTCCAATTAATGATTATTTAAGAGGATAAAACAAAGAAAAATAGAAAACCTAATTGAAAAATATATTTTATATTTTTCACAGTTTCTACATATATAATAAAAATGTTAAAATTTTTTTGGGTAATTTTGGAAACTGTTTTCTATTTATCCTCATTTTTATTAGAATAAATGCATAAAAATCATAAAATTGGGTTAAACAGTTTAGAAACCCCTTTTTATATTTTTCCCAGCTTAAGTATGTGTAATGACATTGTTATAAAAAGTTTGGGGTATTTTCATAACTGATTTCTATTTTTCATGAATTTGTATCTATTTAGAGAATTAAATATGTGAAAAATGGTTATACATATTCATAATCCATAAAAATTTATCTAGAAGTCTTTTAGTACATTTAGAACCAAAATCTGAAGTTTGGTAATTTTTATTAACTGTTTAGTATTTTTCATGATTTTATGGTTATTCAAGAAACTAAAATCGTGAAAAATAGTCAGACAAATCAAAAATTCAAGAAAATTTATCTGAAGGTCTTTGACTTCAATTAAAACTTAAATGCAAAGTTTGAGAAAGTTTAGAACTAAATTGATTTAGTTTTGAATATTTAATCATTGGAACACCTCTAAAATGTTAAATATTAACATTTCAATAATGGAAATTTTCCACTTAAATTGTTATATAACAATTGATTCTTTGAAACTTAATTTCCATAGAAAAATGTTTGTAACTTATCAATATTAAATTTTGACACATTATTGGCATAATTCTGTTGTAGTAGTAAGTATACTAGTGTTAGATTTCAATTAGAGACTCACTAGCGAATACCATTATTGTAGGAATCGGTAGTGGTACACGTGGAACGTAGTTCAAGGCACCATTTGCATCATCTAAATGCATTGTAAGTATTCACGCACTCCCCTATTTTCAGGTTTTATGTTTAGGGGTGGAAAAGCATGTCCCGAAAAACTATTATTTGTTCGTTGTATTTAAATTGATTTGTATCAAACATGATTGCTATTTTATTGCTATATATCTCTATGTATGTCTATGCAACACGGAACATGAGAACTTATCGTACTAAGGCCCTTCCCTTATCTCTAACCATTAAATCTTTGAGCCAATGGTCATTATGGATAGCGCTATTAGGAATTGACAACTCCTCACTCGCCCTATTGCTAGAGTGCATGATACCATATTCATCTATGGAACGATAAGCATAGATCTTGATAGGGCTTCAGTCATAGGTTTGGTTGAGACTCATTGTTTGCTCATACACATACAAACTTGTTTCTCGTTATAGCAATGAACTTGTTATTAATTATAGCAATGAACTTTGTTTCTCATTACAACAACGAACTTTTATTACTGAAAACTTATATACATGTTTTAGCAATGAAATTGTTTGCTCCTTGTAGCAACGAAATTGATTGCTCATTTTAGCAATGAAACTTGTTTACTCGTTTGAGTAACGAACTTTATCTTCCATGAGAATATGAATGTTGCATCTCATGATGACAAAGAACTTTGTTTTTACAAACTTATTTACTCATTTTAATAATATACTTTTATTATTGGAAACTTTTATCAAAACTTTGATTTCAATTCATGGAACCAATATTATTTTGTTTATCTGTGAGTACTCACCAACTATTTTTATAGTTGACGCTCGTTTTACATGTTTTTTCAGGAATCATCGAGTAAGTGGCACTTAGGGACACTTCACTTTTAGGAGCATTCGCATGTGTTGTATTTCAATTTACATTGTAATTTCTTTTAAAAGTTGTTCAAACCCATTATAAAATTGTAATGATTTTTAATACTATGGTTGGTGTTGTCTTTTAACTTTTGCTATGAAACCCTTTATACTGCCACGCCTCGTGTTTCCGCTTTAGCGGGGTGTGACAGTTTTGTGTATAGATCTATACGTGGGTGACACTCCACACCTGAGCTGTTCGCTACAGTTAGACTACATCGGTCTAGAGTGACTATAACCTTATTCTATTTTTCAGTCGGCGTTCACTAACGCCAAGACAGGGGAAATTGTCATTATTTAGTATGGTTATGATAGCTCACTTAGAGGAATTAATGTTATGAAGTTTGCGGAAGACTAATTTCTTTTATGTTGGATTACTTGGAAACTTACCCACACTGGTACCCCACCCCGGTGTTGGTACGGCAGCATTATCTATTTTCTTTTATGATTGGATTACTCGGTAACTTACTCACACTGGTACCCCACCTCGGTGTTGGTACGGCAACATTAACTATTCTTTTTTTTGGGCAACATCGAGTTGTCCGGGGACATTCTATATACAGTCTCTTCAATCACTTTTGACATTCTATTAAACAATAACACACATGCATTAATACAAGATCAGACATAAACATATCAAACTATTTTAAGAAAATACATGATTTTCTTGTGATTACAAAGTTATACAAATCATTTTCTCAAATATACTTATGAACTCACCAACATTATATATGTTTACCGTTTTCAAAATAACTTGTATTCTCAGGTACTCGTTAAGTAGAAGAATCAACAAGAATAGGGGATTTTGTTTTGTGTACTGTCGAACATCATACATTGAATGTTTTGGTCACGTTATTTAAAAAATTATACTTGATGTAAACAATGGCAGTTGTATCATATTATGCATGGTAATGATGATGTTATGTTTCATTTATATTCATTGTGATGATTATTCAATTTTTAGTCACACGAGCCCCCATACGTTTCCGCCGTCTGGTTCGGAGGTGTGACAGATTGGTATCAGAGCATTGTTTATAGTGAACTAGCATATCTAATCATACAGGATATGCAACTATAAATACAATGGGACTAAACTACTCTGAACATAATAATTAAAATACAAACTTATGTGTGCATTTCAGATTAATAACACAACAAGAACAATAAAAGTCTTTGGAGGATTTGAACATCGCTATTAAACCCGGACAGTTATGTAGTCGTATTGGGGGTGAATGTAGCCTGATCAACTACATTCATTCAAACTACAACCAACATGTGTTCGGGAGTAATTGTGATGGACAATGAATCAAAAACTTACCATTTAATTATCCAAAGACCTTATAGAATCAAACCTAAACAAAATTTAAATACTATAGGAGTATTTGGTGTGCTATTTGTTTCTAGTAAGTATACCCCTTCGTGCAATACACTATGGACGAGCATCATTAGCCAGGAGACCCCTATCTCCCTAGTCAAGGAAAGGCAGAGTGGATGACCCAGAGGAAGACCCAGAAGGAGACTCAGAGGAAGAACCAAAGTAGGAACATGAAGTAGAACTTGCAGATGGACCCGCCGAGTCACTGGTGGACCTCGAAGTGGAAGAGCTCGAGGGAAAAGACGATGCTGACTCGGATGTAAAGTCTGAGGTCATCAATCCTCCATACGTGGCCAGAGTACCAGCTTATCGTATGGGCCCCGATGTCCCCACGCCCCATGAGCACACGATATTGGAGATGGAGTCGCCAACAGGGGATGCAACCGCCCTACGAAAGGAACCGAGGTCTCTTCGATCTTAGTCATAAAGGACCAGCTGACCGGGCCCTCCCAGTCATGGTCCGGCGCACCCGAGATATTGACAACCAAGCTCAGGACACCCCAATTTAAACGGACCAAATGTGGGCTGCTGTTGATAGAGATGAGACACAAACACAGGAAGTGATCGGAGACTTCCAAGCGAGACAGTCAGTTTGGGAAGCACGACTACGAGACACCGGGTGACAAGTAGCTCGTCTCCGGGGTGCATCCACATCATCAGAACCACCACCAGGCACTTTCCACCACGATTAGGATCAGCTTCCCCCCCACTACTACTTGTTATGATTCTCTCTTGCGTGTTAAGATGGTATTTACTAATGAAGCAATTATGTGTTTTCCTTGTTTCATGCTATTGAACGAATTCGCTTATATGCACAATCGAACCCCTGAAACCACTAGATACTCAAGGATCTCGGAACCAAAACAATCCATGGACTCTAGAGATAGACTTAGAATTTATGCAGGATCTACTACTACTCACCACCATATATACATCATGGGAATGTAGGTTAGAACATTTAGATTCATACGACAAAACGCGAAAGTTATAGAGTACAATTAGAAATGACATCGCCACTGACGATCTTGCTCATCATCATGCAACAGAAAATGGCACCCCGCAGAAATAACAAGTGCACCCGTGAGACACCAATCCTAAAGATAGACCCTGCTACATTCCAAGCTGCCGTAACCGCTGCTATGACACAACTCAATGCAAACAACACCAATAAAGGTGGAAACAGTATCGACAACTCCAACAAAAGGAACGAGCACGGAAACCGACAAGTGACAGCTTATCAAGGCACACTGAACCCCAAGCTTAAGAGCAGGAAGCGAAAGTCTGAAAGTAAGAGAAAGGGACAGCCAACTCAAGGGTCCTCAAAGAAGCAACATGTTGTTGCTGTTCATGCGACCACGACCCCTATTACACCAACATCAGCGAGACCATATGCTGGAAGCCTTCCAAAATGAAACCAGTGCAATTTCCATCATAAGGGAGCCTGCCAGGAGCTACATTGTAAGAAATGCAACCGAAAGAATCCCACCACAAAATACTATAGAACTTATCCACAACAGAATCATTAGCCAAACAAAAACAACAACAACTGAAACAACCATAAAAACAACACCAATGATGGGACCAGTCACACTTGATATGGGTGTGGAGGAACCGGTCACTTCAGGCGCAATTGCCCAAAGGCTAACAATCAAGGAGCAGAAGGATCAGGAAGGGTCCTGGACTTGGGTCAAGGAGAAGTAGTCCAAGACCCGACAGTTGTTACTGGTACGTTCCCACTTAACAACTCTTTTTCTTGCATGTTACTCGATAGTGGAGCTGAGCGAAGCTTAGTTAGTAACAAATTCAAGCACTTACTAAAACAACAACCCAAAAGCTAAACGAAGCCTTCACGGAGGAGATGGCTAAGGGGAAAATCCGAATTAACCTACGATATTTACGTAGAGTATACCTTAACACTAAACAACCATTTATTTCAAATAAATTTAATGCTAGTAAATATTACAAGTTTTGAAGTGATAATCGGCATGGTTGGGTTAAGCCCCCACCGTGCTGATACTATGTGTCACGAGAGGGCCGTTTTCCTTCACCTTCCCAATCACGAAACTCTAATAATCCATGGTGATAAACCTGGTGCCAATCCTCGTCCTATCTCGTGCATCAAGGCACAGAAGTGCCTGCACCAGAAGAACTATGTTTTCCTCGCTCATGTTGTGGAAAAGACCAAGGAAGAAGTAAGAATACAAGGTATTCCAGTGGCATGCGATTTTCCGGATGTATTTCTCGAAGAACTTCCGGGAATATCCCAGAGAGACAGGTCGAATTCCGAATCGACCTCATACCGGGAACCAAATCAATTGCCAATTCACCTTATAGGTTGACTCCCGCCGAAATTCAGAAGTTATCCAGTCAATTAAGAAAATTTTTGAGCAAAGGATCCATCGAAATAAGCTTCTGACCCTGGAGAGCTCCGGTCTCTTTCTTCAAGAAGACGGATCCTTCAGAATGTGCATCGATTTTTGGAAATTGAATAAGCTCACTATCAAAAACCGATACCCACTCCCCTGGATTGACAACCTATTTGGCCAGCTCCAAGGAGCTAGTTACTTCTCTAAAATAGATCTAAGAACCGGTTATCATCAACTTCGAGTCCGAGAAGAGGACATTCCAAAAACTGCTTTCCGAACTCGTCGCGACCGTTTCAAATTCGTTGTGATACCCTTCGGTCTAACGAATGCTCCCACGGTATTCATGAACCCTACGAACCGAGTTTTCCCAACCATTCCTAGTCAGCCTTTTCATTATTTTCATCAATAACATACTCATATGCTCACGAAGCAAGAACAAAACATTGTCAACATCTACAACCGACCTTGAAAGCATCAAAGCTGGAGAATATCACGGAGGAAGCACTGCATGGATGGATAGAACTCTCGGAGACAAAAGACGAAGCTTATTGTTATAAGAGTTGAGTTGGGCGTTATTTGGGTGATAGTCGATAGGTTAACCCAATCTGTCCATTTCCTGCTAATACATAAATCAAACAAAACAGAAAGATTAGCTTGGATCTATATCAAGGAGATCGTGAGACTCCATGAAATATCAGTATCTACTATCTCGGATCGAGATAACGGGATTACTTCAAGACTTTGACAGTCACTTCAGAAGGCTATCGGAAAATAGCTAGATATGAGCGTTGCTTACCACCCTCAAACCAATAGCCAAAGCGAACGGACTATTCAACCACTCGTAGTCATGCTCCGAGCCTGGGTGTTTGAATTCAGCAAGTCATGGGATACCCGGTTGCCCTTGATTGAATTCTCACGCAATAACAGCTATCACACGAGCATCAAGGATCGTCTTTTCGAGGCTCTTTACGGTCGTAAGTGCAGATCACTCGCCAGTACTCTCACGAGACCAGAAACCATTCGCGAAACGACAGAGAAGATATTCCAAATCAGAACTCGACTTCAAGCATCACGAGACAGACAGAAAAGTTATGATGACAAATGACGAAAACCTATGGAATTCCAAGTAGGAGGCCGGGTACTAATGAAAGTCTTTCCTTGGAAAGGAATGATTCGCTTTAGGAAACGGGGAAAAAGTGAACCCGCGATACATTGGACCGTTCAAGATTCTTGCCTGAATTGGTCCAGTAGCTTATAAGCTGCAGCTACCTTCGGAGCTCAGCAACGTATACCCCGTGTTCCACGCTTCAAATTTGAAAAAGTGCTCATCGGATGAAACTCTCGTCATACCTTTAAAAGAGATCGAAGTAAATAAGAATCTCCTATTCACCGAGGAACCAGGCAAAATCATGGATAAAGAAGTAAAGCGTACAAAACAAAGCCACATTCCGATTGTGAAGGTTCGATGGAACGCCAAGCGTGGATCGGAATTCACATGTGAACGCGAAGACCAGATGAAGCAGAAGTACCCTCACCTATTCTCTCATTCATGATCCTATCTTATGAAAGAATTTCGGGACGAAATTCCCTCTAACGGGGGAATGATGTCACAACTAGCATTTTAGCTGGGAAATTCTATTCTCATGAAAACATCATCCATTGTAAGGCATGTATTTTAAGTGAATATCATACTCTATACTCATTCAAATACATCTCATATGTTCAACTAAGGGTTGAAAACCTTAGAAATCCTGGTTCAAGTTCTTTATGGACTAGGATTTTATTACTGGGCCTAAAACGAATTAGTTTACCTCTAATGGGCCATGTGGGCCAATTTGGGCCACAACAAATCCCAATAGCCCTAATGGACCCTAAACCTCTTTAATTAGACTTCATTGGGCCGTGAACATCAATAAGGGCCCAATGGGCCGAGAAGTGATTCTTGGGCCTCATGATTTCGAGCCAAGGCAAGTAATAGCCCAATTTAATTCTCTTCTTCCTCTAGCCCAAAATTTTCGGCCCATATTAAAAATAATAATAATAATAATGGAAGAATGCATGGACTAGGCTAATGACAACTCACAATTACATAACATACATCTAGATGATCACAAGTATCAAGAAGTGTATTACCCTTCATGCAAAACTCCTTATCTCTTCTCCCTCTCTTCTTCTACACCTTTGGTCGAAATCCCACCACTCCGCCTCCATTTTTGTCATTCAAACTACTTCAAACTCTCTCAAGAACTCCTTCATCTTCCTCTAAAATTTCGAGAATTAGAGTGTGTTTCAAGAGGAGTTTCCATCAAAGATCATCATCATTGGTAAGATTTGACAAACTAAGTTGATTTACTACATCTTTAAACTCAAATCACTCCTGTTACACCATATTTTCGTGAATCATGATTCTTAAAACCATCCAACTTCTAAAACCTCTTCAAGAGGCTTGCTAGAGTCGAGATCTCCTTCATTCTCTTCATCAAACAGAATCCAAACCCCAAATGTGAGTTCATACCCCCTATTTTCGATTTTTACTTGGTTTCGGAGGAGAATACAAGTTGCTTTATGTAGATCTATGTGTATATGCATGAATATGTGTGTTTTTCATGACTTATTTGTTGATTATGTGCTATTTACTTCATAAATCTAAAAATATGTTAAGAATATGAAGTTTATCACTTGGATCTACATGAAAACCTTGAGAAAAGTATGTGTTATCACATATAATACATGTAAACTAGTAGATTTGGGATTTATACACTTAAAATAGTAAAAATGAGTGTTGTGTTCCAAGATCTATAAAGTAAACTAAAAAATCAGCCTTTCACAGGAAAGTTTTGGTCCAATCTCGAACTGTTTTGACCACCTAAATGATAATATTTCTCAAAACTGTTTTACATGCAAACATTTCAGGTTTTTACACAACTGCCTATCAGATTTGAAATAATTTCGGACCAGCCTGTGAAGGTGAGCAATTTCACACTTGTTAGAAGCCATTAAAAATTATGATAAAAATTGTGAACAAAGTAGACAAAATTTCCAAACTTCCAGAATTTACGAATCCAAATTTCAACTTACGATGATTTTTCTACAAATTTTCCAACAACTAGGTCGGAAAAGCCCAAAACCAGAAAAATGTGTGTTTTCACAAAAACCAAGCCAAAAATGATATTTTTGACAAAAATGGGTTTAAAACATTATTTTTACCACAAACTAGTCATCAACACAAGTTTTGAACAAAATGGAGACTAAAGTGTTATTCTTACAAAAATTGGGCCTTAATTGTAAATTTTTGGCTTATTGGGCCAAGAACGTCATTTTTACAAAAAGTGGGCTTTTATGCTATTTTAGTGAATACTTGAACCAAAACCAACAATAAACTAACAAACGGATTAATTTTGATCATTTCTAGGTTATTGGGCCTTAGTGGCCTATTTATATGTTTGATAGGTTTTGTATATTATTTGCGTGCTATTTGGGCCTATAAATACCTTACATGTGAAATGGGCCTTAGTTGTCCTTTTACATATATTTTGGGCCAATGTTATAAAATCTCATTCATATTAGGTTTTGAAATGACTCACATGTTTAGCGATGCCCTAGTGGCTCACTTACATGGTTCGTTGGGCCTGGAATGAGTTTTATACGTTTATCTTCGCGTAAATTCGATTAAGGATCTAGTGAGTTTTATTGGTTGACACCTATTAAGTGTCCGATCGTAGCCTGTAGTTATAATCAGAATCTCTTTGAGGGAGAGCGGGGTTTTGTGTATAGATCTATACAGGGGTGACACTCCACACCTGAGCTGTTCGCTACAGTTAGACTACATCGATCTAGGGTGACTATAACCTTATTCTATTTTTCAGTCGGCGTTCACTAATGCCAAGACAGGCGAAATTGTCATTATTTAGTATGGTTATGACGGCTCACTTAGATGAATTAACGTTATGAAGTTTGCGGAAGACTAATTTCTTTTATGTTGGATTACTTGGAAACTTACCCACACTGGTACCCCACCTCGGTGTTGGTAGGACAGCATTCTCTATTTTCCTTTATGATTGGATTACTCGGTAACTTACTCACACTGGTACCCCACCTCGGTGTTGGTACGACAGCATTAACTATTCTTTTTTTTGGGCAACATCGGGTTGTCCGGGGACATTCTATATACATTCTCTTCAATCACTTTTGACATTCTATTAAACAATAACACACATGCATTAATACAAGATCAGACATAAACATATCAAACTATTTTAAGAAAATACAGGATTTTCTTGTGATTACAAAGTTATACAAATCATTTTCTCAAATATACTTATGAACTCACCAACATTATATATGTTTACCGTTTTCAAAATAACTTGTATTCTCAGGGACTCGTTAAGCAGAAGAATCAACAAGAATAGGGGATTTTGTTTTGTGTACTGTCGAACATCATACATTGAATGTTTTGGTCATGTTAGTTAAAAAATTATACTTGATGTAAACAATGGTTGTTGTATCATATTATGCATGGTAATGATGATGTTATGTTTCATTTATATTCATTGTGATGATTATTCAATTGTTAGTCACACGAGCCCCCAGACGTTTCCGCCGTCTGGTTCGGGGGTGTGACAGTTGTTCCTTTGACCCGAATGACCAAGAGGTCGGTGACATTCCGTTGGGGGCCTGAGCAGCAGCCAACCTTCGAGACCCTCAGACAGCGTTTATGTGAGGAACCGATTCTGACGTTGCTAGAGGGCGTCGATGATTTCATGGTTTATTGTGACGCTTCGATCACGGGCATTGGTGCGGTATTGATGCAGCGAGGTCACGTGATTGCTTACACTTCGAGGCAGTTGAAGCCTTACGAGGCGAACTATCCGACACATGATTTAGAGCTGGGGGCTGTGGTTTTCGCCCTAAAGATTTGGTCACATTACCTCTATGGGGTTCGTTGTACCATTTACACGGACCACAAGAGTTTGAGGTACCTCATGGATCAGCCGAATCTGAACATGAGGAAGCATCGGTGGTTAGGTGTGGTGAAGGACTATAACTGTGAGATCCTTTACCACCCGGGCAAGGCCAATACGGTGGTCGATGCTCTAGGCCGCAAGGTAGTGGTGGCTCTGATTCGAGACATATGTTTAAGGATGACAGTGATTACTCTGTTGCTGGAGCAGATTCGGGAGGCGCAGGTTGAGTGTATGAAGGAAGAGTGTCAGAAGTGTGAGCAGATCGTGGGTCAGGTGGCCTCATTTGACTACGACAGGTGTGGCTTGTTGACCCTACATCGGCGGGTCTAGCTTCCTTACTATGGCGGGGTGCACCAAGTTCTGATGGATGACGCTCACAAGTTGAGATTCTCTATCCATCCTGGGGCGACGAAGATGTATTGGGATCTTCGCCCTGATAATTGGTGGCCCTGCATGAAGCGAGACATAGCATGGTACGTAGAGTGGTGTTTGACCTCCAGGAAGGTCAAGGCCGAGCACCAACGACCTCATAGCAAGATGCAGTCGTTGGAGATTCCTGTCTTGAAATGGGAAGATATAACGATGGATTTTATCAGGAAGCTTCCCAGGACCGCTCATGGAGTGGATTCGATATGGGTCATCGTGGATCGTTTGACCAAGAGTGCTCATTTCATCCCGATCCAGAAGAGTATATCGGCAGAAAAGCTAGCCGAGATCTATGTTCGAGAAGTGGTGGCACGTCATGGAGTGCCAGTTTCTGTTGTGTTGGACCGAGACGTCCGTTTTACTTCCAGATTTTGGAAGCGGTTTCACGACGAGATGGGTACTCGTCTCCACTTCAGCATCGCTTTCCACCCTCAGATGGATGGGCAGTGCGAGAGGACGATTCAGAATCTCGAGGACATGTTGTGCGCATGTGTTTTGCATTTCGGCGGCAGTTGGGATACGTATCTTCCGTTAGCATAATTTTCGTATAACAACAGTTACCACTCCAGCATAGACCGACCACCCTTCGAGATGCTCTATGGGAGGAAGTGTAGGACCCCAATCTGTTGGGGGGAGGTCAGTCAGAGGGTCATGGGGAGTACTGAAGTGGTACTCAAGACTACCGAGAGGATCCAACAGGTCCAGAGCAGGCTCCAGATTGCTCAGAGTCGGCCAAAAAGCTATGCCGACAAGCGCCGTTACGATTTTGAGTTTCAGGTGGGCGACATGCTTCTCCTAAAGGTGTCGCCTTGGAAATATGTCGTCTGGTTAAGGAATCGGGGCAAGATGAGCCCCAAGTACATCAGTCCTTTCAGGGTTATAGCCCGGGTGGGCAAGGTGGCGCATCGATTGGATCTTCCAGTAGAGCTCAGTCAGATCCACAACACTTTTCATGTTTCCCAGTTGCGGAAGTGCTTAGTGGATGATTCAGTGATTGTGCCTTTAGAGGATATTCAGCTTGACGACACCCTGAACTACATTGAGAGGCTTGACGACAGCCTGAACAACAAGATTGTTCAGTTGGTGAAGGTGCAGAGTGGACTTAGGAGCCCGAGGCGGAGATGAGGGAGCACTACCCGGAGTTATTTTCCTACGCAACAGACTTCGAGTACCAAGTCTATGACAAGTGTGGGAGAATTGTAACGTCTGGTTCCTGGTACGCCATTAATTATATTTTATTCACTTTTGCAGAGCAACTCGACAAGTTGGGAGCCCCAAACTCGTCGAGTAGAAACTAGAATTGACGTGGGATTTCAAGTCACCTACTCGACGAGTTGAGAGCCTCAACTCGACGAGTAGGGTTGCCAGGATGAAACCCTCATTTTGGGGTTTTGCACCCTATTTAAGCGTCCTAATCCCCACTTGCTGGCCTCATTTCCAGCCTCCAAGTCCCAACCCCTAAATTCAGAAACCCTAATGCATTCGTGATCTTGTGAGCCAGTTTTTAGTGAACTTTGTGTGTTTTTGAAGCTTGTGAGGAGAGGAGAAGCTTGAGGACTCAAGGAGAAGATAGTTGATCCAAAGACTCCATTTCTACCTCATCATTTTTTGGTAATCAAGTCTCAAACTTGCTTAGTAGCTTCTTAGATCTCTTTATTTTCACTTTATTGGGTTTTTGGTCGAAGAAGCTTGATCTTTGGGATATGGACGTCCCGAATAAACCTCCAGATCTAGAATCATAAAGGGCTTTCATGGCATAAAGGTGGAAACTTTATAGCCATTGAAGCCCCATCCAAACCATAGAATATCTTTTGCCTTTTAAGCTCCAAAAGGCCATGCATGGAGTGAAAGGTGGAAGCTTTACGTGTTTATGTAGTGATTAGGGTCTAGATCTCTGTTTGTATGCCTTAGTTTGGAGTATGGATGGCTTGTAGACCAAGATCTAGGTCCTAAAGAGTTAGGGTTTGAGCTGAACTCATTAAGAAAAGGTATTAATGGGTAAAGTTGGAAACTTTACCCTTAAAAGGATGTTTTCAGGGTATATGAGAAGTATGAAGCTTATATCTGATGAGTAGGGGCTTAATCTATTAAGATGGCCCAAATAGACTAAGGAACTCAGCGAGTCTAGAGAGGGACTCGACGAGCTATGTTGATTTGTCCCGATTCTGTACAAGATAGCACTCGACGAGTCTGTGAAGGGACTCGACAAGTTGAATCGTCTTATCACGACTACGAGTAGCAAGGGAACTCGGCGAGTCAGAAGGACGGCTCTACAAGTTGAGTCAACTCAGATTGTTGACTTTGACTTTGAATGAGCGTTGACTTTGACTTGGACCTTGACTTTGACCAAGGTTGACCCGTGAAGGGTATTGATGTAATGAATGGTATCTTAGGGGTTTTTTTTGTATAGGACGTGAGTAGAGCCACTTGCAGGAGCAGAGACGTTCAGCTACTTCACTCTACTTTGAGGTGAGTTTCCTCTAGTAGGAACGGATCTTCGACACTAAGGTCGGCCCATATATGTGATTTGATCAGTAGTCGAGTGTGGGCAAGGCCCGTATCTCGTAGATTTCTTATATATTATGGATTAACATTCTGATTAGTAGTCGAGTGTGGGCGAGGCACGTATCTCCTAGATAGCCGATATGATATGGATAGATATGCTTAGTTATACTTGTTGTCTGTGTGATACATGTATGTGTTCATGATTAGTTGAGTGTGGGCGAGGTCCGTATGTCATAGTAGCTGAGTATAGGTGAGGCTTGTATCTCACAGTAGCTGAGTGTGGGTGAGGCATGTATCTCATAGTAACTGAGTGAAGGCGAGGCCCGTATCTCATAAAAGCTGAGTGTGGGTGAGGCCCGTATCTCGGGGATAGCAGACTGTGGGCTAGGCATGTATCTCCTAGTTAGATGAGGGTGGGCGGGGCCCGTAGCTCCTCGAGTGTGGGCGGGGCCCGTATCTCCGAGTTGCATGTTATATGTATGGTATGTGGTAGTTTGGGGAGACTCACTAAGCTTAGTGCTTACAGTTTTCAGTTTTGGTTTCAGGTACTTACGCTAGTAAGGGGAAGAGCTCGGGATGACTGCATCGCACACACCACACTTGTCACACCCCCGAACCGTCGGAACGGACGACGGAAACATCCGCGGGCGGGCGACGTCATGCGTAGTATCACAACAATCGTATCACAGCAATCAAAGTAAACACAACAGATAAAGACTGGACTTCAGGATGCTCCGTCTTCTCCAAAAGTGAGCGAAGGTACCTGTCTATCGTTGCCCTGAGAATACAAGCGGTTTTGAAAACGTATCAGCATAAAGCTGGTGAGTTCATAAGCATGTTTTTGTATTGGAAACTAGTCATTGAATTTGTAAAATTGATTACTTTTCATTATAAGTAAAAATCGTTTGTATCGAAAACCTTCGTTATTGAGTTCCGAAATATGTATGCATGCTTCCCAAAAAAATCCAATATTTTCTAACATGTTCATTGAGTTCTGAATGAAAAGTATATTTCGTTTGAAAACCCTGGTTACCAAATAAGTAGTTTTATTACTCAAATAAAACCAATAGTTAGATCGCTGGAATACCCTCCAGTAAGTAGATAGGTAGTTTTATTAATAAAAATAAATTATTGAAGAAGTAATCCCGTAAACAAAGGTTAGTTTATACTTATTGTGAGTCGGATAACCATGCTGATATGACACATGACCTCCTTGACGTTTCTTCAGACGTCGTACGATTACAAAATTTGTCACCCTAGGCGTGCCCGCCTTACTGTAGCTAACAGTTCAGGTGTGGGATTGTCAGTCCCGAATAGATCTATTCACAAATTTCACGCTCTCCCTTCAGGAGACTCTAGTTATACTTCCGGAGAGGATTTATTGGTACCCAGAAGGGCATAATGAAGATAAGTCTCACAATCCTGTATTAACTAGTTTACGTGTAGTTCGGTTGTTCTCGAATTCGAATCGTTGATAAGCAATGTAGAGTATAAATAATTATACAACATAATTATTCAGTAAGATACTCTCCTTATTCGTATGGATAAACTAAATCTATCATAGTTTATATGTTTGACTTTGCATGGAGTTTGATTCTGAAAACTGGTAATGAAATCTCCAAACTATACCTATTATAGTTTGATTGATAAGTTATGTTCATGTACTATTCTGAAAACTATGCAATTATGTTTAGAAAACGTCCCTTATGCTCTGCATATTACAAAAGGGATAAAGTATCTAAATGTTTAGCGTAAAACCATTGTAATTGCATTAGTTTTTAAGTTGTGAAAACCTTTATGTTTGGCTTGTATCCCCCAATGAAAACGTTATTAAAACTTATAAAAGCATAGGGGTATGAACTCACAGTTTAACGTAGGATTCGGGTGTACGATCGGTTACGAGTACTGAGTATCAACCGGTGTTTCGTACGCAAGTGGATCCTATTAACATGTGATAACGCATATGTGTGTTAGAATTAGGGTGTTTCATGACTAAACATGACAGGAAACCACCCTAAGGACTTGGAAATGCTTGTCGAGACCCTATATGACCAAACAAGGGAGGTGTATGGCCAAAAGAGTGTGTGTGCGGCCAGGGTGTGCGGTCAGCATGTGTGTGTGGTCGTACATGGGAGTGTGCGGCCGTACAGAGAGGGTGTGCGGCCGTACACAGGGGTGTGCGACCGTACACTCCTCATTTGTGCCCGAAATGTCGATTTTGAGGTGTTCTAGTGCTAATACCAACTCCAACTAGCAAATGGAGGCCAAACTCTTAACTTTGGAGAGTCTTAAGGTGTGTGTGTGATGAATCAAAGAATCGAGTAATGAATTAATTAGAGTATTAATTCAAATATGAATGCGAGATTTAGACACAGGATGTAAAATATGATCTGTTATGCTCTATTACGCTTTCGAATTCTTTACAGAGTACAAGAGACAAGTCTGTAAAAGTTCTTATCTAACTCTAGTAAATAACCTTATTTATAGGGAACTGAAAGCGTACAAAACATACTTTGACTAATTACAACAACTTGACCCCTACAATCTTCCCCTTTGTAATCATAGTCGAAGTCTTCAATTTGTAAGAAGTGTGATGGAATACAGCAACACCCTTCGAATCTCTGTATACCAAGAGATAATCTTCTTCAACTCCTTATTATCTCCTTCATTGCTCTTCTTGCAATGTTTCATACGAACAATTAAGTTCGTATATTGAGACGTTGAGTACCTCTCCACTTCACTTGCCTGGAATAAAAACCTTTTAGCTTTTCCAGCTTTGTCTTTTCCTGCGAAGACCATTCCAAAAGGTTTTAGGCAAATTTCACCATCAGCATACTTCTTCAATTCTGCCTGAGTCTTCGAAGGAGCCATCGGAGCTTTTATTTCCATTCCCTTAGCAGTAACTAACTCAACATCTGTTAGTGCCAAGCACTCATAATAATTTTCGATAAAAATCTTGATGTGAGCAACTCCAAGCTTGAATTCATCCGGTTCAATGTTTTGAAGGTAAGAGAATGATTTGTCTTTCAAAAGTAATGCAACTTGTATAAGATCATACAAGTTCATTAATGGAAAATCTGCAACAGTGAATTCGCAAATATTTCCATTTGCCCTGGCAACCACATACTTAACATTTTGGACCGTGTTTTTGAAAATCACATCCTTTTTCATACTTATGACCTTCTTGATTTTTATTAAAGACCAAACTTCCTCAGGGGCTTTTCCAAGAACAGCATGAAAACGAATTTTCATGTGTGTACCTTCATCCTTATTTTTAAAATTCCCTTCAGCTTTGAACTGAGGCATGATAAACATCATTTCGTTTATGGGAAAATCCAGCTGGCTTGCATCAGTATTTGTGACCAAATAACTCTGCTTTGGTTTCTTCTCGAATGTATACATATGATTGAAAGCAATCTTGGCCTCAATAGTTTCGTAATTATAATGTTTGGCTCGATCACCTTTATCCATTCCCTTCGGATCACTAGCACGCTGAGTCATTATGCTTTGAATAATCCTCAGTTTTTCCAGTTCAGCTTCTGCTACAGCCTTCTTTTCTTCTTTCGATTTTTCCACAAGAATTGATTTCCCTTTATCTTTCAAGGCTGGATTATCAATTGTTTCTTTTGGATTCGAACCACTCCCACCAGTCTCCGAAGATTTACCAATCACAATTCCTTTTGAAATTGGTCTTGCAATTGGCATTGTTGTTACAATTGTTGAAGTAACCATTTCAGCAGAAACTATTACTGGTTTTGTTGTTGGGATTTTTGAAGAAAAAACTTTTCCCACAACTTTCGCATCCTCACCACTAGCCTTCGACTCAGTAGTTTTTCTTTCTCCCCCTTGCACCCCTGTGAAAACTGGCGAGGCATTTGTTGTTGGAAGAAGGCTTGATATGCGAAAGAGAGGTGCAAGTTTCTTGTTGAGAATGGCTTCGAATTGGATAAACTTCTGAGATAAAAATTCAGGAGTAATCAATAGAGAAGAAACCGGCCTTTCTGAAATCTCTTTTAACTCCTTGAGCAACTTAAGCACTTCCTCAAAGCTTGCATTTTCGGATGTTGAAAGTTGAGTTATTTGAGGACTCAAACTTTCATACAGCTTAACAAATTTGGTGACTGCATCACAAATTATATCAACCTTTTGATTCAAGGATGCATAATCTTGTTGAACTGTGGCAATTTCTTTTTGCATATCTTCACGGAGTTCATGAATCTGCAAATTTACATCCTCTCGTATTTTCTTCACATCTTGAATGAAAAGAACATGTCGTTCCTTTGCAGTATTCTTCAAATTTTTCAGATCACTTGTAAACATGGAATTTTGAGATTTGATCTGAAGTTTATTATTTTGATCATTATAATCAACCTTCTCCAAAATTCGAGATTCTGAGTCAGTAAGCATTCCAGATACTTTGCTAATAACTCTGGCTTCGAGCATTTTCAACAATGAATCAACCTCCAAACTAGAAACAGATGAACCACCCCCTAGATCGGCTTGAGATTGAATTATTGAATTCAATTTCTGGTTCGGAATTTTAAACTGCTTCATGGTCATCAGCATGTGATCTGGAAACTGTTCTTCCTCTTCATGAAATTCTAATTCATCAAACATACCACCAAACCCCTCATTATCAGTCTCTGTCTCCATTTCAATGGTTTCTTGAACAGGTGAAGTTGGTTTGGGTGGATCAGTAGATTGAGAAGAGAAAATAGAAGTGAATGGTTGATTGATAATGTGTTCGAATGTAGGTGAATCGGTGGTTGAGGTAATGGGAATAGTGGATGGTGATACAGAAACAATATGTTCGAAAGGAGTAGAAGTAATGTGACCTTGAGCTTCATGTTTCGAACCTCCTTCACCCATATTGACATTTGCATCCGTATCAGATACGTGTGCAGGGATGTCTGAAGTTCGAACTGCCTCAGAAACTGATTTGGCAATCGAATCTTCGGGTGGTATGACGATTGTCTTCTCAGGAGTGGAACCTTCTGTGAGATGAGTGAACTCTGGGGTTTCTGGAATTCGGTCATCATCATCTTCTGTTGACTCAGTAGAGATGACAAGTTTTCGAGTCTTCTTCTTCTTTTTCTTTGACAAATTCTTTGCCACATCTTCAGCCCTTCGTTTCTTGGACACTGGTGAAATAGGTGCTGGCACTTCACGAATTAACACACCTTGATGAGTGATTTGAGGTTTTCGAACCACTTTGTGTGTAGGAGACTTGCTTTTGTGAGTTGACTTCATCTTGATTCTTCGAAACATTCCAGTCTTCGAAGGAATGATCACATTCTCTTGTGTGTCTGCAATAATGGGTTCAATCACTTGAGTCTCAGCAATAGATACGTCAACAGTTTCAGGCTTTTTCTTTGGAGATTTCGAAGATTTTGAATCCTTGGTTTTCTTTTCAGAAGAAGCAGGGTCAGATTTCTTTGACCGTTTAGACTTCTTTTCTTCCCTCGGCAACAAAATCCCAGTCTGAACAGAAGAATCAATTGTTTGCAAATGTGCTACCAAAACTGAATTCGTAGGATCAACTCTTTTGAGCATCGCATCTGGAATACGAGCCACAGTTGGAAAATCATCAGCACTATCTACAACTTCCTTCGAATAGTGGTATGATTGAAAAACAACTTTCTCTTCATCATTTGGTACCAAAATCCCTTCCTTATTATAAAAATATTGCAAAATAAGGCTCCAGTATCGTGCACACGAAATACCATGAATAGCATTCGTATGTTCTACACTCTTTTAGAATTCCTTCCATAATTGTGTAGAATAGTCCACTTGAAGATCGTAATATATACCAGCAACCATGGCATAAACCTCCATTCTTCCTTTATCTAGACCAACTATTATCCCAGTTAAACAGCGTAGAAAAATACCAAATAAGAAATTTCATAGTCGTGGAAGACCAGATTTCTTAAAGTCACTAATCATTGACAATGGTGGCTGATACCCCATCTCATTAAACATGTGGACTATTTGAGGGAATGTGAAATCAACATATGGAGGCGAATTCGGAATAGCAAGAATTTGGCAGAAGATTTTCTTGGATAACCTGACCTTTTTTTCATTTACCAGATGAAAAGTAATCGTATCAGATGCTTTGTTGTAAGTCGCAGTTGATCCTGCTTGAGAAAGCCGGGACAATGGAACAGAGGAAGAATTGAACATCGCCGTTGATAAAACAGAGTTCTTCAAGGCAACAATGAGCATCTTCAATTCTTCCGGGTATTGAGAAACTTCACCCTCCACGTAATAGTTAGTTGCTTGAATCTTCATTATTGGGACGGAAGAAACATCTTCAGTGGAAGGATCAACATGAACAGAAGTCGCCATTGTTAGGGTTTGAGGATTTTGAAGATCAGAGAATTTAGGGAATTTTTGCTTTTGGAATGCGTAAACTGATAATGAACCCTTGAATTCCCTTTTATATGTAACCATGAAGTTTGAATTTGAAGCGGGAGGTGTATTTAATGTTATCCGACGTGGCACCTTGAAAGTCGGACCATTACTGCGGAAAAGTAACCATGCGTCAAAAAGTAGCTGTCACATCACCTTGAAAACCGGACAGAATACCATACGTCATTTATAAACAGCCTGTCTTGATATCCCCAAGCGTATTGTAACCGTCATAACCCTTCGAATGGAAGCAAGGCCCTTTCACTTTTGGGATAAAAAGCGAAGTCATACACCAGAAGTTTGAAATCATCAGCCTGAGTTAGTATTACTCAGAGCCTCAAGGATTTCGTGAGTGCAGTGTTCCAAAGAATGTAGATAAGAAACAAAGATAAGAAAAATTTGGAATAGTGTGATGTCAAACAATTGACACAAAAGCAGATTAAATCTCGGGCAAAGATTACTTCATTAATCATTAAGAGAAATGATCAATAGCTTGTGTAGGTTCCCGTGAATTACAATCGAATACTTGTTGATAAGTATCAAAGGGCTTTTTTTTTTATAATGCTTCGTGGGTAGGTTAAAATTTTCGTTACATGTCATCCTAAACATCAGGTGAGAAATTGTAACATATATTACTTGTTTGACCAGTGTAGTTAGTGACAAGTTGTTTTTGAAAAATTCTAAATTAACTAGGACATTCGAATGAAACTCGCACGGAAATCATATTCAAGAAAAAAATTTGTGTGCTGGATCTTGTTGGGTAACAAACATCGTGGGTTTCGAATGTTTGATCAATACCACTCATTCGAAATGAATATGATTTGAAGTTTCGAATTTTGGTACTGAAACAAAAATTTCGTGAAAATCTGGAACATTGTTCCCCGTCAATTCCTTAAAAGTGCTGTGTAAATTGGGTTTCACTTTCATCACGTTCTCATGATGTCGGATCATCAACACAGAATTTTGATATGTCTAAGTCTCGATTGGTTTGATCAGAGACCTCTCGGACATATGTCATCGTGTGTGATCATGTAAGAATTTTATGGGTGAAAAAGATTGATATAAGACACGAAAAGTACCTCTGTTAGTTTTGGACCAAACAGTAAACTCTTAACTCATTTTGAGAAGAGTCAGGTAGCTCAGAGACTAATGTGAATATAAGCCTGATTGGGAAGAAATTTTCGTATGAATAATTTCATTAAGGCTTTCGTACACACACATTGAGTCATTGGAGGCTTGAGGACAACATGCAGCAGCATACTTCTAGGGACAACCTAACTAGTTCGAATGATGAAAAATTTAACAATTCATACGAAAAATGTACCTGACCCTAGTACTGCAAACTTAAGCCCCTCTGAATCTTCATGAAAATCTGCAACAACATACTAAAAAGAAATAAGAATCAAAATATTTTTGTTGTTTTGATTTTTCGAAAATACAGACAAAACAAATGAAAATCTTTTTGTATTTTTGAATTTTCGAAAATTAAATGACAAAAATAAAAGAAAATCTTTTTGGATTTTTGATTTTTCAAAAATAAAGACAAAACAAACGAAAATCTTTTTGTATTTTTGAATTTTCGAAAATTAAATGACAAAAATAAAAGAAAATCTTTTTGGATTTTTGATTTTTCGAAAATAAAATGACATACTGTACTTGTTGTATAAACACGAAATTTTATCCTCCCCTGATACTTGACCAATGTACGAATTCGAAGGGGTCGAAGCGTTGACTATGAACAGTAACCTCAGAATCACCCCTTAAAATAAGTGATAAATGTGCGAATTCGAAGGGGTCGAAGCGTTGACTATGAACAGTAACCTTTGAATGCTGAATAACTTTGCGTTATCTTTTATTCAGCGCCTCTGAGTCATTCCTTGTCAACCAGCATTCACCTTTTTCGCATGGAACAGAATTTCCATCTATCATTCCAAGTCCTATAATTCTCACAAGTGATTTTTCATCTAAAGGTTTCGTGAAAATATCAGCTAACTGATCAGTTGTTTTCACGAAATGTACTTCAATATTTCCATCCTCCACGTGATCTTTGATGAAATGATAACGAAGAGCTATATGTTTAGTCTTCGAATGCTGCAGAGGATTATGACAAATTCTTATCGCACTTTGAGAATCACAATATAATGAAATATTTTTCATATTTATTGCATAATCACGCAATTGACTTTGGATCCATATTATTTGTGAAGTGCAAGCAGCAGCAGCCACATATTCTGCTTCAGCTGTTGAAATTGATACGCATGTTTGCTTTTTCGACTGCCAGCTGACCAATTTGCGATCAAGAAATTGACATCCACCACTTGTGCTTTTTCGATCAAGATTACAACCACCCAAGTCTGCGTCCGAATATGCTTGTACAAAGAACCCAGTTTTCGAAGGATACCACAATCCTAACGAAATTGTTCCTTTAAGATAACGAAATATATTCTTCACATCAGTGAGATGTGGTTCTCGTGGATTAGACTGATACTTAGCACAATTACACACAGAAAACATGATATCAGGTCTACTTGCTGTAAGATAAAGTAATGAACCAATCATGCTCCTATATAAAGTTATGTCAACTGCAGGTTTATCTAACGATGGTGTTAACTTTATGCCCGTTGCCATTGGAACTCGTAACTTTATGCTATTCGTCAACCCAAACTTTTCGAGCAGATTCTTCGTATATTTTTCCTGATTAATAAAAATCCCTTCTCTGTTTTGACGAATATTCAGTCCAAGAAAATTATTGATTTTTCCCATCATACTCATTTCAAACTTGCTTTTCATCAGATCTTTGAATTCTCTAGACAAGGCAGGGTCAGTTGAGCCAAAAATAATATCATCAACATAAATTTGAACAAGCACTAGATGATTCCCCACTTTCTTTCAAAATAATGTGGGATCAACAGATCCTTGTTTAAATTTAGATTGTTTCAAAAATGATGTAAGAGTTGCATACAATGCTCGTGGTGCTTGTTTCAAACCATAAACTGCCTTATCTAAAACATAAACATGATTAGGATATTCTTCGTTAATAAAACTTGGGGGTTGTTCCACATAAACAGTTTCTTCAAGCTATCCATTTAAAAATGCACACTTCACGTCCGTTTGATAAACATCAAAATCCTTGTGAGCTGCATAAGCCAGAAATATACGAACCACCTTGAGTCTTGCGACAGGGGCAAAAGTTTCTTCATATTCGATTCCTTCTTGTTGTGAATATCCTTTAACAACAAGTCTAGCTTTGTTTCGAACAATGTTTCCATCTTTGTCGGTCTTATTTTTGAAAATCCATTTTAACCCGACAATCGAAACATTTCAGGTTTAGGAATTAATCTCCAAACCTTGTTTCGTTCGAATTCAGACAATTCATATTGCATTGCAACAACCCAATCTGAGTGTTCCATTGCAATCTTAACTGTTTTTGGTTCGATTTTAGAGATGAAAACATTAAACATGCAAAATTCTTGATGAGTATTCAATACCTCATTCTTTGCACGAATTAGAGCTCTTGTTAAAACTCCCTCTTGTGGATTCCCAATTACTTGATCCTTCGGATGATCTTTTGTCCATTTTTCCATTGGTGGATATGCTGGATCAAATTCCAAAGGTGTATCTTCGTACATATCATCATTTTCTGAACCTGCAATCGAACATGCATCATCTAAATCAGTATTATTTTCAATATTTTCTAAATGCTCCCCCTCAACATTATGCTCCCCCTCAACATCATCATTCAATTTTTCTATCTCCCCATCGAAAGAATGCTCGTCATTATCTAAAGTATTTGAATCCATGTGCTCCCCCTCCATTGGATTATTTTGCATACTTTCTCCTTTCTCTGGAGAAGATGATGTTGAAGCATCAGTAAGCTTCGTTAGTTCAGAGAGATGATTATCATTTGCATGTAGTTCAGCATCAACAGCATGATCTGAAATTCCAAAAATTAAATCATAATTAATATCTAAGGTTTGTGTGGATTCAGATTCATCTTGTATGTCTTTCAGAATAGGATGATTTTCAAAGTGTGATGTTGTTTGTTTAATGTAGTAATCATCAAATGTAAGATTAAAAGTTTCTTCAACTTTTCGTGTTCTTTTATTCAACACACGATATGCGACTGAATTATGCGAATATCCCAAGATAATCCCTTCATCTGCTTTAGCTTGAAATTTCGTAAGATGATCCTTGAGATTCATAATGAAACACCTGCATCCGAAAACATGAAAAAAATTTGACGTTAGGTTTTTGATTGTTGAGAATTTCATATGGTGTAATGTTAAAATGACGATGAATGAACGATCTGTTTTAAGTGAAACATGCGGTTGATACAACTTCAGCCCAAAGGTATTGTGGAAGATTCGCATATGCCAACATAGTCCTTGCCGCTTCGCATAACCTATTTCTTCGTTCAACAACACCATTTTGTTGTGGTATATATGGAGATGAAAAATTATGCGAAATCCCTTTGTCCACCAAAAATGAATCAAGAACATTGTTCTTAAATTCAGTTCCATGATCACTCTTAATTTTTCTAACAATCTTCTTCAATGTTGTTTCCATCTTTTTGATAAAGTCAATCATGATTTGTGCAACTTCGGATTTATGCCTGAGAAAATAAACCCACGTAAATCTGGAAAAATCATCAACAATAACTAAAATGTACCGTTTCTTGTTGAGAGTTGAAACAGTGGAAGGACCACACAAATCAATATGTAAAAGCTCCAGAGGTGCGGCAATTTTCGAATCTGTTGTAATTGGATGACCTTGTTTATGTTGTTTGCCAACTTCACAAGCTGCACATAAAGAATCATTGTCAAATTTAAGTACAGGTAAACCTCTTACCAAATCTTGTACCACAAGTTTATTGATGTTTCGAAAATTGAGATGAGAAAGTCTTCGATGCCATAGCCAACTTAGGTCTGCTGTTGCTTTCGAAAGAAGACATATAGCAGGTTTCCCTACTATTGGATTGATGTCCAGAGTGAACATGTCACCTTTCCTTTTGGATTTCAGTAACACTTCTTTTGTGTTGACATTCGAAATAACAATTCCCTCTTCGTTAAAGAGAACTTGATTGCAGTGCCCACAACAAGTTGAGAAACACTTATCAAGTTATGTTGAAGACCTTCAACATATGCAACACGATTCACTGTGAATTGTCCATTCGTGATCTTCCCATATCCTTTGACTTGACATTTTTTATTGTTCCCAAATTTTACTACTCCAGCATTTTTGAGACTTCGAAAATCTCGTAAATTCTCCTTCTTCCCAGTCATGTGACGAGAGCAACCACTATCAATGTACCACTTGTTATCATATTGCTCGTCACATAGTACCTGCAATCAGTGAGAGAATTTAGGTACCCAAGGATTTTTGGGTCCTTGGAAATTAGATTTCAATTTCGAATGTAATGAAGAACTTTTAACCCAATCACAAACTTTGCTTTTGAGACTATCAATTAAGTTGACTTCTTCATTTAAAGGAATCGAAACATAAGTTTTTGATGGTTTCGAATGTTCACTGACATTACCCTTCGAATTCTGAGTTTGTGAATGAACATTCTTTGCTTTTAATACTGGTTTCCAAGCTTTGACTGATATGTTCGAATCCTTAGAAGATGAACTGCTGTTAGATGAAGTATTTACATACTTTTCATATGCTTCATGAATTTAATCCTTTGAGAATGTATTCGACTGATACATCTTTCCTTTGCCTTCAAGCCAATGATCAATGTTCTTCCTTCAAGTCATTCCTTTTTCTCGTGAAGTTTTCATAGTTTCTTTCTTCGTTTTATTAGGAAAATTTGGCTTTTGAGGAACAAAATAAAGTTTGGGTTTTGTTAGAAAAGAATGAGCATATGATGAATCAACTGTTGATTTAAATTGTTGACGTTGAAAGAGTTTTTGATTTGAATTGGATTCATTTGAAAATGTTCTTGATTTATTAGTTTCTGAAACTTTCGAAAACCTGGTTTGTTTATTCACTTCAGACCTTGAAGAATTTGTATGAAATGACTTATGAGGTTTTGATGAAAAAGAATAATTTTTAGCTTTGAAAACATTTTTGGTTGATTGTGATTCAGACATCTTTTGAGACTCATCATTTTGCCAAAATATTTTCTTTCTTGCTTGTCTTTTTCAAATGTTGTTTTCCTTCGAAAATTTGTCAATTTGATCTTTAAATTCCTTAGAGTTTAGTTTGACAACTTTTTCACTTTCCTTTTCAACCTGTTTTGAATTCTCTTTTTCAATTTTTGATTTTTCAATCCATTTTCTTTGTGGTTTTTGACGTTGAAACACATACGAATTCTTTGTTAAGTTGTTTTCAACTGTGCTTTGATTTGCGAAAAAACCTTCATCAGTTGTTTTTGAATTATCCTCCTCAACTAACTTCTTTAATTCTGGTTTGATATTATCAACATTTCCTGTAGTTACGAACACTTGATTTGGAAAATGACATCATCTGTACATTTGAAATTTGGATAAACCACTGTGTTCGTTTCAAGATAGTATTCACCTTTTTCATTCATTACTTTTTCGAACTTTTGTGTATCACCACACACTTGATCAACCACTATTCGAGGAGTTTCTTCTTCCTTTGAAGAGTTCTTTTCTTTCGAAATGTTGTCGTCTTCTTCATCATCACTGTCATCAGTTTGACTATCTTTGAGATCCACAAATTTCATATCATAAACTTTCGAAGTTGAGGGTATATCAGTTTCATTTTCAACCATCAAATCCTTAA
Organism: Lactuca virosa; assembly: GCF_052849685.1. NCBI lineage: Eukaryota > Viridiplantae > Streptophyta > Magnoliopsida > Asterales > Asteraceae > Lactuca > Lactuca virosa. Next base: position 438,349,224 of record NC_136429.1, on the reverse strand, counting down.
GTTTTTCTTTCCCTTTAGATGTTGAAGCAACATTAACAACAGACAACTGAGAGCAATCAACATCTTCAAGTTCACTAATTTCACTAATATTGTCAGAATTATCTTCAATATCAGCAAAATTAGATTGAGAATCAAAAGGTGAATTCTCAGTCTTTTTCAAAATTTGAATTTGTTCAGATTTTGTCAAAGTATCATTCACTATGTTAACTAACTCATTCGCATCAAGACATTCATCAATTTTGACAATTCCATATTTATATCTATCATCAGGAACTTTGTCAAAATCAGTTATTATTTGCTCACAATCATACGAAATATTATCTACCTTGGCTCTTTCGAATGCTAGAAAAGGTAGTAATTTTCTATGTTGTACTTTACTTATATCACTTGAATGATGTAAATCAGTTAATTTGCTATAAAGACGTTTAGCAGAATTACAATAGATGTTTCTTTGTGCTAGCAAAAGTTTAACATCACTTGATAGCCTATCCATATCACACATTATATTTGTTATTTGTAATTCCAAACATTCAATTTTGCTTATTTTCAAGTCTAATCTCTTTTTGACTTCTATCAACTCCATTGACAACTTGTTGGCCTCATTGCTAGCAGACACAACAATTGAATCAAAATAAGTAACCGTCTCATCAAAAGAAATTAGTTCAGAATCATAAGCATGTGTAGGAATATTTAAGGATTCGAGAATTTTTGTACCTTTGTTGTCATTGGAGATTTATCAGTTGCTTTGGATACGAAACATCGTCCCCTCACTTCGAATTGTTCATCATCTGAGTCCTCCTCCATTTTCGCATACAACGCTCCATGTGTTGGATTCCTCATTTCTTCATCGTCTGATCCGGAAGACCAGATTTGATATGTTCCATCTTCATCCTCATTCTCGTCCTTTGCAACCAATGACAAATTCTTAGCTTTAGCACGAACCACCTCAAGCTTCTCTGCATAATACGCTTCATCCTTGACCTTATTCTTCCTCTCATACTTCTTTCGAAGCATACAATCATTTGCAAGGTGATTAGCACCATTGCAATAATGACAATCTATTCCAGCATCACCTTTCAGCTTCTTCTCACTCTTTCCTTCAGCTATTTTCGAATCTTGCTTCTCAACTTTCTTTTTCTCCTCAACAACATTTTTACTCACAGAACTTCCTTTCATCTCAGCAAGCTTAGTCTTCGAATTGAACGGCTTTTTGAAAAATTTCTTCACACGATTATTCGAGTAAAATGCTATTGTTTCATCATCCGAATTCATGATGAATCCTTCTTCTTTCTCAGAATCACCATTTTCAGCTTCTTTCTCCGAAATCTTTGACACAAGAGCTAATGGACCTCCCAAATTTAGCTTCGATTCCTCATTAATTTCATTTACCTCAATTTCGTGTGTTTTCAACTGATTGTACAAATCATTGAGAGTTGATGTATCAAAACATTGTTGATTCTTCACCATCATACACACACTTCTCCATTCTTTTCGAAGCCCCATTACAAAGATGAGATTAAATTCCATTGAAGTCCTGGTTATTCCATAGCGATTGCAACGATAGATTAACTCGTTCAGACGATCATAGTAAACTTCAATTGTTTCTCCTTCTTTTTGTTTGAAATCTTTCAGCTCAACCAAACACTGTTTGACTGAATTGATTTTCGTCTTCTCACTTCCTTGAAACTTATCTTTCATATTGTTCCAAACCTCCTTTGCAGTTGTACAACTCCTAACGTAATTATACACAACTAGAGGTAAAGCACCTCGCAATTCCCTCATACACCTTTTCTCCAATTTTTTCAGACGATCACCTTGATTATCAACACCAGAATTTGTGGAAGAAGATTCGATTGGTTGAACATTCACTGGAACATTGATACTTCCAGTGATACATGTCCACAATTCTTCATCAAGACCATTCAGATAATCCTGCATCCGATCAGCCCACTGATCATAATATTCATGAATTAGCATTGGAATTTTTGTTGATGAACCTAACAGATGAGAAAACGAGGTCATCGAATTAAGATTGAAATTCGCCATTGTTGTACGGAAGATGATTTTGAGAAGTTTGAAAAGATTTGAAAATTTGAAAACAAACTAGATTAATCAAATTGAATTGATGAGAATAACACTCGATTCAACAATTCAAATGCAGAATCGAATCACAGACTAAGATCTAGACAATTTTTCACTTTCAAAAAGTGCAGAAACTTTAGAATCAAAAAGTTGATTCAAAAACCTTTTGAACAGCGTGAAAATCAGATTAGAGATATGATTCCCGCTCTGATACCAATTGATGAATCAAAGAATCGAGTAATGAATTAATCAGAGTATTAATTCAAATATGAATGCGAGATTTAGACACAGGATGTAAATATGATCTGTTATGCTCTATTACGCTTTCAAATTCTTTACATAGTACAAGAGACAAGTCTGTAAAAGTTCTTATCTAACTCTAGTAAATAACCCTATTTATAGGGAACTGAAAGCGTACAAAAAATATACTAAGGCATTGACTCTAACGCTTCGAATAAAAGTGTCATAGTAAAATACATTACAAAAATGTTCGAAGAGTACAAAACATACTTCGACTAATTACAACAACTTGACCCTTACAGTGCGGCCACCTCATGAAGGTGTGCGGTCGTACACCTTCAAGGGATGAAGAACACGAAGAACACTATGAGTTTTAGGATTAGATTCAAGTGTTTTGCCAATATAACAAGCTGAATGATGAAGTAGTTCACGTTTTTGAGGCCTTTAGAGTGTTCTTGGATGAAGTTTTTAGAGAGAGAAAGTAGTAAGAGAAAGTAGAGTGCAGCCAAAGGAAAGGAATGAGTGAAGGGGTCTCCTCCTTTATATAGAGGAGGGTGTACGGTTGGAGGGTCGGTGTGCGGCCGCACACCCATGTGTACGGCCGTACACTCCTCCCGAGAGGGTGTATGGCCCGAATGTTGTACTACGACTTGGTATTACTCGACCTAGAACTAAACCTTTGATTGTCGAGGCTTAGAAAGTATCATTACACCCTTAAACGATGTTAAATGATGATAAAAATCGAGTTTAATATTTATAACATTAACTGATCTTACAAGTTAGAAGTTTCGGGTTGTCACAACAGTGTTTAGCCTAGGATGATTTACTCTGATATGTGGACATGTGATTTTGATACAGTGTTTTGATAGGATGTTTTGAGATATTATCACTTATGGTTTTGACATGATTGAGTTACTATCGTTTTATATATAAAATAAAAATGAAAGTTTTGGACCGTATTTTTGGGATGTTTCAATAGCGGTAATTAGGAGAGTGAACATAGAGAAATTGTGGGCTTGTGCATGTTCCAGAAAGGGTTACGTTTTTCGGCGACCTACTCCTTCAAACCGATCACGATCTCAAGTTTTGCTACATCTGCGACGGGAAGAAAACCAGAAGGAGAGGGAAGAAAGTTCCTGATCGGAACAAAAAAAACGAGAAGACATCGATCGGTAAGTTTTTGATCCCCAAACCTCTCATGTTTCATGTTCATCCATGACTTATATCTCCCTGCTAAATTACTACATGTAGCCCTTCTTTCCTTCCCTATTATTGGAACTTGTTGCAAACTTGTTGCTCCAAATCCTTGAAGAGACATATGCGACTTTCCTTTCCATTACCTGCACACGAAAGAAATTCAGACGGGATAAAAAATTGGAGCGTATATGTGTTTAAGGTTAGAAGTGTAGCACTGTGTGCTCCTGAAACTCAATTGACATGAAACCGTTAATGCTTGAGTGTGCTGCCCGATTTCCCAATTCTTCTCAAACATGTAACATAAGAAAAAAGTTACAACAAATGGGTTGCGTGGGGATTGCATAACACACGCTCAAATTTGACCATGCTTAACTCTCCTTTGTGGCTAAATGATTTATGTGTTATGGTGTCTATGGGAATGAAAGCCCATGCAAACCTTTCACGACGATATGGGAAGATAGATATTAAAAGAAGTAGGAATCAAATTGAACAAGCACACAAAACATGCAATGACAGCTACTGTGTAAAACTATGTCTATATGATACTGTGGGATCATAGTCTCTTATCTTATACAAAATAAAATCATAGTCCTTAACATAAGAATAGGTTATGAAGTTTAAATACTATAATAATTATTTACTTAATTAATTATTTGGTTTATCGTGATGTAATCTAGACACTATTAGTTATAATGATCTCTTGGTCATTAAAAGTTAGTTTAAGAATTAATGTCTAATCTAAATTTAAATATGATTACGATTAAGCTCCTTTGACGATTAAGAAAATTAAATGTGTAATTTTAAATATGAGGTTTAGAGAAAATACAATAATAATAAGCCATGTTTGGTTATAACAGTAAGGGTTATGATATGAAATGCTAATCCAATTAAGACCTAAACACCATAGTCAAAATCTAAATAATATTGTCTTTAGGGACTTTTAATTTATTTAAGTCCACTATGAGATCTATATTATAAATTTAAAATCCATGTGGTAAACATTAATAATATTAAATACAAATATATTTGTCTCTAGGTCCCTTTTAGAGTTTGCGAGTTAAAGTGAAAGAGTATTTTAATTTCCGAATACAAAGGTGAGCCGATAGACTTTTTATAAACCTTGTACATGGTCAAAAACTACTTTTTGGAAACTGTTCGATTAGTCAAATTATGATATTAATAATTGTTGAATATGCCAATATGTGCTATATGAGATATGTTATCGTTTTTCCTTTTTGTGACAATTGTATGCTTTTGAAATTTATTTGATATGCAAATTTTGGTACTTGATACAATTATTTGTAGCTATGATATGCTTTAGATAAAATGCTTGATATTTGACTATGATCTTGTTGAGTATTTTCTTGGTATAAATGTTATGAATCTTGATTATGATTAGACGAATCTTGCATGTTTGTACTTGATTTACGATCGATTGTGTGGGGTTATGCGTAGAGGGCAAGGGTAGAACCTAGCACTTAGCTTGAAACCCTATCTGGATAACTTCGAGTATGATTGGTTGAAAAGTACCTTCTAGGAAAAGAGCTTAAGCCATTTATGAGTTGCTCGGTCTTTCTAGATGTCCGTGTGACACATCGTATGCGTACACTTTGGTGTTTACGAAGTGGAGTGATGTTGGCCATTCGAACGAGGCTTGTACAAACATCACGTTTGTGTTGGGAGGTGTCAGATGAATACCACCGCTTGCACCAACAGCAGAACGACACCGCGATGTACTTGTACATTGCATAGTCGGAGTAGTGAAAGTGGAGTCTTGGGGTCGTTGTTACGGGTGTGAGTCACGAACCACCTAAAGCATTTGGCTGCCCAGGCACACAACTAGCGAACGGGTTTTTCCATTGGGTTTAGGTATCACTATGAAATTACACAACTATATGATTATAATACATGCTTTTGATATGACGCTATATGATTACGATATGATTATGCATGAAATACGGTCGATGTTACACAAATGAATGAAAGGTGAATGGATGAGACAATATTGAATGATTGAATGATATATAAAAGATGATTGATTAATGATTGATATGAAAGTTTTGTTTATATGGTTATAATTTGAATTATTGACCCATTAGGGGATGATATGTTTTCCCTTTGATTGTGTACGAACTCCTATAGGCTCACGGAACATTTCTGCCATTTGTTTCATTGCTTTGTGCCTTTATGATTGGTATAGGTAACTTAGGAGCTTGGCTTGGTGAGATGCAGTCACTTTCGGGTAGTTTATCCTTAGAATAAAGATGCCACTTGGACACGTTATTTACTTTTTGATACTTATGCTTCCGCTACAATTAAATACTTTTGATATTTTGGTTTTGAATTGAACGTAACGTTGTGGTTTGAAATGTTTTTGAAATAAACAATGTTTACAGTCTTCTGCTACATTTTCTGTTAAAAGGTTATAAAAAATGAAAAAGATGAGTAAAAATCATGACCTTACAAATTGGTATCAGATCCATGCTGTGAGTGAACTAAATAAAGAGGCCGGTGTTCAGACTCACAGTGTAGATTGGCTAAATTAGGTTCTTTAGGTTCTTAAGGGGGGGAGGGTGTGTGTTGAGTGTTGTAGGATAGATACATGTAACTTTCTGAACTTTCCCTTCCTGTAGTTTTTATGTATACCTAAAACTATTCGTTATTTAGGAATATGTCGTGCGTAGAAGAGAATGTCAATGTTGGGGGTGTTGGTGGGGATCAAAACAACCGCAACCCGAATACACCACCATTTACCTTTCAGACCCCACCTGTTGGTCGTCAGCCACGGGCACTACTGAATCCCAGTGAGCACAGCCAGCCAGCACAGAGCCAATGCAATGTAGGGAGTGCTACCATTATTGCCAACCTGGAGGAACAGTTGAGGAGACGTGACGAAGATATGGAGGGTAGGGATGCTCAATTGCTTAGTTGCAGCAAGTTATGCGAGCAGCAGGACTATTACCTGCCGAGGTTGATGTTGCGGGGGGGAGCTACTGAGGAGATTGTCGAGAGTCACTCAGTTACCAAGGAGCGGAGCATCAAGCCTACCAAGGATCATGACGAGGGACGGGGTAGCTCATTTAGAGCATTCAAGTATCGCAAACCCTCTATCTTTCGAGGAGGAACATACCCGACAATATGCATGCATTGGTTACGCAAGATGAGTCATAATTTCCATTCGGGTGACTTCACCGAATCTCAAAAAGTCAGTTATGCGACATTGAAGCTAGATGGGGAGGCCCTTGTATGGTGGGAGGTGTTGGATTCGGTCATCACTGAGACCGCACTATGTGTCATGACCTGGGAGATCTTCAGCCAAAAATTTAAGGAACGTTTTTGTCCATCGGGTCAGATGTGCAGGATCGAGAGGGAGTTCCTTGCTTTGGAAAAAGGAACTATGTCGGTTGCAAAGTATAACTCCATGTTTTCTGAGAAGATACAGTTCGCGAAGATTTATTGCCCCACCAATGCAAAACAAGTGGAACATTATGCTGCAGGATTACCGCCTGAGTATCGGGATAGAGTGAGGAAACGCAACACCTTGGCCGCTACTATTGAGGAGGCTCTTAGGTTTGAATTTGATTTAGCTACACCAGGGCACGCTGTTGCAAAGGGAGGGAGAAGAGAAACTGGGAGGGTTCATCTGAGTCCTTAAAGAAGAAGAGTCACCATCAGAAACAGGGCAACAAGCCAGAGTACTGCAAGAAATGTCACTCTTCACACAGAGGTCCATGCAACAGTAGTACCGTGAGCTGTAGACATTGTGGTAAAATGGGACATCGGCATAAGGATTGTAAGTTTAATGAGTTGATTTGTTATAACTGCAGACAGATGGTTGATGTTAGTGCCCAGTGTCCCAATCCCAAGGTTGAAATGGGCGCTGGTGGAAAGAAACATGAGGCGCCTAAGGAAAAAGCGTGTGCATTCAATATGATAGGATACAAGGATCGACACAACGATATATAAGGTTATTTTCATAACTTTCTTAATTAAATTCATATATGATGTTCTATTTGATGTTTTTACTGGTAGATTGCTTGTGTCTTTTCAATTATTTGATAGTTGGTATGGATTTCTCGTGTCGGTATATGATACCGGGACAAAATCTTATTATGTGGGGGAGAATTGTAACGGCCCAAAAATCTCATTGTCAACGATGGTAGTCTTTCGTTATATAGGATTAAGTCGTATGTGTGTTTCACGTGGAATTATGTATTTTATATATAATAATATGAGCAAGAAGGAGATTAATTACGATTTAAAAGATTTAATTGATATTTAAATGATTATCGAAGATTTAAATAGTAATTAAATGACTAAAAAAATATTTAGTTAATATTGTCATTTAATTAATAATTAAAGTAATATTAGGATTTAGTTAATACTCAAAGTTTTAAAAGGAGTGTTTATTTTCTATGAAAAAGTCTAATTAAACGATTATAAAAGAAAAAAATATCATATTAATTATATTATCGAAATAAGTATCAAAGAACAGAGACTAAGGTTGAAAATTTGCAATTAAAATGCCCATGAATGTAAACACTTAATTACATGCATTTCCTTCACTTTCGTCCGTTTCATTTCGTTTGGGATGCTCTGGGTTAAACAAAGGGGTTGCATGATCGCTTTGTTGAGTTGCTTCATCACAGCGGCAATTGGGAGAGTGAACTGAGAGGGAGCAGGAACAGAGTTACTGATCGGAACAAAAAAAATGAGAAGACGTCGACCGGTAAGTTCTTGTGTGAGTGTCACTCAAATTTTTTTTAGCTCACATGTTTTTGGTGTTTTTTTCGGTCTTTTATTTTGAATAAGTCCAAGGCCATGTTGGCAAATGGGTCCTGTTATTATGCAGATAGGTAGAAGTAGCTCCTTGTTTTGTCTTTTTCTAGCTTAAATAGTTGGCAAAGTGTACGTTGGAATTATTCCTATTCTAGTAGTCTATGAATAAAAGTGCAGACTTTGCCTTCCTGTTCTGTGTTCATATTTGTGTTTTACTTTCCTATCATTAGACTTGTGTACTTTCTTTCTTTTATCCCTGTTTCATACCAAAATTTGGTATCAGAGCACAACCTGCACAAACTATTGCACGCCAAAGTACCAATCACGTAAAGAGATGACAGGAAACAATGACAATGGCGAAAAAGATGGTATGATCACTCTTCATTACCCGATGCTGTCAAGAAGGAACTACTCTGCATGGGCCATAAAAATGACGGTCTTCATGCAAGCCCAGGGTGTGTGGGATGCAGTGGAATCGATAACATCAAACACTGTGGTAGAAGTCAAGAAGGATAAGATGGCCTTAGCAGCCATCTATCAAGGCATACCTGAAGTGTAACACTCCAATACAGGTATTACCCTTTGAACCCTTGAAATTATAAATAACGCATAATGGTGCCTTAAGTACGTTGGGCGTACTTCATGTGACAACCGTCAAAATTCGAGTCAGTTCTAGATTTGATAAACTTAGTTGCACATATAGGCACAACACATACTAGACTTAGTAACTAGAAGTTAAGTTATAACCTAGTAGAAACTTGGAAACAGATAGAAACAATGGATGGTGTACTTAGATTTCACATTGATATGTGAATTCTATAACTACTTAACTGTCGAGACTATCCATATTCGGGTCACTCTTTGACTCGAACACCTTTTCATCAATCATATACACACATTGTGCACTTGACTTAGTAGTAGAAACTAGGTCAAAGTCTCATAGAAACTTAAGTCAAAGTTGAATAATAGGACTAGTATACTTGATTTCTCAATTTCGCTTGAATCTCAGAATCACTACATAGAATGCCAATAAACCGGTAAAAATAAATTAGAAGCATTATTTCTAATTTGAATAAGGGTTATGAAACTCAAAAATAATTTAAAGTCTCAAAGATTCAATTTATTTTGATATCCAAAGATTTACAAACTCTCAAAAAAACCCTAAATGCCCTAAAAACTCACATTTATAAACTTTAACCTTAAAAATTATATGAAAATAATTGTGAAGCTTCTTATATTATCTTATAATAATTAAAATTATGAAAATGAATTCAAGGAAAATAAAATTTAAACTATCAACATTTATTCCTAATTAACAAGTTAAATCAATAATTTAATAAAACAAATCATGGCTTAATGCATACTTTATAAAAAAAATGGGAAAATTTATAAAAATTGAGGGAAATTTATATAAAATAAATGGAAGAGGTGGGGAGTCTCTCTCCTCATTGAAAATTCAGATCTCTCTCCCCATATCTCTCCTCTTCCCAACACAAAATCATTTCTTCTCTCTCACACTCCATCTTCCCTCATTCTCTCTCATTTCTCTCTCACACTCTCACACACATTTTCTCTCTTCCTCCCTCTATGAACCATGAAATTTTACAGCAAACATGTCCAAGAACACTCAAGATACTCAAAATCTTCATCATCTAGTGGTGTTCATTAAGGTAGAACACGATTTCCTTTCATTTTCCTTCAAGTTTTCATGGATTTTCTTGCATTTCCTTGTTCTTCTACACCATTATGTTAGAAAATTTATGTGAATGTTCATTCACTTCAGTTTTGATGATGATGGTGGTAGATTTTCACCAAAAACATCTTGCATGTTACAAAATGGTGAAGATCCATGACTTAAACCTAAGTCAAAACCATGGAAATGCACTTTTCTACACGTTTTGGTGGAAAATCACCACATGCATCCAAAGTTTTCTTTTAAAAATGAATTTTGAACATTTCAAACTCATTAATGATCTTCAAACAAACATACATGTGATGATCTTCAAGCTTAGAAGCTAGATCATCAAAGTATGTTGTTAAAAGGTTTCAAATATGTTCATGAATGATTTATTTCCAAATAAATATCTAAAACTCCTTTTCTGACAAAATCCGATTTTTTCCAGATTCCTATCAACAAGATAAGATGATCTGTAAATTTCCAGAGAATAATTCATTTTTCTCGAATTATTATAATTAATGCAATAAAATTGGGCAATAAATCATATAAAATACTTTCTGAGGTCTATAAATCCGAGGTAAATTCGTGGATAACTCCTATGCTAAATAACGACCCATCAATAAATTTCATCGATTTTTGTTACTGTTTAGTATGGATTTTGAATTTTCTTTTTGTTTAGCTCCAATAAATCATAAAACCACTTTAACGAAGGTGAAATGGCTACCTAATAATTTTCGAAGCTTATAGTCTATGTGAAAGACTTAGAACAATATTTTCATAATTTTTCATAATGCATTCCTATTTTTCCCCGATTTTTGTATTTATAATGGCATAAAAATAGAAAAAATAGTTCTGCTCATCCACAATTCATGAAAATTTACCAGAAACTCTTATAATATGTTAGGATGATACATAAAAGTTTTGATGATTTTTCTCTTCGGTATGCTATTTTTCGTCTATTTTCCCAAGATTAAATACACTTAAATCTGTTTTTTTATTAGAATAAATGCACAAAAATCATAAAATTCGGTTAAACAGTTTATAAATCCATTTTTATATTTTCCCAACTTAAGAATGTTTAATAACAGTAATACAAAAAGTTTGGGTAATTTTGGAAACTAATTTCTATTTATCTCCATTTTTATTAGAATAAATGCACAAAAATCATAAAATTGGGTTAAACAGTTTATAAATCAATTTTTATATTTTTTCCCAACTAAATAACGTTTAATAACAATAATACAAAAAGTTTGGGTAAATTTGGAAAATGTTTTCTATTTATCTCCATGTTTATTAGAATAAATGCACAAAAATCATAAAATTGGGTTAAACTGTTTATAAATCCATTTTTATATTTTTCCCAGCCTAAGTATGTGTAATGGCATTAATATAAAAACTTTGGGGAATTTTCTTAACTGATTGCTATTTTTCATGAATTTTTATCTATTTAGAGATTTAAATACAAGAAAAATGGTTATACACATCTATAAACCATAAAAATTTATCTGGAAGTCTTTTAATGTAGTTAGAACCAAAATCTGAAGTTTGGTAATTTTTATTAACTGTTTACTATTTTTGCATGATTTTATGATTATTCAAGGAATTAAATGGTGAAAAAAAGTTAGACAAATCAAAAATTCAAGAAAATTTATCTTAAGGTCTTTGACTTCAATTAAAACTGAAATGCAAAGTTTGGGAAAGTTTAGAACTAAACTGATTTAGTTTTTGAATATTTAATCATTGGAACACCTCTTAAAATGTTAAATATTAACATTTCAATAATGGGAATTTTCCACTTAAATTGTTGTATAACAATTTATTCATTGAAATTTAATTTTCACAGAAATATGTTTGTAATTTATCAATATTAATTTTCACACAATATTGGCATAAATCTATTGTAGTAGTAAGTATACTAGTGTTAGATTTCGATTAGAGACTCACTAGCGTATATCATTATTGTAGGATTCGGTAGTGGTACAAGTGGAATTTAGATCAAGGCACCATTTGCATCATCTCAATGCATTGTGAGTATTCACGACTTCCCCTATTTTCGGTTTTTATGTTTTCGGGGTGGAAAAGCATGTCCGAAAAACTATTTATTGTTCGTTGTATTTAAATTGATTCGTATCAAACTCGATTGCTATATTTTGCTATAATTTGATATAATTTTCTATAATTTGCTATATTCTGCTATGTATGTCTATGCAACACGAAACATGAGAACTTATCGTCTTAAGTCCCTTCCCTTATACTTTACTCTAACCATTAACTCTTTGAGCCAATGGTCATTGTGGATAGCGCTATTAGGAATTGACAACTCCTCACTCGGCCGATTACTGAAGTGCATGATACCATATAATCTATGGAACGATAAGCATAGATCTTGATAGGGCATCAGTCATAGGCTTGGTTGCGAACTCATTGTTTGCTCATATACATACAAACTCGTTTATCAATCGTAGCAATGAACTTTGTTTCTCATTATAGTAATAAACTTTGTTTAACATTAAAGCAATGTACTTGTATTTATGGAAAGTCTTATACCAAAACTATTTATTGTTCGTTGTATTTAAATTGATTCGTATCAAACTCGATTGCTATATTTTGCTATAATTTTATATAATTTTATATAATTTGCTATATTCTGCTATGTATGTCTATGCAACACGGAACATGAGAACTTATCGTCTTAAGTCCCTTCCCTTATACTTTACTCCAACCATTAACTCTTTGAGCCAATGGTCATTGTGGATAGCGCTATTAGGAATTGACAACTCCTCACTCGGCCGATTGCTGCAGTGCATGATACCATATAATCTATGGAACGATAAGCATAGATCTTGATAGGGCATCAGTCATAGGCTTGGTTGCGAACTCATTGTTTGCTCATATACATACAAACTCGTTTATCAATCGTAGCAATCAACTTTGTTTCTCATTATAGTAATAAACTTTGTTTAGCATTAAAGCAATGTACTTGTATTTATGGAAAGTCGTATACCAAATCTTGATTTTATAAACTTGTGAACTCACCAACTATTTTTATAGTTGACGCTCGTTTACATGCTTTTTCAGGAATCATCAAGTAAGTGGCACTTAGGGACACATCACTTTTAGGAGCATTCGCATGTGTTGTATTTTAATTTACATTGTAATTCTTTTAAAACTTGTTCAATCCTATTGTAAATTTGCAATGATTTTTAATACTATGGTTGGTGCTGTCTTTTAACGTTTGCTATGAAACCCTTTATACTGCTACGCCCTGTGTTTCCGCTTTAGCGGGGTGTGACAGAAAATGGTATCAGAGCCGAAGGTTATAGAGAATACCAGTTTTCCTTTGGAGAACCATAACTATAGCCAAAAAATTTCTAAACGGTTTTTAAAATATAGAACATACTACTGGTATAACTAATTCGAGTACGCATTATTGGACTTTAGTTAAGTATAGCCTGGCCAACTATGCTTAATTAAGGAAATTTAATGTGAGGCTGGAACGGTTATAGTAGAATTATGTTCAAAACAATTTTCAACTTAAACTTTTGAAAAAAAAAAAATTTCGGTGTGCGTACGGGCATTGCATATTATAGGCATTCATCTAGATACACTTACAAACTAAGTGCACTTTTATAACAATGCCTTTATTTAGAAATATTTGTGTCCCTTATCAAGTGCTAGGTTAACCACTTAGGTTATATCACTAGCCACTCTAGGAGCAATGCACATAGTACTAAGAATGGGTATTCCTCGGTAGCTATTGACTTTAGATGTAAGGTTAGTAGCTAGATATACACTAGTAATAATCTTAAGTCGAAACCTATACCAATTATTCCTTAATACCTCTTCATCGTCTTCGTATTAGAGTTACAACTAGGAAAAAGCGTTTTGATACCGACACGAATGATAATTGGAGCATCGCGTAAGGAGGTAGAATAGTCGCCACTAAGTAATCACTTGGATACCATTGGCGGGCATTCCGGATTCGACTCACAAGGAGACACGAAGGTTTAACCTATATGTGAGATCTTATTTCTACGCTACGATTTAGCTCTAGGTTGTTTCCACCTTGAGGTTAAAACTTAACATAGGATATCCCTTTTGATCTCTATAAAAGGTCGTCAACTGCATTGACACCATAAAATGTTTTTCAAACAATTTTTCTTGTCCTTTATTTTGGGGAAAAGACATCGGCACTCGCCTTATACTCGTTTTGTACTCGTCTTAGTATTTAGGTACGATCAACTACATTAACATACTTTCTCTTTACTTCTTAATCTTCCATCGAAAAATTATTTCACTTCATCGGTTTTGTTTATCATCGATAAAATATTTTATAACCACTTCATATAACCTAGTAGACCATTCCAAACAATGTAAGCCATATTCTCGCTAAAATCTTTTGACAACTTGCTTTAACTTAACAATTTCTTCTAAACTCAATTTAACAAATATTGGTTTTAACATTGCTATTTCAATTTCAATTCAAATCCATTTCAATGGATAGATGTGCTTTTAAGGGCATATAAACCATTTTAAACCTTGCTTACCAATTTGACACGTTTTCGAAAAACTTAGAAACATTTCTTTTATAAAAGTGTTTAAATTTTATTCAATAAAACTTAGACATATGACATTGAAGTTCATATTACGTGTAAAAGCTTCATCGGATCTTTCAAACCACTTTTGTTTTGACTCTTTTGACCACTTTCTCATTTAGGCATTGTACTTTACTTAAATGTGTTTTCTTGAAACCTAACATGATATTTTTTTTACAACTTTCTACTCCAAGCGTGATTACAAGGCATCACTAATGCGTACATTTCAAAACACACCTTATTTGTATATTTTATTACAAATTAGTTAAATAATCTGTAAAACTTCTAAAATATAAAGCATTGCAAAACTTAGTGTTCACTTTTAAATTTCCAGTGACGCATCTTTAACAATGTATAATTACTCTTCTAAATCTATTGAGTCTTTACCTTATATGTTTTAACTATTATTGAACTCCATTCTAAAAAGTCAAATTGTCAGATTTTCACCTACCATTTGTAGTGCTTCTTCTTTTTAACAAGTGGAGTTTAACTTAATAAGATAACTCGTGATTTTTAGCAAACATTTTAAGACCCCCACATGTCTATTTAATCATCAATATACATCAAATATTGAAGTTTGAAATATATCTCGACTTGGCTTTAAATCTACCTATACATATTATTCTTAAAATTTTAACAATAACAATCATTGTCGCTGGTACCTTCATTTTCTATGCCCCGCAATTGATTTCTTGCTCTCCTTCTAATTTTAGATATTGCACACCCACGATAATAACATAATACATTGACTAACTTTGTTTCTGTCTATTTTGCTTCACGTGGTATCATGTTCGTACACATACAAACTAGAAGTCTACCCCTTCCTTTTGAGCGATTAATACGTGTATAGTCGTGAGACATAATTTTGATTTAGTCAACTTTGATATATTCGATTACGCCTTTTATCATATACATCTTGTTTTTATTTTGAAATCTACTATAAACAAGTGATCCTTATTTACATATGCTCTTTCGTTCTAAATTCGGAAACTTGATTTAAAATTCAAGTTTCATTATATTTTTACTTATAATTAATACACAAGATGAAGAACCTTATGCTGATAATTTTTCTATATCCGGAAAATATATGTGAAGGATATGTTTCCTTATGTTTCTTTTTTCCTTTAAATACATCAAAAGTTTTGAATTTTACTATTATATATTCTCTAAATGATTGTTTTGTAGAAACACTAAATTAAGAATCCACTATTTTCAATGATCGATATGTTTACACATTTCTTAAAATAGCATTCTACTTTGTAATTTTCAGTGAGTTCCTAAACTCTCAACTTTGGTTTCATAAATATTTTGACCCGTAAGCTTGAATTTGTCCTGACTTAGACAATTAGACAATTTTTCAAAAGAGTAATCAAAATATTTTTGTATAAAATCCCTTATTGATGACTTAAACCAGTAACCTTAATTAATCTTTATATTATTTTACTATTTCGTTTGATCGCAAGACATGTATTTTCATTATCTTGGAATTATTACATATTTTGATTATAGTGAGATTAATTATCATTTCTAAACACACATTTTGATAACAATGAGATTTTTATTACTTCTGAACACTTAAAATGCTATCTATACAATGTGATTTAATCGCCTCCATTTGCAACATTGACTCTCTAAATATATATATTCTTCAAATATAGTTCTATTATTGTAAGAGTAACCGTAGTAATAATTATAGTGTAACGCCTGTAGATCCGACCTACTCAATTTAGAGATAATAGGGGTCGAAAACGACTTTTTGACAAAAGATTATTTAGAATAAATAATCTTAACCAAGTTGTAGAATACGTCTCAAGGGTTCCGTACATATAAAGAACGTTGAAATCCGAGTTATAACGAAGAAGTTATGGTTCGTCGAAGTTTTATGGCAAAACCGGCACGACACCGGGAGACGTAAATAGTGAATTTACAATGGAGGACTTTTTAGCCTTGGAAATCTAAACAAAAGTTGTAGTATACGTTAAACAGAGAACATACAAAAAAAGAACGCCCAAATCTGACTTCGTATGAGGAACTTATGAATTTTCTAAGATTTGGCTTAACAGTGCACAACACGAAACTCGAATTTTAGATCGAGAGGTTTTTGGCCTACACGACCTAAATGAGAATTGAAGATCTCATTAATAGGAACTCAACGGTAAAAAGACAGAACAAAACAGAGTCCGTATGTAGAAGTTATGAATTTTACGCGGACATTTAACAGTATAATCTCCTCGTACTGTTAAATTTAAGATTGGTCGAGATTAGCCGACGGAGTCAAAATGAAAGTTGTATATCTTATTTTTACCTACGCATGGATATAAAGAACGTCAAAAACGGAGGTCGTATGTGAAAGTTACGGATTTTAGAAGTCGGAAGTGTGCTGTGCGAAAATGGGTGATGTGACACAATCTTGGCTATTGCTTTCTCCCCAAGTCTTGCCACTAGATGTTGACATGTGGCACCAAGTTCAACCATTTTCACCCTATAAATAGAACCTCTCCCACCCTCATTTTCTTCACACCTTTCCCATTCTTTCTTCTCTTTACTCTCTCTCTAGAACCTCCCTCTAGCCCCGAACCCCCCCCCCCCCGAAAAGCCTACGGAACCTCCCTAGCACGAGGCGGAAGCCCCAGAGTACTCGACGGCTACAAGATGAAGAGCTTTTTGGCTCAGGAACGCTGCTCCAAGCAAAGCCCGGTTTTCTATAAAACCCGCTGTAAGTGAGCTACGCCTACGCTATTTTTAATATAGCTTTTATTTAATTATAGTAACGTTATTAAGAACTTATAATAAGTACTTGGGCTCTTATTATGGGTTATATAAGTATTGTTTAACGCTTATATAATAGTAATAATAGCTAGACAATTAATTAGTCTCATCGAATAATAGACTAAACTCTAGTGGTAATAATACTAGGTTTCGTCGAAGGAAATTATTTTTTTTAAGAAGCGAAGCGCTATCTGAGTTCAGAATCACCACCTTTTCAAGTGAGTGCATAGTCCCTTTCATCTTACACATAGATATGAAGTATTTAATATAAAGTATGTGCTATGTGTGCATATTGTCTGTATACTTGCTGTCTGTGCTGGGTGAAAGATTTTTATACATGTTTTAAATGATTTAAACTATATATGTATTTTATATCTACAAAATGTGTTGGGTAAAACATGGGTAGATGAAATAGTTGCTGTGCGACAAAAACAAAATGATGAGAGGTGATATAGACCATGAGATAAGGGTGAGAGGTAAACCATGAGAGAAGCCTTTTACCCATGTGTTGGCCCCGTCATTTAGCAGAGTATAGATGACAACCACAGACTATTCTAGACAGTCCAGTGGACACTAGCAGGCTCGCAACCTTTAGGTGTTTTGAACTGTGTGCTCACCAGCTGTACTCTAAAAACCCCTTGACATGTGTTGTGAGAGGAGTCTCGGAATCGATATTGTCGATAAAAGAGAATAACCCTGGCGACTATGAGACTTAGTGCCTATTGAGTAAACCATGACATCGATGGACTTCGTGCCGATTCCTTAGGATAATCCTTAGGAATGAATGAACGATGAATAGCTGATTCTTAGGGTAGATCCTTAAGAGAAAATAAGATAATGGGGATGGGTAATTGGGTTAATTGTTTGATGATTAAACATAATAATTATATTATTGTGGGATGAAAACCCAATGTACTCACCAGGTTTCCCAACCTGACCCACTCAGTTTATTTGTATCACAGGTGTCGATATGAAGTTACTTTACACTGAGAGATTTAAAAGCGATGTAGATCAATAGTGTAAATGAATGTAAGTTCTGTTTATGCTTATGTTTCTGTATTGACGATGACATACCAAATGTTTTAAAATGAAAAAAATACATTTCTTCGGAAATGCTTTGATAACGTATTTATCATGTTTTTCTGGGAACAAATTCAGCAAAATTTTTATTAAAAGAAGTACTGTGATTTTTATAAAGCATAAACAAAATCGGTCTTTTTTTGGCCGTGAAAATAGGGATGTCACAGTTGGTATCAGAGCATTAGTTTAAACGAACTAGGAATAAGGATTTATTTCTAGACTTAAACTTAGAATGCTAAGCGATGATCGTGAGAAGTGTGTCTAATATATTTTAGGAAGTACACCTCAATAGACACAAGCACTAGCTTATTTTAGGGAAGATGCCTGAAATGCGTTTATGTGCTAACTGATTTATGATGCTTTATGATGTTATTATTTGATCGGATCAATGGTCTGTTGCCGACCGTATCTGCAAATTTTATGTGTTCAGATTTCTAAACGTTTAATTACGATATTAGAACTGGCATGTAACTTTTCGGAGTAATAAGGAGGAATACGCGCCTAAATCTTCCTCTATCTATATTCTCGTCTCGATACACCGAACACCTGCTTTGGTGTGCAGAACATCATGGTGAAGACTCGTAGTGAATTGAGAAAATGGAGGAAATGAGAAGGCTTACGATAGTGAATGATACTTATCGAAAGATATCGTAAGAGTGATATCTTGCCTTTAGAATGCGTCTAATAAATAATAAGTCTAGTACAGGAGAAGTACACTTTCGATTAGCAAAAAGAAAGATTTTTGGTATAATCCATGAAGTTATCCCATTGTCTGACAACCGAGTTGAAGCAGAATGGATAATTGAAGATATGCATAGAAGAAGTCCTAGTAGAGTCTAGGGAAAATTATATGATTGTTTGGACACATTTGTATGTGTTAAAACTGTTTTTGTGATAGTAAGTTGGAAAGCTGCGAGACAATACTTGGGACGAGTATGAGTAGGTGTGAATGGTAGTAGAGGCCTATACTACCGGAAGCACAGGACTCACACTTGGATCAGGGAAAGTCAGAAAGTTACCAAGGAGCTGGTAATCGATTTCATTATATTCAAGTATGTCGTTACCATCGTTTCGGTAATGACTAAGAAGATGACTATTGTTCCGACCCGAGTGGTCATATCAAATTGAGTATGACTAAGACAAGTATGTTACATGGTTCAGAGAACCAAGATCGATGTAGCATACGACTTAAGCCAGAAGGTTTAGTGAAATCAAAGCGATCAATAGAAGTATCACGATCATTGCAAGAGCTTGTAGCTAGAAGTGCTACATGTTAGAATGTGATTATATCACATTAGAGCATGAAGGAAGTTGTCTTCAACTCTGGAATTTGACTCTAAAAGACCTGAGTCTAAGCATCGCATCATACGATGAGAGGTCATTAGAACATGACCCATTGCTCCATGGTGGTAATCAAATAACTTATCTTAGGTTTGTTAAGAAGAAGAAGCAGTCTCCATTAAGGATCGAGCTTGTGACTTGAAGGTCATAATTTGGAGTCTAACGTGAGATAGGGAGCAAGTGCAAGATCGAGCACCACCTGCAATCAGGAAGTCTTAGAGTTAGATATTCGTTCGAAGAAACATCAAAGTTACGGTTATTACTTAGGATGAAGAGATAAAGTATGGAGTCATCATGTGAGACATGTTTCGTTGATGATTCTGGGACGTAATCATCCTAAGGGGGAGATAATTGTAACGCTCGTAGATTCGGGCTAGTCCATTTAGAGATAATAGGGGTCGAAAATGACTTTTTGACAAAAGATTATTTAGAATAAATAATCTTAACCAAGTTGTAGAATACGTCACAAGGGCTCCGTACATATAT
Organism: Lactuca virosa; assembly: GCF_052849685.1. Taxonomy (NCBI): domain Eukaryota; kingdom Viridiplantae; phylum Streptophyta; class Magnoliopsida; order Asterales; family Asteraceae; genus Lactuca; species Lactuca virosa. Next base: position 438,328,977 of record NC_136429.1, on the reverse strand, counting down.
AGAATGTTGAAATCCGAGTTATAACGAAGAAGTTATGGTCCGTCGAAGTTTTATGGCAAAACCGGCACGACACCGGGAGACGTAAATAGTGAATTTACAATGGAGGACTTTTTAGCCTTAGAAATCTAAACAAAAGTTGTAGTATACGTTAAACCGAGAACATACAAAAAAAAGAACGCCCAAATCTGACTTCGTATGAGGAAGTTATGAATTTTCTAAGATTTGGCTTAGCAGTGCACAGCCCGAAACTCGAATTTTAGATTGAGCGGTTTTTGGCCTACACGACCTAAATGAAAATTGAAGATCTCATTAATAGGAACTCAACGGTAAAAACACAGACGAAAACAGAGTCCGTATGTAGAAGTTATGAATTTTACGCGGACATTTAACAGTATAATCTCCTCATACTGTTAAATTTAAGATTGGTCGAGAATTAGCCGACGGAGTCAAAATGAAAGTTGTAGATCTTATTTTTACCTACGCATGGATATAAATAACGTCAAAAACGGAGGTCGTATGTGAAAGTTACGGATTTTAGAAGTCGGAAGTGTGCTGTGTGAAAATAGGTGATGTGGCACAATCTTGGCCATTGCTTTCTCCCCAAGTCTTGCCACTAGATGGTGACATGTGGCACCAAGTTCAGCCATTTTTCACCCTATAAATAGAACCTCTCCCACCCTCATTTTCTTCACACCTTTCCCATTCTTTCTTCTCTTTACTCTCTCTCTAGAACCTCTCTCTAGCCCCGAACCCCCCCCCCCCTCGAAAAGCCTAGGGAACCTCCCTAGCACGAGGCAGAAGCCCCGGAGTGCTCGACGGCTACAAGAAGAAGAGCTTTTCAGCTCGGGAATGCTGCTCCAAGCAAAGCCCGGTTTTCTATAAAACCCGCTGTAAGTGACCTACGCCTACGCTATTTTTAATATAGCTTTTATTTAATTATAGTAACGTTATTAGGAACTTATAATAAATACTTGGGCTATTATTATGGGTTATATAAGTATTGTTTAATGCTTATATCATAGTAATAATAGCTAGACTTTTAATTAGTCTCGACGAATAATAGACTCAACTCTAGTGGTAATAATACTAGGTTTCGTCGAAGGAAATTATTTTTTTAAGAAGCGAAACGCTGTCTAAGTTCAGAATCACCACCTTTTCAAGTGACTGCATAGTCCCTTTCATCTTACACATAGATATGAAGTATTTAATATAAATTACGTGCTATGTGTGCATATTGTCTGTATACTTGCCGTCTGTGCTGGGTGAAAGATTTTTATACATGTTTTAAATGATTTAAACTGTATATGTATTTTATATCTACAAAATGTGTTGGGTAAAACATGGGTAGATGAAATAGTTGCTGTGTGACAAAAACAAAATGATGAGAGGTGATATAGACCATGAGATAAGGGTGAGAGTTAAAGCATGAGAGAAGCCTTTTACCCATGTGTTGGCCCCGTCATTCAACAGAGTATGGATGACAACCACAGACTATTCTAGACAGTCCAGTGGACACTAGCAGGCTCGCAACCTGTAGGTGTTTTGAACTGTGTGCTCACCAGCTGTACTCTAAAAACCTCGTGACATGTGTTGTGAGAGGAGTCTCGGAATCGATATTGTCGATAAAAGAGAATAACCCGGGCGACTATGAGACTTAGTATCTATTAAGTAAACCATGACATCGATGGACTTCGTGCCGATTCCTTAGGATAATCCTTAGGAATGAATGAACGATGAATAGCTGATTCTTAGGGTAGATCCTTAAGAGTAAATAAGATAATGGGGATGGGTAATTGGGTTAATTGTTTGATGATTAAACATAATAATTATATTATTTGTGGGTTGAAAACCCAATGTACTCACCAGGTTTCCCAACCTGACCCACTCAGTTTATTTGTATCACAGGTGTCGATATGAAGTTACTTTACACTGAGAGATTTAAAAGCGATGTAGATCAATAGTGTAAATGAATGTAAGTTCTGTTTATACTTATGTTTCTGTATTGACGATGACATCCCAAATGTTTTAAAATGAATAAAAATACATTTCTTCGGAAATGCTTTGATAACGTATTTATCTTGTTTTTCTGGGAACAAATTCCGCAACATTTTTATTAAAAGAAGTACTTTGATTTTTATAAAGCATAAACAAAATCGGTCTTTTTTGGCCGTGAAAATAGGGATGTCACATGTAGCCTCGGAGATCATCAATCATTCGTAACTTATTTTGTAGACGACACTTAAATAGCCTTTGCGTTGGAGATGTACCAAAACTTCATTGCCTACCCTTAGTACGTATTTTTAGGAACTTACCCTCGGTCGCTTCCCTTTCATTCGTGATACCCACTCTTATTTCGGAATATATCATTTCCAGATATAGTAGCCAACCCGGAAGTGAACAAATTGTTCCTAATCTCTTCTTTATTAGGTGGTGAATTTACACTTAGTGCTAATTTAAAATGCGACTTGAGGATCAATGCGGATTTAACGCTGAATGCAGTTAGTGCTTCAGCAAAACTTATAACGTTCTTTTAAGTTAGATAATATCTAACTATATAATCTTTTTCAACTAGGTCACCATGGTTGGATCATGATTTCCATGATCCTAATTTCTCGTAATCTAGACTGTAGAACTCGAATTAAGGAAACATTAATTTGATTATACCTAAAGATTTGGGTTCTTCCCTTGAGGAATTAACCCAAAATAATCAAAGAACTCTTCAAGTCACCATCTCTCCAATTATACAATGGTATTCGGCTGAGTTCTAATAGAATGTGTCACGAATTGAATTTCAGGACGAAATTCTTTCAACCGGGGGAGACTGTGACAACCGTCAAAATTCGAGTCAGTTCTAGATTTGATAAACTTAGTTGCACATATAGGCACAACACATACTATACTAAGTAACTATAAGCTAAGTTATAACCTAGTAGAAACTTGGAAACAGATAGAAACAATGGATGGTGTACTTAGAGTTCACATTGATATGTGAATTCTATAACTACTTAACTGTCGAGACTATCCATATTCGGGTCACTCTTTGACTCGAACACCTTTTCCTGAATCATATACACACATTGTGCACTTGACTTAGTAGTAGAAATTAGGTCAAAGTCTCATAGAAACTTAAGTTAAAGTTGAATACTAGGACTAGTATACTTGATTCTTCAATTTCGCTTGAATCTCGGAATCACTACATAGAATGCCAATAAACTGGTAAAAATAAATTAGAAGCATTATTTCTAATTTGAATAAGGGTTATGAAACTCAAAAATAATTTAAAGTCTCAAAGATTCAATTTATTTTGATATCCAAAGATTTAGAAACTCTCAAAAAAATGCTAAGTGCCCTAAAAACTCACATTTATAAACTTTAACCTTAAAAATTATATGAAAATTGTCACACCCCAAAACCGGAACGGCGGAATCGTTCAGGGGTGGAGGACGTCATGTTTAGTATCACGAGATATGTATATGGTAAGCAAGTAATGAACAACCATTTCATTTCGAAAGAAAGTGTTTACAATGTGTGTGTTCACAAAACATAGAATTCATAAACAAATAACAAAACAAGACATGAAGCTATAATGCTCCATCTTCTGAATTCCCAGCACGAGCACCTGTCTAATAGTCTCCTGAGAATACAAGTTATTTGAAAGAGTTGATCAGCAATTAAGCTGGTGAGTTCATAAGATTTTAGTGATATGAGTAAGTTGTAAAGTGTTGTTGAAAATGTAGATGTAAAATGGTGTTGAAAATGTAGTTGAAACATGTAGTTGTAAAATGTTTTAAGTTGTAAGTTCTGTTTTGAAAAGTTCGCCTGTTCCTCTAGAAAATCCTATATTTCCTACTTTGATGGAAGTTTAAGTAAAATGACACTACAACCCTTTCTATGGGTACTAAGTGGGTACAAGTTATATAAGACTAAGAGTAAACAAACAATCGATTGTGCGCATCTGCCCCAAGCTCACAACCAAACGAGGAATAGAAATTAAGGCGGATAACACACATCCCATTGGTTGTTAGATCATCGTCATATATAACCCTGGTGTAGTCACTTGTTACTCATGGTGTTAATTGTAATGGTTCCTTTATATCTAATGAAAAGTTCTTTAAGAAAACCTATTTTTCTTATAGTAAAATGGTGACCACGGTGACTACTTTTATAATAGCTTAGTTTATACTGCTATATATAATCTAATATCGGATAGAAAGTTAATTGAGTGAATCTGCCCTAAGCCCACAACCAAACAAGGAACAGGAAGTAAGGCGGAAAGCACACATCCAACTACCTATTAGGTATTAGTTTTATATATAAACATGATGTATAAACTAAGGTATTATAGAGTTACTCACCTAAGGTCCTTTAAATTGAACTGGTTTAATAAAATGGATTAAACCCTTTACTGGGAAGTTTCTAGTTTTGAATACCAAAAGTACTGATTTTGGAAAGTATGTTTTGTACTAGAAAAACTGTGCTTTGACTCTGTGTCCTATAACCTGAACCATACCTGGTACCCTTATGATGACTTAATGTATACTAATCGTACATATATATAGAATCAGATAGAAAATAGATTGGGTGAATTCGTTCCAAGCCCACAACCAAACAAGGAACAGGAAGTGAAGCGGAGAGCACACATCCTATTACCTGTTGCACCCTATTGGTATATATATATATATATATATATATATATATATATATATATATATATATATATATATATATATATATATATATATCCTGTGATGTATACATTAAGGAATCATAAGACTAGCATTATGGTCCTTTCTTTTAAACGTAGCCTTCTACCAAGGCATCTTCTGCTGGACAAGTGGTATTTCGTGACGGTCTGCGGACATCTGACAATAAGGCTTCGGAGGACAAAGTACTTTTCGCACGAATACTTCGGGGTTTAGAATACGAAAGATAAAATTGTGGTTTAGGTCGGACTTTCGATACTAATGACAAAATTTTCGAGAACTTGCCGATCGAGGCGATAGAAACATATGAGCTCAGTATGGTGCGGACCACGCCAACTCATGACGAATGAAAGCAACGGACTCTTTACTGAACAAAGTTTTGGTCAAATGAAAGAAACGTCTGCTATACGATAATGTATCCCTTGTATGCTCGATACTGTACGCCTAGTATGTTCGACAATGTACTCTTTGTAAATGTGCCCGTGTTTCCTGTTTTCTCTTTGATGTTAACACCCCTACGTATCTTACCGCTATGTGCGCATACATACAAACGAAAGTGCTCTAATAACTGGCGGGGATACTTTATATCATGATCCTCCTTGGTACCACTACAATCGCCTGCCATATACAAGTTATGTATATTTAAGATGAACCAGGCAGTCGACTGAGTAACTCTGCCTAAAATCCTCAAGCAATTAAGGGAAGGGGACCTAAGCGGAGTCACTCACTCTAAGTCTGCAACATCTTAGTTGTGCACAACCTTGATGTATATGGTAAGCCATAATAGCTTCTCTAAACGGATCTTTTAGTTCTCTTGAATACTGTGACCTATTTCAACATGTGAGTTGTTATAATTACTTTTAAGTGTTGTCCCCAAATTTTAATCTTATACCAATATAAATTTTTTTTTTGAAAAGTAATTACTATTTCGAAAACGTACCGTTACTCGTCGACGACTCCGGGGTAGATTCTCCTGCGGTGATCATCAGAATGCGTCCATCCGTGCCTGAGTTCCTTATTATCGGGCAGTCCCTCTGAAAATGTCCAGTCTCACCACAGCCATAGCAGGCTTGGTTTTCTTCAGCTCCGAGGACTTGGGAGATCGGTTGAGCCGGTGCCCTGTAGAAACGGACTTTGTGTCCCTTTCTGTGGCAGTTCAGACACTGCATTTCCCGGCATACTCTGGTGTGGTGAAAGTTGCACTTTCCACACTTCGGGAGGGTTCCAGCATATCGACTGGTAGGTGTTGGAGCAGTAGGCGTCGTAGCGGTGTACATAGTACTAGCTCGTTGCTTTTGCGGGGTGTCTTGTGTTGTTCGCTTCTTCTTCCTCTTGTTCCCCGACTTCTGATTATAGTCCTCTTTCCTAGATGGCTCGGGAATAGGGACTTTTACAGCATGGCGGACTCCATGGTCGATGAGTCGCTGAGCCAGGCGTTTAGCACTATCGAACGTGGCTGGGTAAGAAGACAACACATTTCCTTGGGTCGGAGCAGTCAGACCCCAAATGTATCTTTCTATCATCTTACTCTCAGGGGTAACCATCTCGGGGCATAGAGCTGCTAGCTCGCTGAACCGGTCAGTGTAGGTCACTATGTCTGATCCGACCATAGTGAGATCCCACAGCTCTCGTTCCAGCTTTTGAATTTCGCCTAACGGGCAGTATTCCTCCCGCATTAACTCTTTTAGGTCTTCCCAACCTAAGGAGTTAGCCACTGATAGGGTCAGTGACTTAACATGGCTATTCCACCATGTTAGGGCCTTGCCAGAGAAGGTACAGGCAGCAAACTTTACCTTGCTCTCTTCTGGGAACAAATAGATTTCGAAAATCGACTCTATTTTCTCGAACCATTGCAAGAGGGAAATGACTCCTTCAGTCCCATTAAAGGACAATGGCTGGCATTTGGTGAAGTCCTTGTAAGAGAACTCTCTCGAGCGCACGGGGACCTCACCTCGAGTAGAATCAGTAGGCGTTTCACCTCCGCTGGTACTGATGGAGTGATATCGAGCCATGGCTGTTGCCACAGCCGCAGCCACTGCAGCGTTCATAGCTGCCATATCTATTTGCGAAGGATGCGGCGTTGGAGTTATCGGAGTAGTGCGTCTACTAGATCTGCGAGGAGGCATCTTTGCTAAAAGAATACCAAGATGAGACAGAATAAGTCTAAAGCAATGGACACAAGCCGAAAGCTGAAAATACAAGGTTATCCTAGTTCTGGATGTATCGGGTCCTGACTTCCATAGGGTTCTAGAAACAATTCATAAAAGAGTCTATACCTAATAAACTCTACGAATTTGGAATAACTATCCTCGAATGAATATCTGTTTCTTGAATAACTGTTACCAGTTGCATGTAAGAAAATAATCCTTAACATAAAATGTGAGCAGCGTTTCCACTCGCTCATTTAAAATAATAAGATTATTATTTATTAGTGTGACGTGTAAGACGTTTTGGTTACTTTGGCTGATCCCTCTTTGAAAACTTCTCATGAACTTGTTCTTGTTCCTCCTGGACTCTTCTGTTGTCTACTATGAGGAAGTGGTTACATCTATCTGGGCTTGTCGTGCGAGAATGAAAGTGACTAAAGAATCTATGAGCTTTAAGGTAAATTTATGGGGTGATCCTTATGAGGTCCTCCTATAATTGTACAATGTATACAAGTTTGTATATAATTGAAGATTAAATAGACCTTCGAATAAGTGATCCTACTCCAAAACTACACCCTTGAGAGGAATGGATAGCGAAGCGTAGACCACAGATTCTAAGTCTATAAGATCTTGATTATATATAAAACTTTTAGGAATATACCTTGCAAGATTATAGATCTATCCGTAAGGGTCTTTTACGTTATCACATAGGGTATTTATATGGACTAAAATACTCCTATAGTATTTTAACGTAATGTACTTGGTACGTTCTAAACTCGTTATCGCGCTATTGTATCATAGAATACTCCTATAGTATTCTAACTCTAAATGTACTTGTTCTGGTGTTCTCTTGACTGGTGTTCAGGTAAGTTTTAACATTGTTACAACACCACATCATTCCCAAACACATGTCGGTCACATCTCGAATGAATGTAGTTGATTAGGCTATATTGATCCTAGCTATGATTAAATAACTGTTCAGGTTGACGACAGTGCCCAACCTTTAAATACTTTAGTTCTGTTCTCCTCGTGACACTAGTTCTATTATGTACATGTATAAGCAAGTAGGTATATTTTTATAACCTATAGTTATATTCTAAAAATATATCATTATCCAGAGCACTTAAGCCCCATTGTATTTATAGTTGTATATCTTTTATCTGTTGATATACTTAGTTCACTATAAACAATGCTCTGATACCAATCTGTCACACCCCAAAACCGGAACAACGGAATCGTTCAGGGGTGAAGGACATCATGTTTAGTATCACGAGATATGTATATGGTAAGCAAGTAATGAACAACCATTTCATTTCGAAAGAAAGTGTTTACAATGTGTGTGTTCACAAAACATAGAATTCATAAACAAATAACAAAACAAGACTTGAAGCTATAATGCTCAATCTTCTGAATTCCCAGCACGAGCACCTGTCTAATAGTCTCCTGAGAATACAAGTTATTTGAAAGAGTTGATCAGTAATTAAGCTGGTGAGTTCATAAGATTTTAGTGATATGAGTAAGTTGTAAAGTGTTGTTGAAAATGTAGATGTAAAATGGAGTTGAAAATGTAGTTGAAACATGTAGTTGTAAAATGTTGTAAGTTGTAAGTTCGGTTTTGAAAAGTTTGCCTGTTCCTCTAGAAAATCCTATATTTCCTACTTTGATGGAAGTTTAAGTAAAATGACACTACAACCCTTTCTATGGGTACTAAGTGGGTACAAGTTATATAAGACTCAGAGTAAACAAACAATCGATTGTGCGCATCTGCCCCAAGCTCACAACCAAACGAGGAACATAAATTAAGGCGGATAGCACACATCCCATTGGTTGTTAGAACATCGTCATATATAACCTTGGTGTAGTCACTTGTTACTCATGGAGTTAATTGTAATGGTTCCTTTATATCTAATGAAAAGTTCTTTAAGAAAACCTATTTTTCTTATAGTAAAATGGTGACCACAGTGACTACTTTTATAATACCTTAGTTTACACTGCTACATATAATCTAATATCAGATAGAAAGTTAATTGAGTGAATCTGCCCTAAGCCCAAAGCCAAACAAGGAACAGGAAGTAAGGCGGAAAGCACACATCCAACTACCTATTGCGTATTAGTTTTATATATAAACATGATGTATAAACTAAGAATTATAGAGTTACTCACCTAAGTTCCTTTAAATTAAACTGGTTTAATAGAATGGATTAAACCCTTTACTGGGAAGTTTCTAGTTTTGAATACCAAAAGTACTGATTTTGGAAAGTATGTTTTGTACTAGAAAAACTGTGCTTTGACTCTGTGTCCTATAACCTGAACCATACCTGGTACCCTTATGATGACTTAATGTATACTAAGTATACATATATATAGAATCGGATAGAAAATAGATTGGGTGAATTCGTTCCAAGCCCACAACCAAACAAGGAACAAGAAGTGAAGCGGAGAGCACACATCCTATTACCTGTCGGACCCTATTGGTATATATATATCATATGATGTATACATTAAGGAATCATGAGACTAGCATTATGGTCCTTTCTTTTAAACGTAGCCTTCCACAAGGGAATCTTTTGTTACGTGCTAGACTCGACTGTTCCGTTTGTCGATTGTAAAAATGTATGTTTTACCTAGTGTATAACTATCTTAACTCGAAAATAGTTTGAGTTTGACTTTCAAGTGGTACTGTCACTTTATGAAAGTAATGGGAAATGTAAGTACACAGTTGTCGTTTATAATGACATGCGGATGTACTGATAACCTAAAAACATGTTTGTTTTATTACGGTCATAATGTGAAGGCTAGAACCCCTACTAAATGCTCTCCCTGTCAAGAGATTAAGGGAACCAAACGCGACCTCAGCAAATTCTTGCAAGCCGTGTAATTCACATTAAGGTTATATGATCATGTATACCTAATATAACAATCACCATTTGTTTAAAACAATGAGTTAGTGATCAATTGGTATAATTAGATCCTGTATGTGTTCTCATGCTATAGCAACCTAACTTGTTTGTTTTGTACTGTATATTGTACGTTCTGTTTGTTTCTCGTAATTGTGTGTTCTCTTTGTATGCTATTGTGTTTTTCTCTTCACTGTGTGTTTGACTCATGTAAGAACTGACTCTTTGTGTGCTTCATTGTACTAGAAGTAATGAATAACATTCTACTAAACTATACCTATTATAGTTTACTAATGTTCTACTTGGATTGTTACTGAAAAGACTCATTTATCAACTAAGTTATGTTTGTACTTTAAAAACGGAGTTTTATATAACTATAAAGTAACATAACTTTAAAAGAGTTTTTGAAATGTTTTGACAACTTATAAATGACATAAGTAACATTTTGAAAGATGTTTATAACAAACATTTACACAATTATCATTGTGTTCAACTTGTATTCCCCCCCCCCCTTAAAACAGTTAAAAGAGTTAAAAGATTCATTACGGGGTATGAACTCACCTGATGTGGGTGATTCAAACGGGTATGCGTGTAAGGATGAGAAGTTCCACGAATGAAGTCCCGAGACACAATAGGTCCTAAATGACATATAAGGACACATATTGACATGAATATAGTGTTTATAAACAACTATATGAAAGGAAACACCTTCCGGGACTAGGAAACACTTTGACCAAGTGTTGGAATCACATGTGATTCATCAAAGGGAAGTGAAATGGCACTAACTTGTGTTTACGGCCATGGGTTTACGGCCCAAGGGAGTTTACGGCCGTAAACTCAGGGTCAAACATGGCTAAGAGTGAGTTTGAAGGCTAGGGATGCTTTAGGGACTTTTGTTCTATACTTGCATGAGAAAGACCCACCCATATGAGGCCCTTGATGAGTTTACGGCCAAGCATGGAGCTTACAGCCGTAATCTCATAGACTTTATTAAATGAGGGTGGTTTAAAGTCATACAATCATCAAGGAAGAGTTATGGGTCACTTGCCTTGCATCTTATAGGGTTTATGGACCATACATGCTTCAACATTGAGTTTACGGCCAAGGAAGATCTTGGGCCGTAAACTCATGATGTTCTTGGGAAAAGCATGTTTCAAGGGCATGATTCAAGGCTTACTAGAAGATATGAAGTGCAGGAAGGAGTACTTACAATCTTGAAGCTTGAAATGGTCGGTTTTGGCCAAGAACACTAGTATGTGTTCTTGGTGTTTCTTGAAGATCTAGAAAAGAGTGATTTCTTATGGATGAAATCATGGAAGGAGGCTAGATTAAGAGATGTATCAAGAAATATAGGAAGAATACTTACTTATGTGAAGATCTTGGAAGAAAGTCTTGATGATACTTGAGAGGATTTGAAGGAAAATCGGCCAAGGAATGAAATAATGACTAGAAATGGCCAAGTCTCACCTATAAACACTTGAGTTTACGGCCACATGAGTTTACGGCCGTAAACTCATGGTCGTGTGGTCGTGAACTCATTTAGATGAGGTTAAGGTTTGCTTTGCTACACTGTGGTTCTAGCAGGTACTTTCTGACACTTAATCCTTAAGTGTATTAGGCTCAAAACTCCTTAGAATGACCTTTAACCGGGCTAGAACTCAGTACTAATGAGTTTGACACTCAGTTGAGTTGATTGACTGGACTTTAAAATCAAAAAATTTTCCGGGTTGTCACAAAAATAATTATGAAGCTTCTAATATTATCTTATAATAATTAAAATTATGAAAACGAATTCAAGGAAAATAAAATTTAAACTATCAACATTTATTCCTAATTAACAAGTTAAATCAATAATTTAATAAAACAAATCATGGCTTAATGCATACTTTATAAAAAAATGGGAAATTTTATAAAAATTGAGGGAAATTTATATAAAATAAATGGAAGAGGCGGGGAGTCTATCTCCTCATTGAAAATTCGGATCTCTCTCCCCATATCTCTCCTCTTCCCAACACAAAATCATTTCTTCTCTCTCACACTTCATCTTCCCTCATTCTCTCTCATTTCTCTCTCACACTCTCACACACATTTTCTCTCTTCCTCCCTCTATGAACCACGAAATTTTACAGCAAACATGTCCAAGAACACTCAAGATACTCAAAATATTCATCATCTAGTGGTGTTCATTAAGGTAGAACACGATTTCCTTTCATTTTCCTTCAAGTTTTCATGGATTTTCTTGCATTTCCTTGTTCTTCTACACCATTCTCTTAGAAAATTTATGTGAATGTTCATTCACTTCAGTTTTGATGATGATGGTGGTAGATTTTCACCAAAAACATCTTGCATGTTGCAAAATGGTGAAGATCCATGACTTAAACCTAAGTCAAAACCATGGAAATGCACTTTTCTACACGTTTTGGTGGAAAATCACCACATGCATCCAAAGTTTTCTTTCAAAAATAAATTTTGAACATTTCAAACTCATTAATGATGTTCAAATAAACATGCATGTGATGATCTTCAAGCTTAGAAGCTAGATCATCAAAGTTAAAAGGTTTCAAATATGTTCATGAAGGATTTATTTCCAAATAAATATCTAAAACTCATTTTCTGACCAAATCCGATTTTTTCCAGATTCCCATCAACAAGATAAGATGATCTGTAAATTTCCAAAGAATAATTCATTTTTCTCGATTTATTATAATTAATGCAGAAAATAGGGCAATAAATCATATAAAATACTTTCTAAGGTCTATAAATCCTAGGTAAATTCGTGGATGACCCCTATACTAAGTAATGACACCTCAATAAATTTTATCGATTTTTGTTATTGTTTAGTATGGTTTTGAATTTTCTTTTTGTTTAGCTCCAATAAATCATAAAACCGCTTTAAAGAAGGTGAAATGGCTGCCTAATAATTTTCGAAGCTTATACTCTATGTGGAAGACTTAGAAAAATATTTTCAGAATTTTTCATAATGCATTCCTGTTTTTCCCCGATTTTTGTATTTATAATGGCCTAGAAATAGAAAAAATAGTTCTGGTCATCCAAAATTCATAAACATTTACCAGAAACTCTTATAATATGTTAGGATGATACATAATAGTTTTGATGATTTTTCTCTTCTGTATTTTTCTTCTATTTTCCCAACATTAAATACACTTAAATCCATTTTTTATTAGAATAAATGCACAAAAATCATAAAATTCGGTTAAACAGTTTATAAATCTATTTTTATATTTTTCCCAACTTAAGAATATTTAATAACAGTAATACAAAAAGTTTGGGTAATTTTGGAAACTGTTTTCTATTTATCTCCATTTTTATTAGAATAAATGCACAAAAATCATAAAATTGGGTTAAACAGTCGATAAATCCATTTTTATATTTTTCCCAACTTAAGAATGTTTAATAACAGTAATACAAAAAGTTTGGGTAATTTTGGAAACTGTTTTCTATTTATCGCCATTTTTATTAGAATAAATGCACAAAAAACATAAAATTGGGTTAAACAGTCTATAAATCCAGTTTTATATTTTTTCCAGCCTAGGTATGTGTAATGGCAGTAATATAAAAAGTTTGGGGAATTTTCTTAACTGATTGCTATTTTTCATGAATTTTTTATCTATTTATAGAATTAAATATAAGAAAAATGGTTATACATATCTATAAACCATGAAAATTTATCTGAAAGTCTTTTAATGTAGTTAGAACCAAAATCTGAAGTTTAGTAATTTTTATTAACTGTTTACTATTTTTCCATGATTTTATGATTATTAAAGGAATTAAATGGTGAAAAATAGTTAGACCAATCAAAAATTCAAGAAAATTTATCTTAAGGCCTTTGACTTCAATTAAAACTGAAATGCAATGTTTGGGAAAGTTTAGATCTAAATTGATTTAGTTTTTGAATATTTAATCATTGGAACACCTCTTAAAATGTTAAATATTAACATTTCAATAATGGGAATTTTCCACTTAAATTGTTATATAACAATTGATTCATTGAAATTTAATTTTCACATAAATATGTTTGTAATTTATCAATATTAATTTTGACACAATATTGACATAATTCTATTGTAGTAGTAAGTACACTAGTGTTAGATTTCGATTAGAGACTCACTAGCATATATCATTATTGTAGGATTCGGTAGTGGTACAAGTGGAACTTAGATCAAGGCACCATTTGCATCATCTCAATGCATTTGTGAGTATTCAAGACTTCCCCTATTTTCGGTTTTTATGTTTTTGGGGTGGAAAAGCATGTCCGAAAAACTATTTATTGTTCGTTGTATTTAAATTGATTCGTATCAAACTCGATTGCTATATTTTTCTATAATTTGCTATAACTTGCTATATTCTGCTATGTATGTCTATCCAACACGGAACATGAGAACATATCATCTTAAGTCCCTTCCCTTATACTTTACTCCAACCATTAACTCTTTGAGCCAATGGTCATTGTGGATAGCGCTATTAGGAATTGACAACTCCTCACTCGCCCGATTGCTGGAGTGCATGATACCATATAATCTATGGAACAATAAACATAGATCTTGATAGGGCATCAGTCATAGGCTTGGTTGGGAACTCATTGTTTGCTCATATACATACAAACTCGTTTATCAATCATAGCAATCAACTTTGTTTCTCATTATAGTAATAAACTTTGTTTCTCATTAAAGCAATGTACTTGTATTTATGGAAAGTCTTATACCAAATCTTGATTTTATAAACTTGTGAACTCACCAACTATTTTGATAGTTGACGCTCGTTTTACTTGCTTTTTCAGGAATCATAAAGTAAGTGGCGCTTAGGGACACATCACTTTTAGGAGCATTCGGATGTGTTGTATTTCAATTTACATTGTAATTCTTTTAAAAGTTGTTCAATCCTATTGTAAATTTGTAATGATTTTTAATACTATGGTTGGTGTTGTCTTTTAACTTTTGCTATGAAACCCTTTGAACTGCCACGCCCCGTGTTTCCGCTTTAGCAGGGTGTGACACTTCAAGAGTTAGCTTAGCGTACAATGCATGGATGAACGCGGAGGGTTAGCACGTACGCTGGGCGTACCAAATGGTACGTGGGGTGTAAGTGATGAATATTCAAACCCTAAATTCTGGATTTAAGAACTATATAAGCATCCTTATCTCATTTGAGCACAACCCTAACCAACCTCCTTCGCCCTCAAACGTCCCTAAAACCCTAGAATCATTATAGTGTGTGTTCTTGAGCTTGTGAGTGCTTTAATACCATCTTCTTGGTGTGTTAGCTAAAAGGAAGAGGAGGAAACAAGCTTGAATGAGAAAGGGATTCTGGATATTGCATTTAGAGCAGCTTAGGACGCTTGAGGAGGTAAAAAGCTTCTTCCTTGAGAATCATTGTCATTTATAGAGCTAGGGTTTTGTATATACTCCTTTTTTGTGTTCATGGATCATCTCTTAGGAGTATGAGCAACTCCAGAGCTTAGGAAAGATAGATCTGAGGTCCCTTGGTCCATTCATATCCTAAAAATGTAGTCTTGTTGAATGTTTTGAACTCATGCATGAGTTAAAACCCGGTCTTAATGGGTTGTTGGGGACATATGGAGCATGCAAAGGCATAAAGTTGCCAACTTTATGCCTTAGGACGTCTTAATGGACTCAGATCTAAAGTTGGACGTTGACATCCAAAGTATTAAGCACTTAATGGTCATTTATGCATACCAGACTAGTACGTCGCGCGTAGAAGCATGTACGCAACGCGTACGACTAATGGAGGTAGTACGCTTAGCGTACAGGAGTGGTACGCAAGGAGGACGCACTCAGTTGGACTTTGGGCTTGTTTTGGACTTGTAAGCCCTTTGGGCCTTAATCAGTTATTGGGCCTGGTCATGTTTTGAGTTGGTGGTCCAATTTATCTATTTTGGACCATGGTTGCTAAGGTTGGGGCTTATAGGGCCATGAGGCCCATTAATAGTTTTGGTCATGGAATCTAAGGTCATTAGCAAAGGAAAGAATTTTGGGCCACTATGGAAGGACTTGGGCTTAGTTAAATGGGCTCTTTAATCAGATTGTATACAATCCTAAATTTGGGTTAATGGCATTATGGATCAGCAAGGGTGGTTTCAGACTGTTAGGTGAGTAGCTTTCGAGTTCAGCAGACAGAGGTGAGTCTCCTCACCATACCAATGGGTCTAAGGCACGAAGGCCGACCCATTTTATGATATGTGGATTGCTAGATTGATTATGTGTTATGTTGATATGAAATTTGCATGGAAGACCCCGGGGGGGTTCCCATGATAGTAGATTAAGACCATGTGGGGGTTCCCACGGCATTTGGTGTAAGACATTGGAGGGTTTCCATGGAATCCAAGTATATTTGTATGTTTAGTTTGTAAGATATTTCTTGGGTTAGTGAAGACCATATGGGGGTTCCCATGGCAGCTATTGAAGACCATGCGGGGGTTCCCATGACAGTTAGTGAAGACCATGTAGGGGTTCCCATGGCAGGTAGACCATGCGGGGGTTCCCATGGCAGGTAGTTAAGACCATGTCCAGTGGCACTCGGTATAAGACCTCGGAGAGTTTCCATGGTATCCCTATATGTTGTATTCATGGCTTATGTGGTTTATGTAGCTATTATAGCTAAATTTCGATTATGTGATTATGTGGATTGTGTGAGGTATGCTCTGGGGAACTCACTAAGCATTAGCTTACAGTTTGTTGATTGTTTTAGGTACTTCAGAGCCTAAGGGCAAGGGCAAGGTTTGATGGCACGACATGTACTCTCCGACGATTTTATTTGGGGACACTATGATATTTTGAATAAAATGTTTGATGTTATGGATGTTGAAAACAATTGTTATTCAGATTTCATATTTTATGGGAATGTTTTGGTTATCTAAAAATGAAAATGTTATTTGGAAGCTCTGAGGAGAACCTGTGTGGGAGGATCCCCTTTTTGGATATCTTGATCATTCTGTCATATGGTATTATAGAGATCAGGATGGTGGTGACAGGAAATGGAGCAGGGGGATCAGGATCTGGACCTGGGTCGAGCGACGGTACCGAACCCATTAACGAGAGGTTGCGCGAGCTTATTGCAGCCGAGGTTACAAAGGGCATCCTTGATGATACCCCAGTGATTTTTGGGACAGTCAATGAAAGGATGATGGAGATCATGGAGGAGCGACTCAGGTCTTTCCGAGCCGAGATTGTTGCGGGCCAGGTCGGGCCCTGAACTCCCTCATTCCGGGAGTCCAAGGCGTGCAGAGCGCCTGAGTTCTTCGGGGTCAGGGACCCCATAGCTAGTCGATGCTGGGTGGCAGACATGGAGAATGCCTAGCGCACGTGCTTTTTCCCCGAGGCGAAAAAAGTGGGGTTTGCCTCGTGTTTGTTGAGGGACCGAGCCAGGGTATGGTGGGAGGAGGTGAGTAGCCAGGTGGGATCATCCGGTGTGGCTGAGATGTCGTGGGCGGAGTGTTGCATTAGTGTCTAAGCCCGTAACTATATTTGGTATGTACTTGACCCAGTTATGCATGGTCCTTTTGGGTTGCCTTCACCAAAGCAACTTGACAAGGTAATTTAAGGAAAGAGAGAGGATATTATGGTTTATTAATATATTATAAGAATAATATATTAAAGGAGAAATCATATTTATTTAATTAGTATTAGTCATAAATTAATTAGGAATTAATTTGGTGACTAAAAGAGATTAATTAAATAAAGGGGCATAAACTGTCAAATGTGTGATAGTTGAGTTTTGGGCTGGGAAACCTAATGGACTAAGGGGGAACGAAATTATGATGAAGGATCATCATATTTTCGTCCAAGGCCCTATTCCACAAGGTTCCTTGGGCTGCTTGGTCATTAAGTTGTCCATTAGGGTTTAGACTGAAACCCTAG
This sequence comes from Lactuca virosa, assembly GCF_052849685.1. Taxonomy (NCBI): domain Eukaryota; kingdom Viridiplantae; phylum Streptophyta; class Magnoliopsida; order Asterales; family Asteraceae; genus Lactuca; species Lactuca virosa. The sequence goes on along the minus strand of NC_136429.1, from coordinate 438,311,335 downwards.
CAGCCTACAGTATAAATAAGACCCATAGGCTTCAATTCGGCCACTTGTTCCCAAGAGAAAACCCTAGGCCGAAATTAAGCATCCTCCCTCCTCTCTCAAAGTTGCCTTCTTGCTTGTGGTGTTTGTGATCCATTAGAGGAGTTACAATTGTGACTCTAAGCTCAAGAGAAGAAGATTCAAGCTACTATTTGAAGAGGTAAACATCTAGATCTGATGTTATATGTTAATTTGGAAATTATGTATGCTAGATTAGGGTTTATAAGTCTTGGATTCATTGCATGTACAATAGAGAAACCTAGATCCAAGCATTAGGGTTTGTATGAGCACATTGGATTGTTCTTATGCATAAAACTCATCAGTGGTATCAGAGTCTTGATTGGTTTCTGTTGTATGGATGCTTTGTGTGTTTAACATGCTGAAAATCGTTTTTTCTGGCTTCTGTTCGACTGGACTCGGCGATATATATATATATATATATATATATATATATATATATATATATATATATATATATATATATATATATATAAGAATAAGCTAGTCTTATCGCTAGTAGGCCTCATTCACGAAGCCAGTGTATAAGGTGGGTATAAGGTTGCTGCCTATAAAATGGCGTTTAATGGGTGTACACTCACACCCACCGCTTGCTTGACTGGTGGAGGGTCGTTAGCCGAACGGATAGGATAGGGCACTTAATTCCTCATTATAAGTATAATGGAAATATTAAAGTAACTACATTGTTTTATAAATTCCCAATCTTAGTTACTTTAGGGTAAAATGTGAAAATGATGCTATTCTGTGGAATTACACTTTGTACCCCTGCCAATCGTTAGTGGAGCGTGCGTGGCTAACCGGCTCACTAATTTGGGATTGACATTGATGACAAAGGGTGGCTCGATGTTTATCATAGATCAATGGAGCGTGCGTGGCTAACCAGCACATTGATTAGGTGATAGAGACATTGGGCGCACCATGTTGATTCGTATGGTTATTCACAACTTGTTTGCGATCCTTGGCATCCCAGTCGCAAATTTGAAGTGCATATCGAGATTTAAACATGCCATCGAAATGTTCAATGAATCTCAAAAGAAATCTAGGAATTTTCAAATACATTTAAAACTTAATCTCTATTTCGTTTTTCATGGTGAAAATTAGTGAATCGTCATTCACTTACCTTCAAATTATTTACTTTTAGATTACGGCATCCCTTTTCTAATTTGTAAATAATGTTGTTGGATCCTATCCCTAATTTCTCATTTGGGTGTTTAATTGGGGATTCATTTCTAATCAAACTTTGTTTCTTTCTATTTCAGATGTCTAACGCAAACACAAACAACAACACTTCTGGGTCATTCTCGTTGATGAACCTGTGTCAAAAAGTGACATTTGATGGGTCGAACTTCAATGAGTGGATGAGATACATTCGCATGATAACTCGCTACGAGGACAAAGAATATGTCCTCGATGAGAAACTAGAAAAGATCAACCTAGAAGAAGCTACTCCTGAAGAGATGGCCGCCTTTGAGGCCCACGACCGTGATGCTACGAAAGTTCATTGCATAATGCTGGCCACCATGAACCTCGAACTCCAAAAGTCCTATGAGGACATGTATCCATATGAGATGCATCAAGATTTGCTGGACAGGTACCACCAAAGCGCGAGGCAAGAGCGCTATGAGATCATTACCAACATGGTCACCGCTAGGATGGGGAATGGGAAATCCTTAACCGCCCATTTGCAACGAATGCAAAGGTATGTTGATCGTCTTCTCAAACTTAATGTTAAGTTTGATGAGGATTTGGCTATCGACATCATCCTCCACTCCTTGCCTTCCTGCTACAACTAGTTCAGAATGACCTACCACATGAACAAGGAAGAGGTCACCCTAAGTAAACTTCAAGGGCTCCTGAGGATAGCTGAGAGCAACCTCAAGGACAAATCTGTTGCATCATCCTCTACTGTAGCTGCTCCTGTGTTGGCAATCGGCCAAGGAAAGGGTAAGAAGAGGAAGGCTCCTTCTAAGAGCCACCATAAGGGTAAGACCCAAGATGGTTCCTCTTCTAGTGGGACCAAAACAGGTTCTGTTAAGCCCTCTTCTGACCCCAAGGAAGCAGAGTGCTTCTATTGCCACCAGAAGGGCCACTGGAAACGAATCTGCCCTAAATATCTGCTAGATATTAAGGATGGGAAGATAAATCCCACCCTTGCAGGTATGTATTTAATTAAATCTAATAACTCATCACTTGCTACTTCATGGGTCCTTGATACTGGATGTGGTTACCACATTTGTTCTGATTTGCAGGGGCTAAGAGAAAGTAGGGAAGTGGAGCATGGAAGGATAAACTTGATCATGCGAAATAAGAAGTCTTCACCAGTCACCAAGATCGGAGTTTATTCCTTAGTGTTGAGTAATGGGTTAGGGCTAGATTTAAATAATTGTTGCTATTCGCCAGATATGGCAAGGAACATCATTTCTTTTCATGGATTGTTTAGACAAGGTTTCAGATATTCGTTTGATAATAGTAATGGTTCTATTAATGCTTATTTGAATGGTGTTTTTATTTCAATGCATTACCTTGTTATGGGATTTATGAATCTGTGTTAATTATAGATAATTTAGGAAATGATGTTTTGAATATTGATTCGTCCACAAGTTTGGACAAAGAATGCTTGTGGCATTGTCGCCTTGGCCATGTTAACAAGAAACGCATAGCCCAACTCCAAAAGGATGGAGTCTTGGAGTCATTCGACCTTAGGGATGATGACGTGTGTGAGTCTTGTTTACTTGGGAAGATGACCAAGTCACCCTTTACTGGCACATGTGAAAGGGGTGAGGGTGTATTGGATCTCATACATACTGATGTATGTGGACCCTTTAGATCCACCACAAGGGACGCTTGTCGCTTCTACGTGACTTTTACAGACGATTATAGCAGATATGGATATATCTACTTGATCAAGCAAAAGTCAGAAACCTTTGAAAAGTTCAAAGAGTTTAAGAATGAAGTAGAGAATCAGCTGGGCAGGAAAATCAAGATGCTTCGATCTGATCGAGGAGGAGAGTACCTGAGTCTTGAGTTTCACGACTATCTAAAAGAATGCGGAATAGTTTCGCAATTGACGCCTCCTAGAACGCCACAATTGAATGGTGTGGCTGAGAGACGTAATCGAACCTTGTTGGACATGGTTCGTTCAATGATGAGTCGTGCTTCGTTACCAATCTCATTCTGGGGGTATGCCTTAGAGACTGTCGCCCATATCCTTAATTTAGTTCCCACCAAGAAGGTTGCCAAAACACTTCATGAGATGTGGACAGGGAAAGCTCCCTCGTTAGCACATATCAAGGTTTAGGGTTGTGAAGCTTTCGTAAGACGAGAGACTCACGACAAGCTAGAACCTCGTAGTGAGAAGTGTTATTTTATCGGCTATCCACAGAAGTCTTTTGGCTATCTCTTCTATAGACCAAGTGACAATGTTGTCTTTGTTGATAGGAGAGCGGTTTTCAGAGAAAGAGAACTCATAAGTCAAGGAGACAGTGGGAGTCAGATTGACCTTGAAGAGCTTCAAGAGTCAGGAGATGAAGGAACCTCTGACACTGGCATTCAACCTGGGGAGGAAACTCCTGTTGAACCAATTGACCAGTCCTTACCTCTTAGACGTTCGAATAGAGTTAGTGTTCCACCCCAGTTTTATGGTTTCCATATTACTACTAATGGGATACGTTTATTAGTGATAGTACACTAATAAATCTGGACGATCCTAATAGCTACAAGGAAGCCATGGCAGGCCCAGAGTCTGCTAAATGGAAAGAGGCAATGGACAGCGAAATTCAGTTCATGTATGACAACAAAGTTTGGAATTTGGTTGATAATGTACCAGGTCGTAAGACAGTCGGGTGCAAGTGGATCTTCAAGAAGAAGACAGACATGAATGGGAAAGTGCACACTTATAAAGCGTGATTGGTCGCGAAGGGCTTTACTCAAACTCCTGGAGTTGACTATGATGAGACCTTCTCGCCAGTTGCTAAAATAAAGTCTATTAGGGTAATGCTCGTAATAGCTGTGTTTCATGATTATGAAATTTGGCAGATGGACGTAAAAACCGCTTTCCTAAATGGGAAGTTGGCTGAGGATGTTTACATGAATCAGCCAGAGGGTTTTGTCGATGCGAAGCATCCCAATAGGGTGTACAGGCTTGAAAAATCCATTTATGGATTAAAGCAAGCGTCTCGCAGATGGTATCTTTGTTTTGACGAGAAGGTCAAAGAGTTTGGCTTTCTGCGAAGCGAAGATGAGTCATGTGTGCATGTCAAGGCCAATGGGCGTATAGTGAGCTTCCTCGTATTGTATGTCGATGACCTCGGAGAGGCTTCGTATATTCTGGGAATAAGGATAGTGAGAGACAGAAGCAAGAGACTGATAGGACTCAGTCCGGATACATACTTGGAAAAGCTACTAAAACGTTTTAGTATGGAAAATTCCAAGAAAGGGGAGTTGCCAATTCAATGCAATACCAAACTGAGTAAGACTCAGAGCCCGAGTACAGAGGCAGAGGTAGCTGATATGAGCCGAGTACCTTACGCTTCCGCAGTTGGTTCGATTATGTACGCTATGACCTGTACTCGCCCTGATGTGGCCTTCGCTTTGAGCATGGTCAGCAGATATCAAGGGAACCCTGGTAGAGCACATTGGATTGCTGTCAAGAATATTCTTAAGTACCTGCGAAGGACCAACGAATGGTTTCTAGTCCTCAGTAGGAGTGATGACTTAAGGGTACGAGGGTACATTAACGCTAGAATTTAAACGGATCGGGATAATTACCGATCGCAGTCGGGCTGGGTCTTTACCCTGAACGGAGGAGTAGTGACTTGGAAAAGTTCTAAGCAAGAGACCGTAGCTGATTCAACGTGCGAATCAGAGTACATTGCGGCAAGCGAGGCGTCAAAGGAGGCTATATGGTTGAAGAACATCATAGGAGACCTTGGAGTTGTGCCATCTATAAAGGAGCCTATGGAAATTTTCTGTGATAATGAAGGAGCGGTTGCCTTGACCAAGGAACCAAGGGATCATGGCAGATCTCGACATATCGACAGGAAATACCATTTTATTAGACATCGGGTAGAAGAGGGACTCCTCGTTGTGAAGAGGGTATCGTCAGAAGATAACCCAGCAGATCCCCTTACGAAGGGACTGAGTAGGGTCAAGCATTTAAAGCACACTAGGAGCGTTGGGCTAAAGGACGATATTAGTTTCGATTAGATAGGTAGGAAATTTGTAATGGATAATTTTGTATTCAACATTTTGATGATTAAATAAAGGTGTGTTATTTATAAGAAAGTTACTATCTTGTGTTGATTATTTATCTGTTATTTCCATTTTTCATGTTTTGACTTCCTGAATAATAAGATTGTTCGAACAGTCCACAATCGCTCATATGTTGGAAGTAGATATGAAAGAAGATTGTCATAAATTTGTTTGTAGATTGTCTAAAAGGTTTTAGACATAGCAAAGGTTTGCTACAAAGTTTATGAGTGCTTATGAAATATGTTTTGAGCATTGGAATAAATCCGCACTTGCTAGTATCACTTCATGAAAGATATCACAAGTGATCACAAGATGATAATATCATATAATCTTTAAACCTAGAGATATGGTTATTGTTTGCTAGTTGATTATGCATTGATAATACGAAAACACATCAGTAACTTGATGTTATAAACGTATTATTGTGTGTAACTTAGCTAGTAGATAATAAAAGCATATAAGTCGATGTTTTCTGTTCCTTTTATTCTGAGAGTATAAAAGCGATATCCTGGCCACTCGATGATTTGGTTTGACTTATATGCCGGGCCCGGTCAGGATGAGGTTGATGTGTTCAACTGAATTCTATGTCGAACAAATCAGAGATCGAGAAACAAAATGCAGGACAATAAGTATTGTCGGCATGATATCTAGAACAGAGGATTATACGATCCCTTATCTAAAGGACAGGATTTTTGATCAGAGTTGACAGAAGCGTATAAGAGCTACGATTGCTAACCGAATCCTGAAGTCGTATAGTTACTAGACTTATCCAAGTGGGAGACTGTTGGATTAGTGTCTAAGCCCGTAACTATATTTGGTATGTACTTGACCCGGTTATGCATGGTCTTTTAGGGTTGCCTTCACCAAAGCAACTTGACAAGGTAATTTAAGGAAAGAGAGAGGATATTATGGTTTATTAATATATTATAAGAATAATATATTAAAGGAGAAATCATATTTATTTAATTAGTATTAGTCATAAATTAATTAGGAATTAATTTGGTGACTAAAAGAGATTAATTAAATAAAGGGGCATAAACTGTCAAATGTGTGATAGTTGAGTTTTGGGCTGGGAAACCTAATGGACTAAGGGGGAACGAAATTATGATGAAGGATCATCATATTTTCATCCAAGGCCCTATTCCAGAAGGTTCCTTGGGCTGCTTGGTCATTAAGTTGTCCATTAGGGTTTAGACTGAAACCCTAGCAGCCTACAGTATAAATAAGACCCATAGGCTTCAATTTTCGGCCACTTATTCCCAAGAGAAAACCCTAGGCCGAAATTAAGCATCCTCCCTCCTCTCTCAAAGTTGCCTTCTTGCTTGTGGTGTTTGTGATCCATTAGAGGAGTTACAATTGTGACTCTAAGCTCAAGAGAAGAAGATTCAAGCTACTATTTGAAGAGGTAAACATCTAGATCTGATGTTATATGTTAATTTGGAAATTATGTATGCTAGATTAGGGTTTATAAGTCTTGGATTCATTGCATGTACAATAGAGAAACCTAGATCCAAGCATTAGGGTTTGTATGAGCACATAGGATTGTTCTTATGCATAAAACCCATCACGGAGATTGTCGGGCGCTTCGATCGGGATTCTGCACCATCTATTGAGGTGCAACGGTTAGTGAGGGAGTTCCAGGAGCTCCAGTAGACCACCGAGACTGTGGCGGAGATAACCGCCATGTTTTGGGAACGAGCATTGTTGATCATGCAGTATGCTACGGATGAGGATATGAGGAGGACGAGATATCATTCCATGCTGATGGATGATATCCATGAGTTCGTGAGCTTTACATGGTGAAAAACCCTGAATGAGATGGGGGAGAAGGCCCGTGAGCGGGAAATAGAGTTGGAGCTTCACACCAAGCGGAAGCCAGAGTAGGTTCAGACAGCTGTAGGTCAGGCTAAAAATCCTAAGACCTCGAATTCTTCTGGTAGAGGCCAGCATGGTCGTGGCCGATGTGCCAAATGTGGGAGATCACATGGTAGGTTTTGCCGGGTGTCAAGCCCAGTGTGTTATACATGTGGTCAACCAGGCCACGTGAACAGTGATTGCCCCAAGAAGGGCTTGATTTGTTTCCGCTGCAACCAGTCTGGCCATAAAAAGGTCGATTTTCCGAGGTTGCAGGGAGGAGGAGGAGGAACGATGACGGCGCCTGCGCCCGCCAGAATGAGGATCACTGATGGCCGCCCTGCTAAGGCAGATACTCCTGTGTTGAAGATCTGTGCATTTCAGTTGACTAGCGAGGAGGCCCAGGCAGTGCCAGACATCGTGGCTGGTACATATTTTATTTTTCCTACTTGATATTGATTTTTATTGCTTATATGTATATATATGTGCTCCTGTATAGGGACCTTTTTGGTCAATGGTATGTCGACTCACGTTCTTTTTTATTCTGGAGCTACCCGATCGTTCATATGCCTTGCACTTAGCAAAAGGTCCGGGATGCTCCGGGAACTTTGGATTCCCCGCTTAAGGTTGAGATTGAGGATGACCACACCATGAGTGTTGCAAGGGTGTATCGGGACTGTGTCCTGAATGTGTTTGGGGAGAGGTTCTGTGTTGATTTGGTTCCTATACCATTGCGAGGGCCGAAGGTTATCATCGGGATGAACTGGTTAGGGGGCCAATGGGTCCATGATAGATTGCAAGCGCTATTTGGTGAGAGTCCCAAGTGGGGGAGAACTAGTTATTCATGGGGAGAGGGCCTCGCAGGGGCCATCCTTCTATTTAGCTGCGAGGGCTAGGAGACTTCTTCATCAGGGTTGTTCAAAATTTTTGGTATACATATCAGATACGAGGGTTGAGACCCCGACACATTTGGGCAGTGTACCGGTTGTACAGGATTTCTGGGATGTCTTTCCCAAGGAATTGCCTGGGGTGCCTCCGGAGAGGCAAGTAGAGTTTCGCATTGAATTGGTGTCGGGTGCCGCTCCGATAGCTAAGGCACAATACCGGCTAGCTCCGCATGATATGCAAGACCTGCTAGACCGAGGGTTTATTCGTCCGAGCAGTTCCTCGTGGGGACCACCGATCATGTTTGTGAAGAAGAAGGATGGGTCACAGAGGATCTATGTTGATTATCGACAGTTGAACAAGATAACAGTGAAAAACCGTTATCCGCTCCCGAGGATCAATGATTTGTTCGATCAGCTGTAGGGTGCTTCTTCGTTTTCCAAGATTGATCTTTGATCGGGGTACCATCAGATGGGGATTAGGGATGAGGATATAGTGAAGACAACTTTCAGGACTCGGTACGGACACTATGAGTTTGTGGTGATGTCATTCAGGCTCAACAATTCCCCAGCAGCGTTCATGGATCTCATGAACACGGTGTGTAGGCCGATGTTGGATTGGTCGATGATCGTTTTTATTGATGATATCTTGATTTATTCTAATACCAAGGAGCAGCACGAGCAGCATCTAAGGGAGGTATTGGAGACACTGACGACGGGAAGCCTTTATGTCAAGTCCTCGAAGTGTGATTTCTAGTTACGAGAGGTGCAGTTTTTAGGGCACATCATCAACCAGGAGGGTATTTTGATTGATCCATCCAAGATTAAGGCAGTGATGCGGTGGGAAGTACCAAAGAATGCGTCTGAGATTTGTAGCTTCTTGGGTCTACCGGGGTACTATCAGATATTTATTCAGGATTTCTCCAAGATTGTGGTGCCTTTGACCCGCTTGACCACGAAGAATACGACATTTCGGTGGGGCCTGGACCAGCAGTTGGCTTTCGAGACCTTGAGGCAGAGGTTTTCTGAGGCCCCAATTTTGGCACTACCCGATGGGTTAGAGGACTTGGTAGTGTATTGTGATGCGTCTATCACAGGGTTAGGCTTTGTTTTGATACATAGGGGGCATGTGATCCCGTACGCCTCCAGGCATCCGAAGCCTCATGAGGCGAACTACCCCATTCATGACGTGGAATTGGGGGCAGTGGTGCTTGCCCTCAAAATTTGGAGGCACTACTTGTATGGAGTTCGGTTCACCATCTTTATTGATCATAAAAGTTTGAAGTATTTGATGGATCAGCATAACCTGGACATGTGGTAGAGGAGGTGGTTAGATGTACTGAAGGATTATGATTGTGAAATCTTGTACCACCCAGGTAAGGCCAATGTGGTGGTCGATGCTTTGAGCCGCAAGGCGGAAAGTGCAACGTTTGTTTGAGGATGATAGTGATCTCTCTATTGTTGGATATGATCAAGGAGGCTAAGGTGGAGGGTTTGAAGAAAGTGAACTGGCTGATAGAGCAGATTTGGGGTCAGATTCCCTTCTTTGTTCGGGATAGTCGATGTCTTCTGACACGGCGTGGCCGGGTGTGGGTATCAGTATCCGGTTTAATGGGACAGAAGATCTTGGAGGAGGCACACAAATCCAAGTTCTCTATTCACCCGGGGGTCACAAAGATGTATAGGGACCTGAGTTGAGTTGCTGGTGGCCCTTCATGAAGCGGGAGATTGCATAGTTCATGGAGCAATTCTTGACCTATAGGAAGGTCAAGACCGAACATTAGAGGCCTCACGACAAGGTTCAGTCGTTACCCATTCCTATGTAGAAATGGGAACATATCACCATGCACTTCATCACGAAGTTACCGAGGATGGCAAGGGGTGTGGACTCCATTTGGGTCATTGTGGATATATTGACGAAGAGTGCCCATTTTATTCCGATCCCCAAGAGTATATCTGCTGTGAAATTGGCAGATATTTATGATGGGTTTTAGGTAAAACAAATAAACTAGAAAAACAATTCCTAAGTTTACATGCAACCTACTTTGGACCTATGTTTTAACTATTGAACATATAACTTTGAATTGCAAACAAGAACCCTAGAGGAGAGAGGCTAATTTCGAAATTAACAAACTAGGGTTTAGGAGTTACATACCTTTCAATTGTTATAGTAAACAATTGATAATCCTCTTGATCTTGATCTTGATCTTCTTGGAAGCTTAGCACCACAAATGTAATGCCTCTAATGGAATCACACCCAAGAACTAGCAAGAAAGAAACTAGAAGGAGAGAGGATGGAGAGAGTATGCAATTTCGGCCTAGGTATCTTCCAAAGAATAGAGTGGCCGAAAATATGAGCCAGGAGGCTCCTTATATAGCCGAGGGAACTAGGGTTTTGGGAAAACCCTAATGCTCCTTAGCTTAGGGCCTAAGCAAACCCAAGGGCCTTATCCAAAGCCCCCTTGGACGAAATCCTTAGGGTTTCCCCTATAGATTTCGTCCACCTCCTTCCAAGGAGGTTCTGGAGCCTTCCACTCAACTATTAGATAATTGCAAACTAGTCCCTGCACTTTACAATTAATACTTTTAACCCCAAAATTAATTCTGATCAATTTCTGGCTAACTATTAATTAAACATAATGATTTCTAATTAATATATTAATCTATTAACATATTAATAAATCATTTATATATATTAATTTATTAATCTTATAAATTAATATCTCTCCTTTCATAATTTCCTTGTCCAGTTGCTAGGTTGAGGGCAACCCAAAAGGACTATGCTGCTATCAATTCAAGTACATACCAATTATAGTTATGGGCTTAGACACCTAATCCAACAGTATCCCACTTGGATAAGTCTGTAACTATAATTGCTAGTATGCCTTCTAAATTTGACCAGCAAATTGTAGCTTCCAAAAGCTGCTGCCGAACTTCGACCCAGTCAGTTACGTGTCCTAAGATAAGTGATCATATAATCCTTCGTTGTGCATGATATCTCCAGACATAAGACATGGAACGTAATTAATCTCTTTGTACAGAATCTATGTTTCCCGATTTCTGATTTGTGATGATGTAGGACTTCTAATCGAACACATCAATTTAGTCATGGCTGGGCCCAGCACATAAGTCAACACCAAATCATCGAGGGGCCCACAGATATCGCTTTTCCGTTTAGGGCAAAAGGAATGAATAAATGTTGACTCATATGCTTGTATCTTTTACTCATCAAATTATACATGACAATACGTTTTATAACACCAAGTTGTTGATGCGTTTTCGTATCACCAATGCATGACCGACTTGTAAATTAGAACTCATATATCTTCGTTTCAAGATTATAAGATATTATCGTCTCAGTATTACTCGTGATGAATTCCATGAAGTGATACTCTGAGCGAGGGTTTATCCAATACTCAAATCTCAATTTCTGAGTACTCATGAACATTGCAGCACTTCTATTGCCATGTCTATCCTCAGACAATCTGCAACCTAATTCACGACAGTCTTAATTCACTACTTACTTCCAAATGTACGAGCGACTGTGGAGTTTGAATAACTAAATTACTCGGGAATTAAAAACATGCAAAATATGAAACACAATAACAACCAATCGACAAAAGGCAGTAACCAAACTTGAAAATAATACTTTATTATTTAATCACTAAAAGTCAATTACATTTACTTTGTTACAAGTTTTAGAACAAAACTAATCTAACTACTAAAACTAATATCATCTTTCAGTCCTATGCTCCGAGCATGCTGAATATGCTTAGCCCTACTCAGACCCTTTGTGAGGGGGTCTGCTGGGTTCTCTTCAGATGACACCCTCTTTACTACGAGATGGCCTTCTTCTACTCTATGTCTGATAAAATGGTACTTTCTGTCGATATGTCTGGTTTTACCATGATCTCTTGGTTCCTTTGTCAAGGCAACCGCTCCTTCATTATCGCAGAACAGTTCCATAGGCTCCTGGATGGTTGGAACAACTCCAAGATCTCCAATGAAGTTCCTCAACCAAGCTGCTTCTTTCGACGCTTTACTCGCTGCTATGTACTCTGATTCACAAGTAGAATCAGCCACCGTATTTTGCTTGGAACTTTTCCAAGTAACTGCTCCTCCGTTCAGTAGAAATACCCAGCCTGACTGTGAACAGAAGTTATCTCTATCCGTCTGAAAGCTGGCATCACTGTAACCATCTACTCTCAAAGTATCATTGCCACCAAGTACAAGGACCAAGTCCTTCGTCCTTCGCAAATACTTGAGTATGTTCTTTACTGCTATCCAATGAGCTCTACCCGGGTTTCCCTGATAGCGACTGACCATGCTCAAAGCAAATGCCACATCAGGGCGAGTACATGTCATAGCGTACATGATCGATCCGACAACGGAAGCATAAGGTACACGACTCATGTCATCTATTTCAACATCTGTACTCGGGCATTGAGTCTTACTCAATTTGGTATTGCTCTGGATAGGTAGCTCTCCCTTCTTGGAATTTTCCATACTAAACCTCTTTAGTACCTTATCCAAGTATGTGCTCTGACTAAGTCCAGTTAGTCTCTTCTTTCTATCTCTCAATATTCTAATCCCAAGAATATAGGCAGCTTCTCCAAGGTCTTTCATGGCAAAACACTTTCCAAGCCAAGACTTAACATCTCTCAAGGTTGGAACGTCGTTACCAATGAGTAATATGTCATCGACATATAACACCAGAAAAGTTACTGTATTCCCACTAGCCTTGATATACACATAAAACTCATCTTCACTTCTAGAGAAGCCAAAATCTTTGACTTTCTCATGGAAGCAAAGATTCCAGCTGCGAGATGCCTGTTTCAATCCATAAATGGATTTCTCAAGCTTGCACACTCTATTGGGAAACTTTGCATCAACAAAACCCTCTGGCTGGTTCATGTAAACATCCTCAACCAACTTCCCATTAAGGAAAGCAGTCTTGACATCCATCTGCCAGATTTCATAGTCATGAAAGGCAGCTATGGCGAGCAATATCCTAATAGATTTAATCTTAGCTATTGGCGAGAAGGTCTCATCATAGTCAAACCCTGGGGTTTGAGTGAAACCTTTTGCAACCAGTCGAGCCTTGAATGTGTGCACATTTCCATCCATGTCTGTCTTCTTCTTGAAGATCCATTTGCACCCAACTGTCTTACGACCTGGTGCACTATCAACCAAATTCCAAACTTGGTTGTCATACATGGACTTAATCTCACTGTCCATTGCCTCTTTCCACTTGGAAGCCTCTGGGCCTGCCATTGCTTCCTTATAAGTGACTGGTTCATCTAAATTTACCAGTGTCCTATCACTTATGAATGTGTCACCTTCTGAGGTAATATGAAAACCATATAACTCAGGTGGCACACTCACCCTAGTGGACCTTCGAAGAGGTAATGAGTTATCAATTGGTTCAACAGGAACTGTTTCCTCTGGTTGAGTACTAGTGTCATCTGAGGTTCCTTCATTGGCTGAATCTCGAATTTCTTCAAAGTCAATGGTGCTCCCACTGTCCTCTTTGAATATGAGCTCTCTCTCCAGAAAGTCTCCTCTTCGTGCTACAAAGACCACGTTTTCACTAGGTCTGTAGAACAAATATCCAAAAGACTTCTTTGGGTAACCAATGAAAACACATTTCTCACTTCTAGCTGCTAGCTTGTCGTGAGTCTCTCGTCTTACGAAAGCTTCACAACCCCAGACTTTAATATGTGCCAACGAGGGAACTTTCCCCGTCCACATTTCGTGAGGTGTTTTGGCAACCTTCTTTGTAGGGACAAGATTGAGGATGTGGGCGGATGTCTCCAAGGCATACCCCCAGAAGTGAATAGGAAGCGAAGCACGACTCATCATAGAACGAACCATGTCTAACAAGGTTCGATTACGCCTCTCAGCTACACCATTTAACTGTGGTGTCCTAGGAGGAGTCAATTGTGAGACTATCCCACACTCTTTTATATAGTCGTTGAACTCGATACTAAGATACTCCCCGCCTCTATCGGATCTAAGTATCTTTATCTTCCTGCCCAATTGATTTTCGACCTCATGCTTAAACTCTTTGAACTTTTCAAAGGTTTCTGACTTATGTTTGATTAAGTAGATATAGCCATATCTGCTATAATCGTCAGTGAAAGTCACATAGAATCGATTAGCATCCCTTGTAGTTGATCTGAAGGGTCCACACACATCTGTGTGTATGAGATCCAACAGACCTTCACCTCTTTCACAAGACCCTGTGAATGGTGATTTTGTCATTGTTCCCAAAAGACAAGATTCACACATATCATCTGATTTTAGGTCAAATGATTCCAACACTCCATCCTTTTGGAGTTGGGCTATGCGTTTCTTGTTAATGTGTCCAAGACGACAATGCCACAAGCATGCCTTGTCTACACTATTAGACAAGTCAATATTAAATACACTATTTCCTAAGCTATCAACACATGTCACTGTTTCATACACACCATCACAAGGCAACGCTTCAAACACAAAAACACCATTCTTATAAACAGAAATTGAACCATTCAAATCATTAAAAGAATATTTAAAACCTTGTCTGAACAATGCATGAAATGAAATAATGTTTCTCGTCATCTCAGACGAATAGCAACAATTTATCAAATCTAATCTAACATCATTACTAAGCAAAAGTTGATAAACTCCGATCTTGGTCACTGGTGAAGACTTTCTGTTTCCCATGATCAAGTTTATCCTTCCTTGCTCTATCTCCTCACTTTCCTTTAGCCCCTGCAAATCAGAACAGATATGAAAACCACATCCTGTATCAAGGACCCATGAACGAGAAGATAATGAGTTATTAGAAGAAATAGTGTAAATACCTGCCGAAGATGGCTTTAATTTGCCATCCTTGATATCTTGCAGATATTGAGGGCAAGATCTCTTCAAATGCCCCTTTTGATTTCAATAAAAGCAAACGGCCTCTTTTGGATCAGAAACATGGGGAGTGGTAGCATTGGGCTTAGCATTTGGGCCATTACTAGATGACCCAGCTTGAGCCTTGCTCTTCCAGTTTTGCTTAGGAGGACCTTTCCTCTTTTTCCCCTTTCCCTGTCCAATAGCCAAGACAGGGGCACTTGCAGGTGTGGAGGCTATACTTTTACCCTTCATCCCTGCTTCAGCTGTCTGCAACAAGTTGTGCAATTGGGCCAAAGTCTGCTCAGTGTTGTTCAAATGGTAAGTTAGAATAAACTGACCATAACAATCAGGTAGTGAGTTCAAGACCATGTCAATGGCCAATTCCTCATCAAAGTGAATGTTGAGCTTGACCAAACGCTCTATGTATCGTTGCATTCTTTGCACATGAGACACAACCGACTCCCCTTCTTTCATCTTGCAAGCCATGAGTGACTTGACTACTTCAAACTTTTCTTGACGAGCTCGCTTATGGTACTTTTCCATAAGGTCTTTGTTCATCTCAAATGGCCAGTAGTCCTCATAGTACCTCTACAATTCTAGGGACATAGTTGCCACCATGATGCATGCCACCTTGGTAGCATCATCGTAATGTTTCTTGTATGCAGCATATTCTTCAGGAGTAGCTTCAGACTCATCAAGCTCTTTGAGCTCCTTTTCAAAAACATATTCTTTGTTCTCAAAACGAAGCGCCATCTTGATGTTGCGCATCCAATCGTTATAGTTAGAGCCATCCATAACGACTTTGAAGCAGATATTGAGCAAAGAGAAGTTTTGGTTGGAGGAGGATGAAACAGAAGTGTTTCCAGGAGTAGACATCTGAAAAGAAAGAAAGTTTTAGTTAGATTTCAAGATACCTCAATATAATAACCCAAAGATATAATATCAAGGTTAGGATCCAACTATGAAGGTTCACAACTTAGAAATGGCATGCCGAGATCCAAGTGTAAATTTCATAAAGGTAGGTGAATGACGATTCACCAATTCCACCATTAGACGAAACAAACGAAGTGAAATTCCTAATTCTTTTGAGATACATTGAAACTATTCAATGGCATGTTTTAATCTCAGATTATGCTCTTCTATTTGTGACTGGGATGCCGAGGATCACAAACAAGATGTGAATAACCATGAAAATGTGCTTGGTAACCTCATTGTCTTTATCATTAACTATTGATGTGCTGGTAAGCCAGACACGCTCCATCAAAATGATAATTATGAGATACCCATTACTACTCTTTTTTAGTGCCTTTTAGTGTGTTGGTTAACCATACACGCTCCACTAACGACCAATAAAGCACAATGTGCAATTTCATGGATTAGCATACTTTTCACATTTTTCCTAAAGTAACTAGAGTTGGGATTTTGTAAAATAATGTTCTAGTACTTTCTTTAATAGCATTATACTTTTAATGAGAAGTAGTTGTCCTATCAAATCCGTTCTGCTAACGACCCTCCACTAATTAAGGAAGCGGTGGGTGAGAGTGGACACCCATTCAACTACCATTTTATAGGCTGTTTCCTTATACCCCCTTTATAGACTAGCTTCGTGAATGAGGCATACTAGCGATTTGACTGACCATATTCTTATACATATATAATATTAAACTTTTAATTATAATACATATATAAGGTATGTTTTAAACTTTTTAAAACTTTAAGGTTTATATAAATTTCGAAAATTAAACTATTAATTTAAATTTAAAATAAACCAAATTACTAGATTTAATGTTTATCTATTAATTAACTTTTAATCAATTTATTAAATCTTGTAAGGATTATCTAATCAAATTAATCAATTAATTTAATCCTAATCCTTATCCCTCTAAATTTTGAAAATTAGGGTAAAGGATAATTATTCAATTAATCTAATCAAGTAACAATTATCCAAAACAAGAAACCCTAAAATTACTAGGCATATCTCGAAATTCAAAGGGAGGAGGCTAGGGTTTTCAAAACCCTAACCCTAATTTCGATTAGGGTTCTTTGGAGGCTAGGGTTTTCGAAAACCCTTTGAACCAAAACCCTAAAATCGAAAATTTGGCCTTTACGGTTTAATGGCTATAAACCCTAATTTGCAATTCAACAATTATAGCAATTCAATTTAAAACAAACAATGTCTCTGATACCAATGATGGGTTTTAGGTAAAACAAATAAACTAGAAAAACAATTCCTAAGTTCACATGCAACCTACTTTGGATCTATGTTTTAACTATTGAACATATAACTTTGAATTGCAAACAAGAACCCTAGAGGAGAGAGGCTAATTTCGAAATAAACAAACTAGGGTTTAGGAGTTACATACCTTTCAATTGTTATAGTAAACAATTGATAATCCTCTTGATCTTGATCTTGATCTTCTTGGAAGCTTAGCACCACAAATGTAATGCCTCTAATGGAATCACACCCAAGAACTAGCAAGAAAGAAACTAGAAGGAGAGAGGATGGAGAGAGTATGCAATTTCGGCCTAGGTATCTTCCAAAGAATAGAGTGGCCGAAAATATGAGCCAGGAGGCTCCTTATATAGCCGAGGGAACTAGGGTTTTGGGAAAACCCTAATGCTCCTTAGCTTAGGGCCTAAGCAAACCCAAGGGCCTTATCCAAAGCCGCCTTGGACGAAATCCTTAGGGTTTCCCCTATAGATTTCGTCCACCTCCTTCCAAGGAGATTCTGGAGCCTTCCACTCAACTATTAGATAACTGCAAACTAGTCCCTACACTTTACAATTAATACTTTTAACCCCAAAATTAATTCTAATCAATTTCTGGCTAACTATTAATTAAACATAATGATTTATAATTAATATATTAATCTATTAACATATTAATAAATCATTTATATATATTAATTTGTTAATCTTATAAATTAATATCTCTCCTTTCATAATTTCCTTGTCCAGTTGCTAGGTTGAGGGCAACCCAAAAGGACTGTGCTGCTATCAATTCTAGTACATACCAATTATAGTTATGAGCTTAGACACCTAATCCAACAATTTCTATGCGAGAGGTAGTGGTCAGGGACAGGGTGCCAGTGTCGGTGGTCTCCGACCGGGATGTCCATTTTACGTCCAGGTTTTGAAGGAAGTTCCACAAAGAGTTGGTCACCCAGTTACATTTCAACACTGTTTACCACCCCAGACAGATGGCCAGAGTGATAGGACGATCCATACACTCGAGGATATGCTTCGGGCATGCGTGCTGGATTTCGGAGGTAGTTCGGATACATACCTCCCACTAGCAGAGCTTTCATATAACAATAGCTATCATGCTAGTATCGACCGACCCCCGTTTGATATGTTGTATGGTCGGAGGTGTAGTACGCTAGTTTGTTGGGGTGAGGTTTGACGTCAAGTCATGGGAAGCACTGATGTGGTGATCAAGACTACTAAGTTGATTCAGCAGGTGCACGACAGGCTACGGGTCGCACAGAGCCGTCAAAAGAGTTATGCTGACCGGCGTCGATCGGATCTCGATTTTCAGGTGGAAGATTTCGTATTACTGAAAGTGTCACCATGGAAGGGTATCATTAGGGTTCGGAAGAGGGGCAAGTGAGGGCCTTGATATATTGGTCCGTTCAGGGTTTTTGCCCGGGTGGGCAAGGTGCCTTACCCATTGGATCTTCCGGACGAGCTTAGCCAAACTCACAACACCTTCCATGTCTCTATGCTTTGGAAGTGTATCATAGACGAGGCTGCAGTTATCTCTATGGACGAAATTCAGGTAGATGAGATCCTGAACTACATTGAGAAACCCATCACGGTTCTGGTTAGAAAGACTAAGGTTCTTCGTAACAAGGAGGTGAAGCTAGTGAAGGTGCAATTGCTGCACCAAAAAGGCTCCAAATGGACGTGGGAGCCGAAGGATGAGATGCGAGAGCATTACCCGGATCTGTTTTCTTCAGCGGACTTCGAGGACGAAGTCTAGTCCAAGTGGGGAGAGTTGTAACACTCTAAATCAGGTATTACCCTTTGAACCATTGAAATTATAAGTAATGCATAATGGTCCCTTAAGTACGTTGGGCGTACTTCTGGAGTACGCTTAGCATACCATGCATGAATGAATGCGCAGGGTCAGCACGTATCCTGGGCATACCAAAGGTTACGCGGGGCGTACGTGATGAATGTTCAAACCCTAAATTCCAGACTTAAGACCTATATAAGTATCCTTATCTCACTTGAGCACAACCCTAAACAACCTCCTTCACCTTCAAACATCCTTAAAACCCTAGAATCATTAGAGTATGTATTCTTGAGGTTGTAAGTGCTTTAATACCATCTTCTTGGTGTGTTAGCTAAAAGGAAGAGAAGGAAACAAGCTTGAACAAGAAAGGGCTTCTGGATCTTGCATTTAAATCAACTTAGGAAGCCTGAGGAGGTAAAAATCTTCTTCCTTGGCAATAATTGTCAATCTAGAGCTACGGTTTTCTATATAATCCCTTTGTGTGTTCATGGATCATCTCTTGGAAGTATGAGCAACTCCAAAGCTTAGGAAGGATAGATCTTAGGTCCCTTGGTCCATTCATATCGTAAAAATGTAGTCTTGTTGAATGTTTTGAACTCATGCATGAGTTAAGACCCTTGGAAAGGTCTTAATGGGATTTTGGGGACATATGGACCATGCAAAGGCATAAAGTTGCCAACTTTGTGCCATAGGACATCTTAATGGACTCAGATCTAAAGTTGGACGTTGAAATCCTTATTAGTAAGAACTTAATGGTCATTTATGCATACCAGACTAGTACGTCGCGTGTAGAAGCATGTACGCAGCGCGTACGACTAAAGGAGCCTGTACGGTGAGTGTACAGGAGTGGTACGCACGTCGTACGCACTCAATTGGACTTTAGGCTTGTTTTGGACATGTAATCCCTTTGGGCCTAAATCAGTTATTGGGCATAGTCATGTTTTTAGTTGGTAGTCCAATTTATCTGTTTTGAGCCATGGTTGCTATGGTTGGGTCTTATTAGGCCATGAGGCCCATTAATAGTTTTGGACATGGACTCTAAGCCCATTTGCAAAGGAATGACTTTTGGGCCACTATGGAAGGACTTGTGCTTAGGTAATTGGGCTCTTTAATCAAATTGTATACAATCCTAATTTTGGGTTAATGGCATTAGGGTTCAGCACGGGTGGTTCCGGACTATTTGGCGAGTAGCTTTCGAGTTCAGTAGAAAGAGGTGAGTCTCATCACCATATGAATGGGGGGTTCCCGAAGTAGATTAAAACCATGTGGGGTTCCCATGACATTTGGTTTAAGACCTTGGAGGGTTTCCATGACATCCAAGTATGTTTGTATGTTTAGCTTGTATGATATTTCTTGGGTTAGTGAAGACCATCTGGGGGTTCCCATGGCAGCTAGTGAAGATCATGTGGGGGTTGCCATGGGAATTAGTGAAGACCATGTGGGGGTTCCCATGGCAGGTAAGACCATATGGGGGTTCCAGTGGCACTCAGTATAAGACGTCAGAGGGTTTCCATGGCATCCCAATATGCTGTATGCATGGCTTATGTGGTTTATTTAGCTATTATAGCTAATTCGGATTATGTGATAGTGTGGATTATGTAGGGTATGCTCTGGGGAACTCACTAAGAATTAACTTACAGTTTGTACACTGTTTCAGGTACTTCAGAGCCTAAGGGTAAGGGCAAGGTTTGATGGCGCGACATGCATTCTCCTACGATTTTATTTGGGGACACTCTGATATTTTGAATAAAATGTTTGATGTTATGGATTTTAAAAAACAATTGTTATTGAGATTTCATATTTTATGGGAATGTTTTGGTTATATAAAAATGAAAATTTTATTTGGAAAATTTGGGATGTCACATGAAGACTTATTGCTTTCATTGGCTGAGAAGAAAATAGCCAAAGAAGCATGGGAAGCCTTCAAGACCATGTTCTTGGGAGAAGATAGAGTGAAGACAACAAGAATTCAGACTTTAAAAGCCGAGTTTGAAGCCTTGACTATGAAGGAATCAAAGGCTGTAGATGAGTTTGCAATGAAGATAAGCAATCTAGTAAGTAATGTTGGAACCTGAAAGTGAACCTCTAGCAATCTCTAACCCTTGGAGTTCGGACGTCAATCTTGAGTCTGAAGAGGGTTGAGGTAAGAGATAAGCTTGTGGTTAGAGATGGAAGTTGAAGTCTGGAGTAGAGTCCGTGGTACGAGATGAAGAGATGATCCGAGAGAGTATATCCCTATGTGCATTAATTATTATTATCTTTTACTTGATGTAACCTTACATAGAACTTGGTCTTTTTATCAATTGGGATAATCACGGTGTCATAAGTAACTTGTTTATCCAGTCCTTTGTATACATTTCGGTCTGTACATTGTACCTCCTTTTTCTGTATAAAGAGTGATTAATGATAAGAATAGTAGACGGATTGTTGCTCCAAATATAGTTATATTTGAATTTACTTCACCTTAACTTTTATCTCAAATTAAACTCTTTCAAACATTCTAATTGTTCATTTATTGTCTTTACCTTGATTATACTCACAGTTCCATACTTAATACTTGAAGTACTTTGTTGATTCTCATCTTCAGTCTCGACTGGTCTTGCCAGAATTGACTGGAACACTTAATCAGAAGCAGACATTGATCTTAAGAATTGACTCAAGGTTTGAGTTCTCAAGCCTTGTCCCTACGCAATCTGATCATTGTTCTCACAATTGGTATCAGAGATTGAGTGGTTGTCCTTTGAATCCATTAGAACAGATTATAGTTCATTCGAGATTACATTGTTATTTCGATCATTTCTGTGCTCAGGACAAAAGTTCTTCTATAAACCACTTTTGCTCAAGATATCTTAACTTCAATGGCTGCATCTAATTCTCAACAAATGTATTCACTACAAATAGTAAATAGCGTGGGTTTCCCTACTCGTGCCCCACTGCTAGTTCTTGAAGAGTATGATCACTAGAATGTCAAAATGGGAAGATTTTTACTTGGTAAATAAAAAGGTGAAGCTATCTGGAGATCCGTTAAAGAAGGTCCACATGTTCCATTTCGAACAATTGTTAGAGATGTTGCTGCAACTCTCACGGGGCAAGATGAACATCGTCAAGCACTTCTCACTGTTGATGACATCGAAAAGCTACATGCAGATCAAGTTGCCTTTTCGGAAATGGTGTTTGGTGTTCCACCTTCTCTCTTTGAGAACATTAAACTGTGAAAATCTGCTAAAGCGATTTGGGACACACTTCAAGACCGGTTCGAGGGATCAGAGAACATGAAGGATAGGCGTCTAACTTTCGTTGTCAACGAGTTCGATACTTCACTCCAACTCGTTGTGAATCTGTTGCCTCAACCTCAAACAGATACTGAATCATTGTCAATAACATGACAACTCATGGGATTGTGCGAACCCCACTTGAATACAACCTCAAGTTCATTAACAGCCTCGAAAAGGGATGGGGAAATGTTAAATCGTGTCTTCAGAGTAATGGATCTCTGAAAAAGTTGAAGCTCTACCAACTATTCGATGAGCTTCAAGGTCATGAATCAAATGTTGCACAAACCCTATGAGAACTCACATGAGGTCCTTTAGCCCTTGTTAGTTCTTACAATCCTCAGATTCCGAACCTCGCTTTCTCGTAGTCCTTCACAACTGTTGTTCTATATATCCCACCTGTTCAACCCTCACCTCCAACATACCAACTCCTACTAACAACAACTATCAATTAAATGGTGACCTTAACCCTGAAGAAATGGACTCCGAACTCAGTTTCCAACAAGAGTTTGCTTTGTTTTCCATGAGATACAATCCTCCTTTTAATAAGCCCTATCACAACCGTTTCCAGGCTCCTCACCAATATAACCCTCAACCATTTAAAAAACCTTCAGAAAACCCACCACCTTACAAACCTAACCTTCCTACACCAAATCAAACCTCAGAATCTTCATAGACTCTGAAGTCAGACAAACCCAAGATTGTATGTCACAAATGTGGTCATGCAAACCATTTTTCAAAAGACTGCTTAGCTGAAGTCCCACAGAAACCCAAGATCAATGACTCCGCTTACTATGTACATCGAGCTCAAGAAATGGTAGAGAGTGAAAAGGCTTTCATTACAACTGTATCAAGAGATGTGGAAGCATATTGGTCTTTTGGAGATGATGATGACGTGAGCACTGGTAGATACATGTGCTTCATGGCTAGATAGACAATTGAATGTGATGAAGGCTACTGGTCATCTAGATCAGAAGGAGACTATGAAGATGCTGAACCAAACTAATGCTATATGGTTATCAACGATACACCCGATAGAAGCGTCGTTCAACAGGTAAGATTTATGATTACTGATAATAACTTTGATTTGTCTCTTTGCGAACCATATCTAACCCAGATTCAATCAGTTATGAACATCATTTACAAAGCCTATGAGTCAGCCATAGAAGCCAGTGATAAGATGGAGAGTGAATTAAGTCGTCTTAGATTACGTTTTGAGGATACGAAGTTAAAAATAGAGTCTTTAGAACTAGAGTTTGTAATGTCAAAAGATGAATGTATCATTCTTGAAGAAAAATGTGAAATCACTTATTCTGAAAGAAATGTTTTAATTTCTGACAACAAATGTCTCAATGCTAAAATAGATTCTTTGCATAATTCCATTGACATTCTTGAAGAAAATGAACGGATGACCCACAATTTTTGTCATCCTTGGTCAAAAGCTCCTGGTCTCGTAAGCGATTTTCTGAAACCTATTGCTCGTCCTTTGAAGGAGTTGCAAAACCTAAATTTTATGGAGATATTCCGAACCACAAACATTCGGACACCCCTGTCTCGCATTTGTCACCCCTTCCTGAGACTTCTGACCAATTTGCATCACTAATTCCTGAGTTTAAGCCTACAATTGTCAAGTATCCCGATTCCATGCATCTTCGGCCTCTGACAAACCTGGACCTGAATCGGACCCTAAAATCGCACTCTTGTATTCCAAACATTGTTGTTCAAATTCTAAACCACAGTCCTCCTAACAACTCTGTTATTGAGGAAATCACTCCGGAGACAACTGAACCGGATACCTCTGAGTTTGTTTGGGTATCCTTAGATAGTGATGCTGATGATTCGTCAAATTCATGTGATTCTAACTCACAAGTGATTTCCAAAACAAATCTTGTGCCGATCAAGCCTGTGTTCAACAATCATTCTGTAGGTCAAACTTCCAAATCTTTTTTTCATTCCATAAAGAAACCCATGTTAAATAGGAAAAATGTTGTTGATCCTAAGTTAGAATCCCTGAATACTCGCAAAAAGGAAATTAGGTCAAGACAGATTCCATATTCCTTGAGAACTCCAAAAGTAGTGTATCTCGGACTGCCATCCCACCAACTAGGAGTCACAACACCTTCGCACCCACTAAGATTCTCAAAAGACCATCTAATCCTCCCAATCTGGTAGAACATAAGAAAGTGGTCAGTCCTACCTCGAAAAAGCTCATTGTAGATACTCAATCTGTCAGAACTAACTCTCCTTAAACTGTTTCATCTGTTTTTATAGCCAAATCTGATGGTACAATTTTCAAACCTCAACACCCTTCAAAATAAAATGTATCATCAACCAAAGAACGAGTTTTTAATTAAACAGTTTCAAAAAAATCTTCAAAACAAAAGCTTGTATAGAAAGTAAAAAATCTCAAGAATAAAACTGCAACTTCGAGAGACAAGGTGATTCCTAGTGCTCCGAAAGCTGCTTGTCTGAGAAAAGTTGTTTCGAAACCACATGTTATTGAGTATGATTATTGGATAGATGAAAGAACCATGTCCTTCTGTTTGTTTCCAAAAGAATCTGGGAACAAACCCTCCAAAACATCTGTTGCTTAAAAGTACAACCACTGTCCAAAACTCGTGCCTTTGTTCCAAAACCTAACTCGGAGCCTAAAAACTCCACAACTCACTAATTTTGTAGGCACACTGTGCTTCGGAGAAAGAAACAATATGGTATATTGATAGTGCTTCATCCATGCACATGACGGGGCAGAAGGACTTTCTGCGAGATCTCAAACTTTCACCAAACGCTGGCTACGTGACGTATGGCAACAACTCCAACTCTCAGATCAGAGGTTATGTCATCCTTACAAATGGAAACTTCTCCATTTTAATCATGTCATATGTAGCTGATTTGAAGCATAATTTGATAAGCGTGGCACAACTCATTGATGCGAATCGACGAGTTGCATTCTGTAAGAAACACAACTATGTCATGTTAGAAGACCGGAATGAATTTTTTATCAAGTCAAATCGCAACAATAACATGTATCCTCTTTACATCACCATGATCATTGGCAAGCCCCAGCTCGGCTTACTCTCAAAAGTTGTTCCTGACGTCAGTTGGTTATAGAATAGAAGGCTTGCTCATCTGAACTTTAAATATATGAATGATCTTGTTTTCGGTGAGATGGTAAGAGGTTTTACAATCCTCAAGTTCGAAAATGATCATTTATGTGTTGCATGTGAGTGTGGGAACCAATCGAAGAAGGGTCATCCCATTATCATTGAAAAATCTATATCGGAGCCATTAGAACTTC
Source organism: Lactuca virosa (assembly GCF_052849685.1). Classification (NCBI taxonomy): domain Eukaryota; kingdom Viridiplantae; phylum Streptophyta; class Magnoliopsida; order Asterales; family Asteraceae; genus Lactuca; species Lactuca virosa. The sequence continues at coordinate 438,285,820 of NC_136429.1, read as the reverse complement.
TGCACATTGATCTGTGTGGGCCCTCAACAGTAGAAAGTCTACATCACAAAAAATACATTCTTGTGATTGTGGATGATTTTACTAGATTCACCTGGGTCTTCTTCTTAAGGCTCAAGTCAGAAACTGCCTCATATCTCATCAACTTTATCAAAGGAATTGAAGTTCTCATCAAACTTCCAGTAAGGCGAATCTGAAGTTACAATGGTTCGGAATTCATTGATGCCACCATTGAGAATTTCCTCACCGAGAAGGGAATTGACCACAACTTCTCTACTCCATACACTCCACAACAGAACGTTGTAGTCGAACGACGCGACAGAACACTTGTCGAAGCTGCTCGATCCATGCTCAACTTTGTAAATCTCACACTCTATCTTTGGGCTGAAGTTGTCTCAATTGCATGCTTTACTCATAATAGGAGTATTATCAATCGGTGCCTCAATAAGACACATTATGAAGGCATGAATGGTCAGAAGCCAAGTTTCTCTTTTCTTCATGTTTTTGGATGTAGATGTTTCATAAAAAACAATCGCAATCAACTGAAAAAATTCCAACCCAAAGCTGATGAATCAATTTTTCTTGGGTACTCTGCAAAATGAAAGGCGTACCGAGTTCTTAATCAACGAACTCATGTTTTAGAAGAAAGATTTGACGTCACCTTTGATGATAACTTCGTTCGGAATTCTAGCCCAACCCATGTCACAACCCACATCTTGGAGCCTGATGCTCCAGCACCAGGATGTCCGAACCAGCAAACAATTTATGAAATTAACTTTGAAACCCTGTTCGGACCTTTAGAAATAGCTCTTGATTCAGAATCTCAAACAAAACAAACCTCATCAACCGAAGCTCCGGTTTCCCAAAATGTTTCAGGTCCGACACCCAGTTTTCCTCCATTTGAATCTGAACCGTTTCAACATTCTCGGGTTGAGGGGGAGAATGGTAAACCTTCCCTTGAATGAAATGTGGATGGATTCCAAGATGCAGCTGCTGAATTTGACTCCAATCCTATCAACAACGATGATGACGCAAATCTCTTCAATATCCCACATGAAGACAATGTCAACCTATCTGGTCCATAAGTTCAGCGGGAGCATCATCCACAAGTTCAAACTATCCGGGGGGAACAACACAACCCCATTGTTGATATAGGATCCTCTGTTGCACAAGAGCTTCTGAGACTACATATTTGGACTAAGGATCGTCCTCCGAACCAAGTTATTGGAAATCCAAACGCCGGTGTACAAACTCGTTCTGCCACAAGTGTTCAAAATGAATGTCATTTCTTGGAATTTATCTCAATGGTTGAACTGAAATACATCAAAGAAGCATTAGAACATGATGATTGGATTACATCCATGTAGGAAGAATTGGCAGAATTCGATAGATATGAAGTATGGACTCTCATCCCTCCTCCTCATAATCATCCCATTCTTTGTACTAAATTGGTGTTTCAGAACAAACTAGACGATGCAGGAGTGATTGTTCGGAATAAAGCAATATTGGTGGCCAAAGGATTCACACAGATCGAAGGGCTTGACTACGATGAGACCTTTGCTCATGTTTCCCGTCTTGAAGCCATCAGAATCTTCCTTGCTTATGTTGCTCACAAAGGCTTTAAGGTTTACCAGATGGACGTCAAAAGTGCTTTTATAAATGGTAATATTGATACTGAAGTATATCTCCAATAGCCTACAGGTTTTGTCAAACTCTCATATCCGAACTACTGCTACAAACTCCGAAGAGCTGTTTGTGGCCTCAAGCAAGCTCCTCGCGCCTGGTACGAGACTTTCACCGACTTCCTCAAGCGTTTAGGTTTTCAAAGAGGTATTCTTGATCCTACCCTGTTCCGAAGGTCCAACGGAAAACATCTCATGCTTGTCCAAATTTATGTTGACGACATCATTTTTGGATCCACCGATTCCTCAATGGTTGTTGACTTTGCTAAGTTAATGGTTAGTCGATTCCAAATAAGCATGAATTGTGAATTAAGCTTCTTCCTAGGTCTCCAAGTTAAACAGAACAACAGAGGAATATTTTTTCACCAAGAAAAATACATCTCAGAACTTCTCAAGAAATATTCAATGGACACTAGTGCCTCTGCAAAAGTACCTATGGGTTTCAGAAACAAGATCTTTTCGGACCCTTCGGGTGTTACTGTTGATGAAAAGAAGTACAGAGGAATGATTGGATCTGTTGGAACCTCAAAGTGAACCACTAGCAATGCTAAGTCAGGTTCCGAAGCACTTGTGTTCCGGAGTGAATGTTCCGGAGTCGGTAGTGAAGAGTGGTCTGGAATCTGTCCATACGAAATGAAGAGAAGACTAGAAGTAGAAGACATTCCGGAATGACTCTCATGTCTGGAATGGTTGTTGATCCGGAGTGAACTTATTTTGTCTTTGTTCATTTATTGTATTTGTCTTTGTATTGATGTGACTTTTCATAGAAATTTTGTTGTATTTAGACAATCAGAATGTTAGAAACATTTCTATTGTCTAGTCCTATCTAAGTGATCTAGTTAATTGGGTGTAACCTTCTCTCCTATTTATAGGAGTGTTCAATACAAGTCAACTACGGATCTTTTACTCACTTTTGTTATTCTCATTAAGTGTATTTCCAACATTTTTCTTGTTCTTCATTTATTAGCTTTAACTTGATTAGTTATTCTCGTTGTTCATTAGATGACTTGATAATTTGCTGAACACATTATCTAAGACTTTACTGGTCCTTCCAGGCTTGACTTGAACATTCATTAGCAAGCAAACATTGATATTAAGCATTCACTGAAGATTAGAGTTCTCAAACCTTGTTCTTGCGCATCAGTAAGATCTTGTTCTCAAAATTGATATCAGAGCTTAATTGGTTGTCCTTTGAATCCATATGTAACACCATAAATTTCAAACCAAAATTTTCATTTTAAAACACAATAAACCACAAGTCACATTTTCACAAAATCACAAGTATCAAATTATCAACACATTTCAAAATTGTTTATCACAACTCCAGGATCCTCCAAGACATATCTCCAACTCATGTGTGTGTGTACAATCAAGCCGGCGCCTTCCCGCGATTCTGATAAGAACCTGAAACACATAACACATAACACGGTAAGCACAAAGCTTAGTGAGTTCCCTAAGATACCACATACAACACACACGCCACTCGAGGCTATAACTCGGTACGACCCTCCAGTCGTTGTGTCTCAGCGGGACCCTCCAGTCTCGTAGCTCGTTGGACCCTCCGGTCCGGTCTAGCTCGTTGGACCCTTCGGCCCGGTCTAAATCGTTGGACCCTCTGGTCCGGTCTAAATCGTTGGACCCTCTGGTCCGGTCTATATCGTTGGACCCTCCGGTCCGGTCTATATAACACATAGCATACGAATAACACAATACACATAATATCAATCATACACATAACACATAAGACCCCTCCGTTTTGCACATAAACACCACTCTAGGTAATGTATGGTGAGAAGACTCACCTCGTATGATGTCTAATAAACCCTCGTGATTGATATCTCCGATCTAGCCTCCGCCTATCAAAAATGATAATATCTCTAGTCAATACTCTCTTATATTCTCATCTCTAAAGAATGGGTAGAAGACCATTCTACCCCTCCATGGCCTCTTTTGAATCAGTTTGACCAAACCCTGAGGTCAACTGAAGTCAACTCCAGTCAACGGTCCAACTTTGACCAGACTCATCGAGTGCACTCGGGTGACTCAGCGAGTCCATGCGTGTCCTCTAAATCCTCATTAGGCCTTACTCGACTCGTCGCGTTAACCTTTCACTCGACGGGTTACCACCGATCACGAATCGAAGGGCAACCCAATCCGACTCGTCGAGTCTTCTTATGGACTCGACGAGTTTCCTCCATAGCAACACTCATTTGACCTTTTGAGGTCAGATCTGCTTCTCTAACCTATAGATCTGACATTCTAACACCCAAAAGTCGCGTAAAGGTTCAACCTTTATGTCCATGCACCACACATCAAGATCTATTGGATGAAATAACCCTTACAATGGAGTCCTAGGCTCAATATTCTCATGTAACAACATAAAGATTGGTTTTTTGGGACTCTATGGACCTCTCAAGGTCCAGATCTAAAGTCTAATCCTCAAAGGGACCTTATGTTGGGTTTTGAGCAATCTAACACTCCTATGGTGTACATGTAACCCTAGGTTCATAATAACTTGTAATACAAAAACAAGTAGAATAACATACCTATTAGAAGCTTGGATTCCTTGATGACTTTGTGAGCCTAGCACCCCAAATGTGATGCCTCAAATGCTTCACACAACACCACAATTCTTGGGATAACCTTGAGAGAATTACACTAAACTCAAAATTGGCTAGCCCTCTTACTTGTTTGTAGTAGTGCCAATTTTGCTAGACAAGGAGCCTTTATATAGTTATGAGATAATTAGGGTTACACAATGTAAACCCTAATTGTCATGGCTTTCCACATTCCATGATCCATGGGTTTATAACCCCTATGGTCTATCCATGGAGCACCTTATGGGTTTTAACCCAATCCATACAAACCATGGATCATTAGCCCACTATACAAGAATAGATTATTTACATAATCAACCCCATATATTAAATTAATCTCTTTTTGATCACTTAATTAATTCAAGATTAATTCTTTGATCAATACTAATTAAATAATATTATTAATACATTAGTACTTATAATATATTAATACACCTTAACTGTCCTTTCTCTCATTTTGTTCTATCCAATTATTGCAATGTCATGCAACCCAAATGGACCATGCCGGGTCGGGTCAAGTACATACCAAATATAGTTATGGACTTAGACACTATATCCAACACCTTATGCATTCAAAGTCCCAACAATGGTGGAAGAAACCCTAATATTCCATAGTAACAAGATCTAAGCAAAATAACAAGAAAGGTGCAAGCTTTTACCTTTCACTCAAGCCCTTGCACGGAGTTACACCAGATCCACTGATTCTCCAGCTTCCTTGTTGAATGATCTCCTTTTCTCCTCAAGAGATGCACAAGTCTACTCCAAGTTTTTAGCTTCCAAGAGTCTCATGGCTCTCTCTGCATGTTTAGGGTTTTCTCTCGAGGAAGGGTAGCCGCAAATGAGGCTATAATTGCCTTTAAATAGGTCCCAAACCCGGTAAATTAGGGTTTCTCTCCCCAGCACCTACTCGGCGAGTCCTTCCTCTGACTCGTTGAGTCCGTTCATTAAATCCACGCGAGCAACTCGATTCGACTCGACGAGTTGGACCCTCAACTCGTCGAGTCTCTCCTTCAATATCAAGATTAACATATAGAATAATGTCCCTGAAAATCCGGATGTTACAATTCTCCCCCACTTGAATTAGATTTCGCCCTCGAAATCGCTCCCCAACAACAAATACATCTAATCCAATAACCGAGCAGTACCATCGAAAGGATCTAATACCCCACAGCTATCTTCCTCTCTGGACACCTGAATCCAAAAAGGAACTCCTCCCTGGAAAAGGACAGACGCATCTACCACTACGCTACCCCTTCTGACCTCCCAAAAATCTGGAAGCTCTAGTAGCCTGGCCCGCCGCCAGACCGCCCACTCCAGATACCACTATGTTATTCGCTCCCCGAATAACAAACCCTGATAACTCGCTGCCCCTCTGATTCTCTCCAGACAAGATCCAACAATCGGTTACCGATCACTCATACCAAACATAGTAGCGATCTGATTCACACCCCAAGAAACGGAAGGGTTCATATCCCACCAGGGCTCATCCATTGAACTGCTAACAGAACCCATCCCGACAATTAATTCAAAACACCCTACCCTCAGACACAAGAGAATAATCATGCTCGCTCAGAAGTCTCCTCAGACATCTAAAAATCATAAGTCTCAGCTCCTTTTCTGATACCCCTTTTTAACACTGAGTACCAGGTCTGATCTCGACCCAACAGTTGAACCTCCAAAGCTTACTGATTGCGTGTCCCAAAACGTCTCACTGACTTTCTTCTCTCAACAACTATCTCAGCCTAATGTGACATACAAGTCACAAATTTCTCTTTACCTCAAACGAATACGGGAGTTGTTTCATCGTCCACCTCCATCATCTACTACTCATTAGATCCATGCGCCTCGCAGTAACTCCCGCACCAACGAACTGACCCCACTCAGGTCTAAAACTTTTGATGACAAACAATACTCCTCAAAATGGGACCCCTCTAAGAATCCGGAGTCACATTTCGCCAACTCGATGTACCACTAACGCCAAACTCAAACTCAAGAGTCTGGTCCGATAGAGAATTGGAACCACTCGTCCCAATGGAGCGCCCAACTCATGACCCATGATCCGCAACTCACGCGTACATCATTTCTCCAAGTTCTTTCGATTGCGATAACCACAACTTAACTCAGAATATAACGATTCTCGACACATATGGGGACCCGAGTCTCGCCCCTGATCTGACCACCAGGTTCCCGAACTAAAGGATTAAGGCTACCCAAGCCTAAAAACTCTTATGCGTCATGCTCTGACTAGCGAATGATACGGCTCCCCGTAGCACCACGACACTCTCACGCCGGCTAGTGAATACTACGGCTCCCTGCAGTATCTCAACACTCCCCAATGACTGGTGAGTACTACGGCTCCCTGCAGTATCACAACACTCCTCAATGACTAGTGAGTACTACAGCTCCCCGCAGTATCACAACACTCCCCCAATGGCTAGTGAGTACTACAGCTCCCCGCAGTATCCCAACACTCCCCCAATGGCTGGTGAGTACTACGGCTCCCCGCGGTATCACAACACCCTCTCTCTGACTAGTGAGCACTACGGATCCCCACAGTATCACAATACCCTCTCTCTGACTAGTGAGTACTACAGCTCCCCGCAGTATCACAACACCCTCTCTCTGACTAGTGAGTACTACGGCTCCCCGTAGTATCACAACACCCTCTCACAGACTAATGAGTACTACGGCTCCCCGCAGTCTCTCAACACTCCCCCCAATGTCTGGTGAGTACTACGGCTCCCCGTAGTATCACAACACCCTCTCTCTTCGCCCCACAATCTCATCATCAAGTCATCACCCCACCGCGTTCACTAACTTACGCTTCGCGACCCAACATAGATAGGTGCACACACCGACTCAGTTTATGCATCACCACTCCTAATGTAAGTTCTCGTAGGCAAGTTACTCTTCCCAGCACAGATACACCTGTACACTGTCCCACTCCGATGACAATTAACTATTGGGTTCCCTACTGGAACATTAAATCACTCGGGTACCTCGGTACACCATCACAGCATCTCACGATGCCTTGCCTCAACCACTGATCCGCCACCCATGGCATCAATATTCGGATACCGCAATGTATCCATCCCGCAGGTCGCTATATCCAGTCCTCTAACTACTCTTGAACAAATCTCTGATACCCTTAATAAAGTATTAGTTCTCCCCCACTCATGGTTTGAACCATCACCAATTGGTATACCAACAGTCTATTCCACAGACTGTCTCACCAGGTACATCATACTTAACTCTTGGAATGTACTACGTAGTCACATAAATGATCTTCCCAATGGAAACCAAACAACTCCAAATATCCCGTAACTCAGACAAAAAATCTCAGAATCCTCTCAACGTGGCTGTCTCTAGTCATCTCGAAGCCTCAGACCGACACACCGCCAGATACCCAAACTGTCCCGAAATAATCCTGACTCTCGGTCCGGAAATAATGAACTATTACCCACCTCATCTCTGACTCCTAGACCAGCCTCCTAATATGGGAATCATCATCAAAGCACTAGACCTCACTCTCACGACCGATACACAGCATAACGATGAGGGCCACCTCCCGGATATACACCTCGAAATCTCCTGGAACTACTGCCAAAAGTATGCCTCACCCAGAAAGGTGCTTCCTTGTTCTCTTACATCTCACTCCCCACTAATAACCCTCTCATGGAATGGGACATACTTCGCAGTAAACATGCTGCTCAAATACTATGGTGAAAAGATCACAACGATATGCTACCCCACAGGGTTTACCTCTAACTCTGAAACTAGAAGCTCAATATCTCTTCTGCTCATCACAGGAGACCGAAATAATACAACTCTAGTCACAGAAAGTGTCATCTCCTTTATCGGCCGATTGCTCAACTCGGATCGTAATCCTCCATAAATCACCATCTTCTACTCCTCCCTGAGTCTTGCGACTCCAACTGGCATCTCACCAAAAATCCCTCGGGAACTAACTCGATTTCCTTCTCAAGGTAAGCTCCAATAAGAACTCGCTCGACATGGCCCTCGGGCCCCACACGCTATCACATCTGATCTAGGTCTAATAAATCACAACATGATAACTGGTAAACCAGAAGCACTAACCGCCACGAGTCATGATACTCGAACCATGTGGCCACTTCTCGATTTGCTATGAATCATTGTACCCGAACCATGTTATTTCTTCTCAATATGCTACAATCATGGTACTCGAACCATGTTCTCTCTTCTCAAACTGCTACGGATCATGGTACTCGAACCATGACATCACCTCTCGACCTGCTGCAAATCATGGTACACGAACCATGACATCACCTCTCGACCTGCTACAAATCATGGTACTCGAACCATGACATCACCTCTCGACCTGCTACAAATCATGGTAGTTGAAACATGACATCACCTCTCGACCTGCTACAAATCATGGTACTCGAACCATGACATCACCTCTCGACCTACTACAAATCATGGTAGTCGAACCATGACATCACCTCTCGACCTGCTACAAATCATGGTACTCGAACCATGACATCACCTCTCGATCTGCTACTTAAAACCTCCGGAATGCTCCTTGTATTGAGTATGACTCCTCTGCTTTCAGTAGTACGAGCCCATACTACCTGCCACATCTACCCATACTTTCTACACGGACCATCCCCAAGTTCCTAAGTAGCTTCTCAATCTCCTCGATCACCAATCCCGTCACGCATGTTCTCTCCTCTACAAAATGCTCTACTCTGTCAGCGTACTCATCTGACTAGGGTCATCCTCTCCTAGGCTCTTCCTAGGTTCTCACACTTCTCCGCCATCAGCTGCTGAAGAACTCCTTATGATGCCAGCCACCTACTTCCTTAATATCGTCATATTCACTTAGTAGCTGACTCCCGTCATCACGAGTTCCACAAAGCATGAAGCAAGCAGCATTCGGGCATCGAATAATCTCTACCAACATGTAAAACCACTCTAGGTTATTACCCACTTGCTCTCCTCATACTCAAAGGATATCACCAAACTCAAGTAACTTTACCCCACGCGGGCATCTGACTACTTTCTCAGTAGCCTCATCATATACTCATCTAGATATCTCTCCTAGAGTACTCCTCTACTCCAATTCCCCCTCTAGAAAAGGATTCCTGCTGGATCCTCTTACTCCGCACATACTCAAAAGTAAATCATAGATAACAACAATTCCTAGGCTATGGCATCACAACTCAGGCCACTCTAGTCCTAATTATGAATTGCCTAGCCTATCTCTAGCATGCATGATATCTCGTAAAATATCTCATAAATATCTCTTAACACAAATGTAAGGGTATTTTGGGAAATCACCGTTCGGGCTCTGGCTGATTGTACACACTGCTCCAACTCATTTCACTTAAACTATTTCTCATTTTTGGAAAATTTTATCTCTTTTGAAAATCTTTCTCAAATCCTGACTTTTAGTTCAAACGCACCCGAAGGTGCATTCGAATCCCTCAAACCAAGGCTCTGATACCAACTTGTAACACCGTAAATTTCAAACCAAAATTTTCATTTTAAAACACAATAAACCACAAGTCACATTTTCTCAAAATCACAAGTATCAAATTATCAACACATTTCAAAATTCTTCATCACAACTCCAGGATCCTCCAAGACATATACCCAACTCATGTGTGTGTACAATCAAGTCGGCGCCTTCCCGCGATTCTCATAAGAACCTGAAACACATAACACATAACACGGTAAGCACGGAGCTTAGTGAGTTCCCAAGATACAACATACAACACATACGCCACTCGAGGCTATAACTCGGTATGACCCTCCAATCGTTGTGTCTCAGCGGGACCCTCCAGTCCCGTAGCTCGTTCGACCCTCCGATCCGGTCTTGCTCGTTGGACCCTTCAGTCTAAATCATTGGACCCTCTGGTCCGGTTTAAATCGTTGGACCCTCTGGTCCAGTCTAAATAGTTGGACCCTTCGGTCTAAATCATTGGACCCTCTGGTCCGGTTTAAATCGTTGGACCCTCTGGTCCGGTCTAAATAGTTGGACCCTCCGGTCCGGTCTATATAACACATAGCATACGCATAACACAATGCACATAATCTGAATCATACACATAAAACATAAGACCCTTCGATCTGCACATAAATACCACTCTAGGTAATGTATAGTGAGAAGCCTCCGTTGGATATAGTGTCTAAGTCCATAACGATATTTGGTATGTACTTGACCCGACCCGGCATGGTCCATTTGGGTTGCACTTCACCCGAACAATTTATGGATAATCGTTTGAGAATAGTATAAGTTATGATTAATTAATATATTATAAGGCCTAATATATTAATATAGAATCATATTATTTAATTAGTATTGATCTATAATTAATTTAGAATTAATTTAGAGATCAAAAGTATGACTAATTAAATATGGGCTCTTGTATTTATATAGTGTGGGTTAATGCTTATTTGGAATGGGCTAGGCTTGCATGGAAAGTCCATGGATACTCCATGGAGCTTTAACCCATGGATCTCATGGAAATGAAAAGACATGGGTATTAGGGTTTACATGTATGTAACCCTAATCCACCACACTATATAAAGGAGGCTTTGGTTCTTGAAATCACAAGAGTTGTGGTGAGTAAAGTAAGAGGGCCGATTTCAAGAAGGTGATTACTATTCTCTCAAAGTTCCAAGTTTGTGGTGATTTGTGATTTCCATTTGAGGCATCCACACTATTCGTGCTAGGCTCTAAAACTCCAAGCAATCAACTACAACTACAAGGTAAGTAATTCTACTAGCTTTATTTGATTCAAGTTCCCCATGCCATGCTACATAGGATAAGAACCTTGGAAAAATAATTAATTGCATGTATCATAGTCAAACATAGATCCAAGGTTTTTAGGGTTGCATGTACACCATAGGAGTGTTAGAATGCTGAAAAACCCATCAGTGGTATCAGAGCCTGGTTTGTTTATTTCATACTTGATGCAAAAAAAAAAAAAAAAAAAAAAACTTGAAAATCGAAGTTTTTTCAAAAGCTCGTATCAAAGTTTCATGTTTTGTTACGATTCTTGAAATTTTTTGATATGAACATTCATAAACATATGAGTTTAGAAGATCATAGAAATTATGTGCTAATAATTGATTAGATTAATTCTTGATCTTTATGTGTTTCAATGGAGTCCATAACTAGTTCTTAAGTTATGGATAACCAAAAGTCACATTTATAAATAACCATTGAAAGAACACATAGGTTACAAAAAATGAAGAGTCTTCATTTTTAATAACCATTAACTCATAAGTTATGAGAAATGAAAAGTCTTGAAAGTTTACAAAACTTGCCCTCAAGTTTTGGAACATGTAAAGTCATATTAAAAACTTTAGTTCCAACCCCTAGAATTTTAAAAGTTAAAATTCAACCCTTATACTTTATAATATTATAAGTTTAATAATATTTATATATGTATAAGATCAAGTCGTCTTACCGCTAGTATGCCTCATTCACGAAGCCGGTCTATAAGGGGGTATAAGGTTGTTGCCTATAAAATGGCAACTTAATGGGTGTCCACTCTCACCCACCGCTTCCTTGATCGGTGGAGGGTCGTTAGCCGAACGGGTAGGACAAGGACTTATAAATTCTCATTAAAAGTATAATGATAATACTAAAGTAACTAAACTTTATTGAATTCCCAATCTTAGTTATTTTAGGAAAATGTGAATAAGGTGCTAATCCATGAAATTACACTTTACACTTTGTTTAAGTCGTTAGTGGAGCGTGTGTGGTTAACCGGCACACTAACTGGAACTTAACAAGGTAGGTAAAGGGTGACTTAATGTTTATCATAGTATCGATGGAGCGTGTGTGGTTAACCGGCACATCGATTGAGGGGTAATACATTAAGGGTACCAAGTAATTTGCATGGTTACTTCACACCTTGTTTTGTGATCCTCGGCATCCCAGTCACAAAACTTGAAGGGCACACTCGAGATTAAAACATGCCATTGAAGAAAGTTCAATGAATCTCAAAGAATCTAGGAGTTTCTAAACCAATTAAAACCTAATTAAATATTTCGTTTTTCATGGTGGAAATTGGTGAATCGTCATTCACCTACCTTCAAATATCTTATAGCTTAGATTACGGCATCCCTCTTCTAAGTTATAAAATATTGTGTTGGGTCCTAGCCTTAATATTACATTTGGGTGTTTTGTTAAGGACTATCTCTATATCTAATCTAATCTATTCCCTCTTCTTTTCAGATGTCTTCCAATAACAATGCTTCTGGCTCAAACCCTACTAGCTCCTTCTCTCTCATGAATCTTTGTGGGAGAGTCATCTTTGATGGGTCCAACTTTACAGATTGGATCAGAAACATCAGGATGGTCACTCGGTATGAGAACAAAGAATATGTTCTCGACAAGGAGCCGAAGGTACCCGAGCTAACTGCTACTCCTGAAGAGCTTGCTGAATATGAGGTACATGAAAGAGATGCAACAAAAGTGGCATGCATCATGATGGCCACCATGACAGCCGAGCTCCAAAAGTCCTATGAGGACTATTATCCTTTTGAGATGCACCAGGACTTGATGGACCGCTACCATCAAAGTGCTCGTCAAGAGCGATATGAAATAATCTCCTCCATGATAACAACCCGAATGAAGGATGGTGAACCCATCACAGGCCACATACAGAAAATGCAAAGGTATGTGGACCGTTTACTGAAGCTGAATGTGAACTTCCCTGAGGAGTTAGCAATAGACATCATTTTGCACTCCTTGCCATCGTGTTATGATCAATTCCGCATGACATATCACATGAACAAGGAAGAAGTTACCCTCAGCAAACTTCAAGGACTCTTGAAGACCGCCGAAAGTGGTCTAAAGGGTATGTCGGTTGTTACTACTCCTACTGCTACTCCAACTGCGGCCAATGTCTTGGCAATCGGGCATGGCAAAGGGAAGAAAAGAAAGAACCCTTCTAAGGGTACCAATGGTAAGACCCTTGAAGGCTCCTCTTCAAGCAAAACCAAGAAAGGTTTTGTCACTCCTTCTGCTAACCCTAATGAGGCTGAATGCTTCTATTGCCATGAAAAGTCGCATTGGAAGCGAAACTGCCCAAAGTACCATCAAGATTTGAAGGATGGGAAAGTAAAACCCAACCATGCAGGTATATACACTATATTGTCTAATAACTCACCTCATTCTAAGTCTTGGGTCCTTGATACAGGTTGTGGTATTCACATATGTTGTGATTTGCAGGGACTAAAAAGAAGTGAGAATGTGGAGCAGGGAAAGATAAACTTGATCATGGGAAACAGGAAAGCTTCACCAACTCCAAAAGGATGGAGTCTTGGAGTCATTTGACCTAAAGCCAGATGATAGTTGTGAATCTTGTTTGCTTGGTAAAATGACAAAGTCACCTTTTACTAGCACTTGTGCTAGGGGTGAAGGTTTGTTGGACCTCATACACACGGATGTGTGTGGACCTTTCAGAACCGCTACAAGAGATGCTAATCGGTTCTATGTGACTTTTACTGATGATTTTAGTAGATATGGATATGTCTACCTAATCAAGTATAAGTCAGAAACCTTTGATAAATTCAAAGAGTTTAAGCAAGATGTGGAGAATCAGTTGGGTAGGAACATTAAGATGCTTCGATCCGATCGTGGTGGTGAGTATCTTAGTACTGAGTTCCTTAACTATCTTAAGGAATGTGGGATTGTCTCACAATTGACACCTCCTAGGACACCACAGTTGAATGGTGTAGCTGAGAGGTGCAATCAGACCTTGTTGGACATGGTTCGTTCCATGATGAGTCGAGCTTCGATACCAATCTCATTTTGGGGGTATGCCTTAGAGACTGCCGCCCATATCCTTAATCTAGTCCCAACAAAGAAGGTTGCCAAAACACCTCACGAGGTGTGGACTGGAAAAGTTCCCAATCTAGACCACATCAAGATTTGGGGTTGCGAGGCTTTCGTGAGACGCGAGACTCACGATAATCTCGAACCCCGAAGCGAAAGGTGTATTTTCATCGGCTACCCACATAAATCCTTTGGTTACATCTTCTACATACCCAGTGATAATGTGGTCTTTGTAGCAAGAAGAGGATTCTTTCGAGAGAGAGAATTCATGAGCCAAGGAGACAGTTTGAGGCAAATTGACCTTGAGGAAATTCAAGAGTCAAGTGGTGAAGGAACCTCAAACCCTAGCCCTCAACCTGAGGAGGAAACTCCTGTTGAGCTGACTGAAGAATCTATACCTCTGAGGCGTTCCACCAGAGTTAGGAATGCACCTGAGCATTATTATGGTTTTCATATTACTGCAGAAGGTGAGACACGTATCAGTGATAACACACTGGTAAATCTAGATGAGCCTAACAGCTACACGGAAGCCATGGCATTCCCAGAGGCTGCTAAATGGAAAGAGGCTATGGATAGCGAGATACAGTCCATGTATGACAATGAAGTTTGGAACTTGGTTGACAATGTACCTGATCGTAAGATAGTTAGGTGCAAATAGATCTTCAAGAAGAAGACCGACATGGATGGTAATGTACACACTTATAAGGCACGGCTGGTTGCAAAGGGTTATTCTCAAACTCCGGGAGTTGATTATGATGAGACCTTTTCACCAGTGGCCAAGATTAAGTCTATTAGGGTTCTGTTAGCCATTGCTGCATTTCATGATTATGAAATATGGCAAATGGATGTCAAAACCGCTTTCCTTAATGGAAACTTGGCTGAAGATGTTTACATGGTTCAGCTAGAGGGTTTTGTCAGTACAGAGTACCCCAGTAGAGTGTGTAAGCTCGAGAAATCCATTTATGGATTAAAACAGGCACCTCGCAGATGGAATCTTTGCTTTGATGAGAAAGTGAAAGAATTTGGCTTTTCAAGGAGTGAAGATGAATCTTGTGTCTATATCAAGGCTAGTGGGAGTATAGTTAGCTTTTTGGTACTGTATGTGGATGACATACTACTCATAGGAAATGACATCCCAACCCTGCAGGAAGGAAAGTCCTTGCTTGGGAAGTGTTTCGCTATGAAGGACCTTGGAGAAGCTGCCTATATCCTAGGGATAAGGATTTTGAGAAACAGGAGTAAAAGACTAATTGGACTTAGTCAAAGCACCTATGTGGAAAAAGTGTTGAAAAGGTTCAACATGCATAACTCCAAGAAAGGAGAGTTACCCATCCAGAGTAACGCCAGATCGAGTAAGACACAAAGCCCTAGTACTGAGGCTGAGATAGCAGAAATGAGTCGCATACCTATGCTTCAGCTGTAGGATCGATCATGTATGCTATGACGTGTACTCGACCTGATGTAGCCTTTGCTTTGAGCATGGTTAGCAGGTATCAGGGGAACCCTGGCAAGGCACATTGGACTGCGGTAAAGAATATCCTTAAGTACCTACGGAGGACTAAGGACTGGGTCCTTACCCTCGGTGGCAGTGAGGACTTGAGAGTTGTAGGGTACAGCGATGCTAGCTTTCAGACTGACAGGGATAATTTCCGCTCTCAGTCGGGCTGGGTCTTTACTCTAAACGGAGGGGCAATTACTTAGAAAAGTTCCAAGCAGGAGACAGTGGCTGATTCCACTTGTGAATCTGAGTATATAGCAGCAAGCGAGGCAGCAAAGGAGGCTATATGGCTAAAGAACTTCATCGGAGACCTTGGAGTTGTACCAGCTATAAAGGAACCAATGGATATTTTCTGTGACAACAATAGTGCGGTTGCCTTAGCCAAGGAACCAAGAGATCATGGGAGATCCAGACACATTGACAGAAAATATCACTTCATCAGACATCGAATAGAAGAAGGAATCCTCGTGGCAAAGAGGGTATCATCGAATGAGAACCCAGCAGATCCCCTCACGAAGGAACTGACTCGGGCTAAGCATCTCCAGCATGCTCAGAGCATAGGGCTGAAGGATGATATTAGTTTTAGTAGTTAGATAATCTTGAAATTTGTAAAATGTAATTGACATTTGATGATAAATAAAAGCTGTTATTTATGAGTAAAGTGTTGCTATCTCTTGTCAATCGTTTACTATTATTTCTTTATGCATGTTTTGACTTCCAGAATAATTATGTTATGGTTTATATCATATTATTCAAACTCTCCACAGTCGGTCATATGTTAGAAGTAGATATGAATCAAGACTGTCATGGGTTCGCTTGTAGAGGTCTAAGATGTTAGACAAAGCGGGGCTACAGCACTCATGAGTGCTCATAAGTTCTGAGTATTGGATTCAACCCATGCTCACTTGTATAACTTCATGGAATTTATCTCGAGTGATCGTGAGACGGTAATATCATATAAGTCTTCAAACCTAGAGATATGATTTGTTGCCTATGAGTTGGTTATGCATTGATTGCACGAAAACGCATTGGTAACTCGATGTTATAAACTGTGCCTTTGTGTGTAGTTCAACAAGTAGTAGAGTAAACATATGAGTCGAAGTTTATCTGTTCCTTCTAGGATTAGAAGCGATATCTGGGCCCCTCGATGATTTTGTTTTGACCTATGTACCGGGCCCGGTCATAACTAAATTGATGTGTTCAGTTAAGTTCTATGTCAAACAAATCGGAAATCGGGAAACAAATGCTGGACAATAAGCAAGACCATGTTCCATGTATTTGTCCGGCTGATATCTAGAACAGAGGATTATATGATCACTTATCTAAAATGGCGCTTCATAGTTCAACAGAGTTTAAAGAGCTATGATTGATGATCAGTTCCTGAAGTCATACTTGCAACTATAATTATTAGACTTATCCAAGTGGGAGACTGTTGGATATAGTGTCTAAGTCCATAACTATATTTCGTATGTACTTGACCCGACCCGACATGGTCCATTTGGGTTGCACTTCACCCGAAGAATTTATGGATAATCGTTTGAGAATAGTATAAGTTATGATATATTAATATATTATAAGTCCTAATATATTAATATAGAATCATATTATTTAATTAATATTGATCTATAATTAATTTAGAATTAATTTAGAGATCAAAAGTATGACTAATTAAATATGGGCTCTTGTATTTATATAGTGTGGGCTAATGCTTATTTGGAATGGGCTAGGCTTGCATGGAAAGTCCATGGATACTCCATGGAGCTTTAACCCGTGGATCTCATGGAACATGGGTATTAGGGTTTACATGTATGTAACCCTAATCCACCACACTATATAAAGGAGGCTTTGGTTCTTCAAATCACAAGAGTTGTGGTGAGTAAAGTAAGAGGGCCGATTTCAAGAAGGTGCTTACTATTCTCTCAAAGTTCCAAGTTTGTGGTGATTTGTGATTTCCATTTGAGGCATCCACACTATTGGTGCTAGGCTCTAAAACTCCAAGCAATCAACTACAACTACAAGGTAAGTAATTCTACTAGCTTTATTTGATTCAAGTTCCCCATGTCATGCTAGATAGGATAAGAACCTTGGAAAAATAATTATTTGCATGTATCATAGTCAAACATAGATCCAAGGTTTCTAGGGTTGCATGTACACCATAGTAGTGTTAGAATGCTCAAAAACCCATCAGCCTCACCTCGTATGATGTCTAATAAACCCTCGTGATCGATATCTCCGATCTACCCTCCGCCTATCAAAAATAAATATATCTCTAATCAATACTCTCTTATATTCACATCTCTAAAGAATGGCTAGAAGACCATTCTACCCCTTCATGGCCTCTTTTGAATCAGTTTGACCAAACCCTGAGGTCAGCTGAAGTCAACTCCAGTCAACGGTCCAACTTTGACCAGACTCGTCGAGTGCACTCGGGTGACTTGGCGAGACCATGCGTGTCCTCTAAATCCTCCTAAGGCCTTACTCAACTCGTCGAGTTAACCTTTCACTCGACGGGTTACCACCGATCACGAATCGTGGGGCAACCCAATCCGACTCGTCGAGTCCTCTTATGGACTCGGCGAGTTTCCTCCATGGCAACACTCATTTGACCTTCTGAGGCCAGATCTGTTTCTCTAACCTATAGATCTGACCTTCTAACACCCAAAAGTCGCGTAAAGGTTCAACCTTTATGTCCATGCACCACACATCAAGCTCTATTGGATGAAATAACCCTTACAATGGAGTCCTAGGCTCAATATTCTCATGTAACAACATAAAGCTTGGTTTTTTGGGACTCTCTGACCTCTCAAGGTCCAGATCTAAAGTCTAATCCTCAAAGGGACCTTATGCATTCAAAGTCCCAACAATGGTGAAAGAAACCCTAATCTTCCATAGTAACAAGATCTAAGCAAAATAACAAGAAAGGTGCAAGCTTTTACCTCTCACTCAAGCCCTTGTACGGAGTTACACCAGATCCACTGATTCTCCTGCTTGCTTGTTGGATGATCTCCTTTTCTCCTCAGGAGATGCACTAGTCTACTCCAATTTTTAGCTTCTAAGACTCTCCTGGCTCTCTCTGCACGTTTAGGGTTTTCTCTCAAGGAAGGGTAGCCGCAAATGAGGCTATAAGTTCCTTTAAATAGGTCCCAAACCCGGGAAATTAGGGTTTCTCTGCTCATCACCTACTCGGCGAGTCCCTCCTTTGACTCGTCGAGGCCATTCATTAAATCCACGCGAGCAACTCGATTCGACTCGGCGAGTTGGACCCTCAACTCGTCGAGTCTCTCCTTCAATCTCAAGATTAACATACACAATAATGTCCCTGAAAATCCGGATGTTACACCATAAGATCATAATATAGTTGGTTTTAAATTACCTTGTTATTTCAACCATTTCTGTGTCAAGGATAAAAGTTCTTCTGTATACCACTTTAGCTTGAAGATATCTTAACTTCAATGGCTGCTTCTAATACTCAGCAAATGATTTCAATGCAAATCGCAAATAGTGTGGGTGGCCCTACCCGTGCCCCATTACTACTTGTGGAAGAATATGATCACTGGAAAGTTAGAATGGAAAGATATTTACTTGCCAAAGATAAAGGTGACGAAATGACTGCTCCCAACTGTTACCGAATCGTTGTCAACAACTTGACTGCTCATGGGATAGTCCGAACTCCTTTGAAGTACAATCTTAAATTCATAAACTTTCATAAACAGTCTGGGAAAAGGATGGGGAAATGTAAAATCTTGTCTCCTTAAAAAAGTTGAAGCTCTATCAACTTTTTAATGAACTTCAAGGACATGAGTCCAATGTTGCTCAAACCATAAGGGAACTCTCCGGAGGTCCTCTTGCTCTTATCGGTTCTTTCGAATCAACCATTCCGAACTCATCTACTTTGGATCCCTTTAAACCCATTGTTCCATATGTTCAAACAACCGCAACCATTTTGCCCACACAAATCTTTCCTGTTGATGATTCCGAAGCCATGGACTCTGAACTCCGTTTCCAACAGGAGTTTGCCCTACTCTCAATGAAATACAAACGTCCTTTCAATCCTTCTTACAAACCATACCAAAACCGATTCCATGCTCCTCACCAAAACAATCCTCAAACATACTCAGCTCCGTAACCTAAACCAACTTTGGAAAATCCTCTTGCATACAAACCAAACATCACTAAAACAAACTCTACTCTAGAACCCTCTCAGAATTCCAAATCGGACAAACAAAAAATTGTATGTGATAAGTGTGGACATGCAAATCATTTTGCTAAAGATTGCCTGGCTGATGTCCCTAATTCCTGAGTTCAAACCAATAGTTGTCAAGTGTCCTGATTCCACGCCTCTTCCGCCTCTAATAAAACTGGACCTGAATCGGACCACAAATTTTCATCATAGTCTTACAAATTGTGTAGATTATGTTCCTAGAAGTAATCATGTGAACAATTGTGTGATTGAATAAATCAATTCGGTGACAACTGAATCTACTGCCTCTGAGTTTGTATGGGCATCCTTAGATGATAAAGTTGATGTCTCAAGCTGTGTGTCCTCTGATTCTTGCGAATCGGATTCCTTAGTCATCTCAAAAACAAAATTGGTTCCCATTACTCCTGAGTTTAAGAATCCATCCGTAGGACAAACCTCAAAATCCTTGTCTCATCCTAAGAGAAAACCAATGCTGAATAGTAAGGATATTTGTGACATCCCTATTTTCGCAGCCAGAAAAACCGATTTTATTTATGCTTTGTTTAAAAATCAAAGTAACATTTTAAATAAAAGTGTTGCGGAATTTGTTCCCAAAATAAAATATGATAAAGATTTATCAAAGAATTTCCATAGAAATGTATTTCATTAAAAACCTCGGGATGTCATGTTCGATATAGATCAAAAGCATAAACAGTACAATATAAGCCTTACTACATTTATTCATATCTATAGGCCTATATCCATAATCTCTCATCCCAAACATCATATATATGCTCGTGCACCACTACCTGTAATACAAGAAACTGAGTGGGTCAGGCTTGGGAGCCTGGTGAGCACATAGGGTTTTCAACCCACAATAAATAAGTTTAATTATTTTCAACATCCAACAATAACCCGATTACCCATTCCCATTATCCTCACATTATGTCCCTAAACACCTATCATAAGGGACCTAGACTAAGGATCATCATCGGGATGGAAACTACTGCCAAGGGGGTTCCTCAGCAATAAATGTCCTATAGGCAACCATGAGGGGGATGAAGTACACCGGTGAACACATCGTTCACAAACATCTACAGGTTGCGAGCCTGCTAGCGTTCCACTGGACTGTCTAGAAGAGTCTGTGGTCGTCATCTATACTCCGCTAGATGACTGGATCCCCAACAACATTGAGGCCTCTCATCATTTTATCACACATCGTCTTATTACATCTACCCATGTTTTACCCCAACATTTTTGTAGATATAAAATACATATACAGTTTAAATCATTTAAAACATGTATAAAAATCTTTCATCAGCATAGACAACAAGTATTCAGATAATATGCACACATAGCACATAGTTTATAATAAATACTTCATATCTATGTGTAAGATGAAAGGGACTATGCACTCACCTGGTAAGGTGGTGACTCGGTACTCGGACAGCACTTCGTTATCTCAAAAACAATATTCCCTTGACAAAAACCTAGTATCACTACCACTAGGGTTGAGTCTAACGTTAACCGCGACTAATTAATAGTCTAGCTATTATTAATATTATATAAGCGTTAAAAAATACTTATATAACCCATAATAATAGCCTAAGTAGTTATTATAAGTTCCTAATAACGTTACTAAAATTAAATAAAAGTTCTATTAAAAATAGCGTAGGCATAGCTCACTTACAGCGGGTTTTATAGAAAACCGGGCTTCGCTTGGAGCAGCGTTTCTGAACTAAAAGACCCTTTTTCTCGGGACTCCGGGAGCCTCGGGGCTTCCTTCGGGTGCTAGGGGTTTACCTAGACTTTAGGGGGCTTAAGGGGGGCTAGAGAGAAGTTCTAGAGAGAGAAAGAAGTGTTTGGAAGGTGTGAGAAATGGAGGAACCCGACACTTCTATTTATAGGCTGAATTCCTGATGGACTCGCCGAGTCGGTTCACTGACTCGCCGAGTCAGTGACATGTGTCATCATCTGCTGGCTTTCCTTGGAGAGAAAGCAACGGATGTGATCGCGCCACGTCACCTAAACTCGCACAACACCCTCCCGACTTAGAAAAATCATAACTTTTGCATACGAGCTCCGTTTTTGACGTTCTTTTTTTCCACGCGTAGGTAAAAACAAAATCTACAACTTTCATTTAGACTCTGTCGGCTATTTCTCGACCAATCTTAAATTTAACAGTAGGAGGAGATTAGACTGTTAAATGACCGTGAATAATTCGTAACTCCTTCATACGGACTCCGTTTTCCTCTGTCTTTTTACCGTTGAGGTCCTATTAATGAGATCTTCAACTCTCATTTAGGTCGCGTAACCCAAAAACCGCTCGAACTAAAATTCGAGTTTCGGGCCGTGCACTACTATGCCAAATCCTAGAAAAATCATAACTTCCCCATACAAAGTCAGATTTGGGTGTTCTTTTTATGGATGTTCTCGGTTTAACATATTCTATGACTTTTGTTTAGATTACTAAGGCCAAAAATTCTTCTATCGTAAATTCACTTTTTACGCGTCCCGGTGTCGTGGCGGTTCCATCGCGAAACTTCGACGGATCATAACTTCTTCGTTATAACTCGGATTTCGGCGTTCTTTATATATCCGGAATCCTTGTTTCGACCGCTACAACTTTATGTAAAGATATCGGGCTTATCTTATACTTTAATTTTGACGCTTATTTTTATCCTTTATTTATTATATATTTATAAATAAGTAATAAGCACATAAAGGCACATACACATAATACTCAAATATTTCATCTTTATTATCTCAAAAGTGTTACAATAGTTGACCTAGACTATTACATCGTCTAAAAATGCTTAGCCCCGAAACCCGGGCGTTACAATTCTCTCCCCCTTAGGATGATTCCGTCCCAGAATCATGCATCAGCAAACAGGTGTGGGTATCGACTCATCATGTCACTTTCTGTTTCCCAAGTGAAATTCAGCCCATTCGAATGTTTCCATCGGACTAGCACTAGGTCGAACATATTGCATCGTAACTTCTTAGTCTTACGGTCAACAATTGCCTCGAGCTCTTCGATCAGCCTCTTATTCTCATCCATCCTTAACTCTGAGATTGGAATTATGTCGGGAACTTCTCCCGTGAATTTCCTCAGGTAACACACATGGAAGGTGTTATGAATTCCATCCAGTTCTTCGGGTAATTCGAGCTTGTAAGCTTGGCTCCCAATCTTCTGAAGAACTTTAAACAGTCCAATAAACCTTGGACTTAGCTTTCCTCGTTTCCCGAATCTTATAAGTCCCTTCCACGGTGAGACTTTAAGCAAAACCGAATCTCCAACTTCAAAAGTCATTGGCCGTCTCTTCTTGTCAGCATAGCTCTTCTGACGATCCTGAGCTGCTAACATTCTTTCCCTAATCACCTTCAGCTTTTGAGCAGTCTCATGGACTATCTCGGGGCCCATAAACTGCTTTTCTCCAGCCTCAAGCCAACAAGATGGCGTACGAAACTTCTTTCCGTACAAAGCTTGATAGGGTGCCATCTTGATGCTCGAGTGGAAACTGTTGTTGTAGGAAAATTCTACCAAAGGTAAGTGCTCATCCCAGTTTCCTTGGAACTCCAGGGTACATGCTCTCAACATATCTTCTAGTGCTGGAATCGTTCTTTCGCTCTGACCATCAGTCTGCGGATGGTAAGTTGTACTCAAACACAACTTCGTACCTAATTCCTCTTGTAGAATTCTCCAAAATCTTGACGTGAAACGACAATCACGATCCGATACAATCATCAGAGGAACACCGTGAAGTCTTACCACTTCCTTCACGTAAGCATTTTCAATCTTATCCATAGACCACTTCTTGTTGGCTGCTATGAAGTGTGAACTCTTCGTGAAACGATCCACGACCACCCAAATCATGTCGTGACCACTCTTTGTTCTGGGCAGTTTAGTCACAAAATCCATGGTGATGTCTTCCCATTTACCCATGGGTATAGGTAAAGGTTTCGAACTCCCATACGGTTTCTGATGTTGTTCCTTAACTATTGCACAAGTTACGCACTCGGCCACATACTTTGCGACATCGAGCTTCATCGTCGGCCACCAGTAGTAGGGTTTTAGGTCCCTATATATTTTTGTGCTGCCGGGATGAATTGATTACATGGTCTTGTGCGCTTCTTCCATCAAAAGTTCTCTTACTCCTCATGTCTTAGGTACCTAAATCCGATCTTGGAATACCTTCAGTCCTTGACGGTTTGTACCGAATACCAACGTCTTTCCCAAACGTTCTTCCTTTCGGTCATTCTTTTCTGAAGCTTCTTCTTGAGCTTTCCCGATACTTTCCATAATTGTCGAGACAACTTCAATTCTCAACGCTCTTGGCCTTTTCCTTTCATGATTGACTTTCCGACTGAGAGCATCAGCAACAACATTTGCTTTACCAGGGTGGTAAAGTGTCTCACAGTCGTAGTCCTTGAGTAATTCTAGACAGTGTCGTTGCCTCATGTTCAATTCTTTCTGATTAAAGAGATACTGGAGACTCTTATGATCAGTGAAAAGCTTGCACTTCGTGCCATAGAGGTAATGCCTTCATATCTTTAAGGCGAATACTACCGCTGCCAACTCCAGATCATGAGTGGGGTAGTTCTTTTCGTGCTCTTTCAATTGTCGAGAGGCATATGCTATCACCTTTTCTCTTTGGGTCAGAACACAACCCAACCCGACTCCAGATGTGTCACTGTAGACTGCGAAGTCTTCGACTCCACCGGGTAGAGAAAGAATCGGTGCTTCACATAACTTCTTCTTTATCATCTTGAATGTCTCATCGTGTTTCTCACTCCATGAATATGTGGCTCCTTTGTGGGTCAACGTGTCAATGGAGAAGTTATCGAAGAAAAACCTTGGACAAATCTTCTGTAATATCCGGCTAATCCTAGAAAGCTTTGAATCTCTGTGGGACTCTCTGGACGTTCCCACTTCATTACAGCTTCGATTTTTGCTGGCTCAACCATTCTTCCCTCCTGGTTAACCACATGACCCAAGAATTGGATTTCTCGGATCCAAAAAATCATACTTGGAGAACTTTACATACAACTTCTCCTTCTTCAATACCTCCAACACCTCTCGTAGATGCTTGCCATGCTCCTCCTGGCTTTTCGAGTAGATCAGAATGTCGTCGATGAACACTATCACGGATTTATCGAGGAATGGTTTACAAACCCTATTCATTAAATCCATGAATGCTGCTAGAGCATTGGTTAGTCCAAACGACATAACCAAGAACTTGTAGTGTCCATATCTCGTTCTGAATGCAGTCTTCTCAATATCCTGATCTCTCACTTTCAGCTGATGATACCCTGACCTAAGATCGATCTTTGAGAAATAGCTCGAACCTTGTAGCTGATCGAATAGCTCATCAATCCTTGGCAAAGGGTACTTATTATTTATCGTTGCCTTGTTCAGCTCTCTGTAGTCTATGCACATTCGCATGCTTTTGTCTTTCTTCTTTATGAATAGCATCGGAGCTCCCTAGGGTGATGAACTAGGTCGAATGAAACCGTTGTCCAACAGCTCCTGAAGTTGCGTCATGAGATCCTTCATCTCCGTCGGTGCTAATCGGTAAAGTGCCTTTGCTATCGGTGTTGTACCTGGTAACAAGTCTATCTGAAACTCCACTTATCTATCAGGTGGTAATCCAGGAAGATCTTCGGGAAAGACTTACGGATAATCACACACAACCGGTATATTCTGTACCTCTTTCTTTTCCTTCTTAGCATTAATTACGAATGCCAAGTATAATGCACATCCCTTGGACAAACATTTTATGGCTTTCATCAAGGAGATGATTCCAGAATTTACTCGGCGTTTGTCCCCGTACACTATAAATGACTCTTTTCCGGGTGGGTTTACCCTTACTATCTTCTTTCGGCATTGAATCTCAGCATCGTTGGCGCTAAGCCAATACATTCCCAGAACGATGTCGAAACCGTTCAATTCTATGGGTAACAGCTCCTCGTGGAATTCATTTTTGTTTATGTCAATGACTATGTTCTTAATACGATCACTAACAGGTACGAACTTGCCACTGGCAACTTCCACAATTAGGGCATTATCAAGTTTTTCTACAGGCAATGCTAATTTTCCTCCAAATCTATGCGATACAAAGGAATAGTTTGCTCCCGAATCAAATAGTATATTGGTAGGCAATCCATTTACAAGAAAGGTACCTGAAGCGACGTCTGCTGCCTCCTTTGCAGCCTCGAGCGTCATCTGGAAGGCTCTAGCGTTCGGCTTCGGTGGAATGTTGGATCTTCCCGCCTCCTTCTTCTTCAGGCAGTCCCTCAAAATGTGCCCTTACTCACCACACCCATAACAGACTTTCTTGGTGAGGGTGCATTCATTGGCATAGTGCCCGGTCTTTCCACACTTAAAGTAGGTGACTTCTCCGTCGCATTTTCCGGAGTGCTTCTTCTTGCACTTGTCACACCACTTTGCTTCAGCTCCTCCTCCCTTCGAACTGGACTTCAAGAATTTACTTTTCTTGTTGGACCTTGAAGATCCATTGAATTTCCTTTTCTCACAAACCTCGGCCCTCTCCAGACCTCTTTCCTTTTGCTGGGTTTCCACAATCTTAGCTGCTCGAACAACTGATTTCAGAGTGGTCGCCATATTGACTGTCGGGCCAAAGTCGGTTGGCAGTCCATTCGGGAACTTCTCGATTTTGGAGAGTTCGGTTGGCACTAGGTGTGGAAACAACTTCATCTTCTCCGTGAATGCAGTAGCGTAGTCGTTAACGCTCATTCTCCCCTTCTTCAAGTTTTGGAATTCATTGTTCAGATCAATCATATCTATCTCTGAACAGTACTGCGCCTTCAGTTGTTCCAAGAACTCATCCGATGACATCTTTAGGGCTTCTCCTCGCGGCATTGTATCCGCCAATAGCTTCCACCATCTCAAGACTCCAGTTTTCAGTTCTCTTACTGCGAATACGGTCTTCTGCTTCTCGCTACGGCTGTAGCTCTCGAACACCATCTCCATTTCGGAGATCCAGTCCATAATCTCAACAGGCTTTGTGCTTCCTGAAAGACTTGGTGGCTTCGCACCCAAGAAATTCTTATACATCCGCCCATCCTTGTCGTTTCACTTCTCCGGGTCATTCCTTCGTTCTCCTTGAGTCCCAACTTGACTCACATGGCGGATATAGTTCCCTTCCTCCGATTACTCGGGACTCAGCTCGGGTTGCTCAATCGGCATGGTAGGTTCGTTCCTATTTTCGTGCAACATCTGCCTCATTTCCTCCCTTTGTTCTGCTAACATAGCCCGAATCATGGCTTGTACTCCAGCCATGGTGATTGGCTTGGGTGCAACTTCTACTAAAACAAGTATTTGTTGAATGACTGGGGGTTGATTCCTATTCCCATTCGCATTCCCATCTCCACTGCAGGTTCTTGCCATTTTGATCTATACACCGAATAAGGTGAATTTAGATATTTATTTATGATAGACGTTTAAATCATCCTTATCTCTCCGAAAAGTTTACATGCCAGTTCTAATATCGTAGTCGTATGTTTAGAATCCTAAACACATAAGGTTTCCAGATCCGGTCGGCAACAGACCATAGATCCGAACAAATAACATCATATAAGGCATCAATCATTTAGCACATAAAGCATATTAGGCATACTTTCCTAAATAAGCTAGTGCTCACATCTCACAATCATCGCTTATAATTCTAAGTTTAAGTCTAGAAATCGTACAAATTCATAGTTCGCTTAAACTAATGCTCTGATACCAACTGTGACATCCCCATTTTCACGGCCAGAAAAGACCGATTTTGTTTATGCTTTGTTTAAAAATCAGAGTAACATTTTAAATAAATGTGTTGCGGAATTTGTTCCCAAAATAAAATATGATAAAGATTTATCAAAGCATTTCCGTACAAATGTATTTCATTAAAAACCTCGGGAAGTCATGTTCGATACAGATCAAAAGCATAAACAGTACAATATAAGCCTTACTACATTTATTCATATCTACAGGCCTATATCAGTAATCTCTCATCCCAAAGATTATATCAATGCTCGTGCACCACTACCTGTAATACAAGAAACTGAGTGGGTCAGGCTTGAGAGCCTGGTGAGCACGTAGGGTTTTCAACCAACAATAAATAAGTTTAATTATTTTCAACATCCAACAATAACCCGATTACCCGTTCCCGTTATTCTCACATTACGTCCCTAAAAACCTATCATAAGGGACCTAGACTAAGGATCATCATCGGGATGGACACTACTACCAAGGGGGTTCCTCACCAATAAATGTCCTATAGGCAACCATGAGGGGGATGGAGTACACCGGTGAACACATCGTTCACAAACACCTACAGGTTGCGAGCCTGCTAGCGTTCCACTGGACTATCTAGAAGAGTCTGTGGTCGTCATCTACACTCCGCTAGATGACTGGATCACCACCAACATCGAGGCCTCTCATCATTTCATCACACATCGTCTTATTACATCCACCCATGTTTTACCCCAACATTTTTGTAGATATAAAATACATATACAGTTTAAATCATTTAAAAAATGTATAAAAATCTTTCATCAACATAGACAGCAAGTATTCAGATAATATACACACATAGCACGTAGTTTATAATAAATACTTCATATCTATGTGTAAGATGAAAGGGACTATGCACTCACCTGGTAAGGTGGTGACTCGGTACTCAGACAGCACTTCGTTATCTCAAAACAATTTTCCCTTAACAGAAACCTCGTATCAATACCATTAGGGTTTAGTCTAACGTTAACCGTGACTAATTAATAGTCTAGCTATTATTACTATTATATAAGCGTTAAACAATACTTATATAACCCATAATAATAGCCCAAGTACTTATTATAAGTTCCTAATAACGTTACTATAATTAAATAAAAGTTCTATTAAAAATAGCGTAGGCATAGCTCACTTACAGCGGGTTTTATAGAAAATCGGGCTTCGCTTGGAGCAACGTTTCTGAACTGAAAGATCCTTTTTCTTGGGACTCCGGGAGCTTCGGGGCTTCCTTCGGGTGCTAGGGGGTTTACCTAGACTTTAGGGGGCTTAAGGGGGCTAGAGAGAAGTTCTACAGAGAGAAAGAAGTGTTTGGAAGGTGTGAGAAATGGAGGAACCCGACACTTCTATTTATAGGCTGAATTCCTGATGGACTCGCCGAGTCGGTTCACTGACTCGCCGATTCAGTGACATGTGTCATCATCTGATGGCTTTCCTTGGAGAGAAAGCAACGGCTGTGATCACGCCACGTCACCTAAACTCGCAGAGCACCCTCCCGACTTAGAAAAATCATAAATTTCGCATACGAGCTCCGTTTTTGACGTTCTTCTTTTCCACGCGTATGTAAACACAAGATATACAACTTTCATTTAGACTCTGTCGGCTAATTCTGGACCGATCTTAAATTTAATAGTAGGAGGAGATTAGACTGTTAAATGACCGCGAATAATTCGTAACTCCTTCGTACGGACTCCGTTTTCGTTTGTCTTTTTACCGTTGAGTTCCTATTAATGAGATATTCAACTCTCATTTAGGTCGCGTAAACCAAAAACCACTCGAACTAAAATTCGAGTTTCGGGCCGTGCACTATTATGCCAAATCTTAGAAAAATCATAACTTCCTCATACGAAGTCAGATTTGGGTGTTCTTTTTATGGATGTTCTCGGTTTAACATATTGATTACTAAGGCCAAAAATTCTTCTATCGTAAATTCACTTTTTACGCGTCCCGGTGTCGTGGCGGTTCCATCGCGAAACTTGGACGGATCATAACTTCTTCGTTATAACTCGGATTTCGGCGTTCTTAATATATCCATAATCCTTGTTTCGACCGCTACAACTTTATGTAAAGATATCGGGCTTATCTTATACTTTAATTTTGACGCTTATTTTTATCCTTTATTTATTATATATTTATAAATAAGTAATAAGCACATAAAGGCACATAATTCACATAATACTCAAATATTTCATCTTTATTATCTCAAAAAGTGTTACAATAGTTGACATAGACTATTACATCGTCTAAAAATGCTTAGCCCCGAAACCCGGGCGTTACAATATTGTAGATCCCAAAGTAGAACCTCGAAATGAACATAAAAAGGAAGTTAAGACTAGAAAAAATTCCAGGTTCCTTGCAAACTCCAAACCAAGTTCATCCCGGAATTCTCATGCATCAACTCATAGTCAAAACTCCTTTGTGCCCACTAAGATCCTCAAAAGACCTTCCGAACCTCTTGGTCGTGTAGAACCTAAGAAAGTCATCAGCTCTACTCAACCTCAAGCTCATGTAACTGCCAAGATCATCTGAAACACTTCACCAGAACCTCAGACTGTTTCATCTGTTTCATTGCAAAATCTGATGGCACAATTTTTAAACCAAATCTTTCAAAAACTAATTTTTCATCAAGCAAATCCATAAATTCAAAGAAAACATCTTCTTCAAAATATTGAAAGAAAAATCTTGTGTGGAAAGTCAAAACTCCCATTGATGAAACAACAATTTCGGAGGTTACAAAAGTTACCAACACTCCGGAAGTCAAAGGTCTGAAGCGAACCATTCTGAAACTCCAAGTCATTGAATATGACTACTGGATAGATGAAAAGACATTAGCCTTCTGTCTGTTTCCAAATGATTCAGAGAATACCACCCACAAACACAAAGTTGTTCCTAAGTCACAATCAAAGCCCAAAGCTCGTGCCTACGTCCCAAAGTCTAATTCGGAGCCTAAAAACTCCATTACTCACTAATTTTGCAGGCACTTTGTGCTTCGGAGCAAGAAACAATATGGTATATTTATAGTGCTTGCTCCATGCACATGACGGGGCAGAAAGATTTTTTGCGAGATTTAAATCTTTCTCCAAATGTTGGTTATGTGACGTATGGCAGCAATTCCAACTCTCAAATTTGTGTTTATGGGACTCTCACCAATGGAAACTTCTCTATTTCACATGTGGCTTATGTAGCTGATCTAAAACATAATTTGATAGGTGTTGCTCAGCTCACTTATTCAAATTGACGTGTTGAATTTTGAAAAAAGTACAGCTATGTAATGACTGATGAACCAGAAAGAGTGTTTAATCAAGTCACTTCGCAAAAAGAACATGTACCCGCTCGACATCAACATGATTATTGGCAAACAACAACTCTGCCTTCTCTCTAAAGTTGTTCCTGACCTTAGTTGGTTATGGCACCGAAGGCTTGCTCATCTAAACTTTCTGTACATGAATGATCTCGTATCAGGCGAAATGGTGGGAGGTTTACCTCTTCTCAAATTCGAAAATGATCATTTTTGTGCTGCTTGTGAGTGTGGTAAGCAATCGAAGAAGGGCCATCCTGTTATCATCGAAAATTCCATTTCGAAACCATTGGAGCTTCTACACATTGATCTTTGTGGACCATCCACTGTAGAAAGTCTTCATCATAAGAAATACGTTCTTGTGATTGTTGATAATTTTACAAGGTTCACTGGGGTTTTCTTTCTAAGGCTGAAATCCGAAACCACCTCAGAGCTCATAAATTTTATCAAAGGAATATAAGTTCTTATCAAACTCCCAGTTAGGAGAATCCGAAGTGATAATGGATCGGAATTCACTAATTCCACCATTGAGAAATTTCTCACTGAAAAAGGAATCGACCACAACTTCTTAGCTCCCTATACTCCACAACAAAACGGTGTAGTCGAAAGACGCAATAGAACTCTCGTTGAAGCTGCTCGATCCATGCTGAACTTCGCAAATTTACCACTATATCTTTGGGCTGAAGCCGTATCAACTGCTTGCTTCACTCAAAATTGGAATATCATCAGTCGACGCCTCAACATGACACCGTACGAAGTAATGAATGGTCGGAAACCAACAATCTCGTTTTTACATGTCTTTTGATGCAGATGCTTCATCAAGAACAATCGTGATCGGCTTACCAAGTTCCAACCTAAAGCTGATGAAGCCATCTTCCTTGGTTACTCCTCAAAATCGAAAGCTTACAAAGTTCTTAACCGGAGAACTCGTGTTCTTGAATAAAGCTTTGACATTACTTTCGATGACAACTTCGTTCATAATTCTGGCCCCACTTATATTACAACTCACATTATGGAGTCCGATGTTCCTCTACTAGGATGTCTGGACTCTCAAACAATTCTTGAAGTTGACTTTGAAACTCTCTTTGGTCATTCCGAAAGCGCTCTTGATTCAGAATCTCGATCAAGTCCAACTCTCATTCCAATCCCCTCTTCGGAAGCTCCAGTCTCACAAAATATCTCCGGTCCGATCCAAAGCCTCCCTCCATTTGATTCCGAACCATTTCAACCTTCTCAGGTTGAGGGGGAGAATGATGATCATCCCTCTCTTGAATCAAATGTGGATGGCTTCCAAGATGCAACTACTGATTTTGTTGATTCCAATCCTCTCAACATTGATGAAAATGAAATTTTCTATGAGTTTCCTTCTGATGATGATGTAAATCTCTCTGGTTCAGAAGTTCAGGGGGAGCATCATCCCAACATTTAAATCATTCAGGGGGAGCAAATCAATTCCACTGTTGATATCGGATCGACGACTGCACAAGATCTCCCACGATTACATGTTTGGACAAAGGATCATCCTCCGAACCAAGTAATCGGAAACCCCAATGCTGGCGTACAGACTCGTCCTGCTACAAGTATCCAAAGTTAATGCCATTTTTCAGCGTTTATATCCATTGTTGAACCCAAATCCATTAAGGACGCATTGGAGCATGCTGACTGGATTACAACCATGCTAGAAGAACTGCCAGAATTTGACCGAAATGAAGTTTGGACTTTGCCTCCTCCTCAGAATCATCCCATTCTCGGTACGAGATGGGTATTTCGCAACAAGCTAGATGACTCAGGAGTTATTAATCGAAATAAATCTA
Source organism: Lactuca virosa (assembly GCF_052849685.1). NCBI lineage: Eukaryota > Viridiplantae > Streptophyta > Magnoliopsida > Asterales > Asteraceae > Lactuca > Lactuca virosa. The sequence continues at coordinate 438,253,124 of NC_136429.1, read as the reverse complement.
GATTGGTGGCAAAACAATTTGCACAGATCGAAGGGCTCGACTACGATGAGACCTTTGCTCCTGTTGCACGTCTTGAAGCCATCAAAATCTTTCTTGCTTATGCTGCTTATAAAGGCTTCAAAGTTTACCAAATGGATGTTAAGAGTGCTTTTCTTAACGGTGAACTTGACACTGAAGTGTACCTTCAACAGCCTCCTAGATTTATTAATCTCTCCTTTCCGAACTACTGTTATAAACTCCGGAAGGTTGTCTACGGGCTCAAGCAGGCTCCTCGATCATGGTACGAGACACTCACTGATTTTCTCAAACGCTCCGATTTTCAAAGAGGAATTCTAGACCCTACCCTATTACGAAGATCAAATGGAAAGCATCTCATGCTGGTACAAATTTATGTGGACGACATCATTTTTGGATCTACAGATTTATCTATGGTTGCTGACTATGCTAAACTCATGATCAGTCGATTCCAAATGAGCATGAATCGGGAGTTAAGCTTCTTTCTTGGCCTTTAAGTCAAACAGACTAATAGAGGAATTTTCATTCACAAAGAGAAGTACATTTCCAAACTCCTCAAGATATACTCAATGGACACATGTGCCTCCGCCAAGGTACCAATGGGCTTCAGACACAAGATCTTTGCCGACCCTTCGGGTGTTCCTGTTGATGAAAAGAAATATCGCGGAATGATTGGATCCCTGCTCTATCTCACAAGAAGTCATCCGGATATTATGTTTTCTACATGCCTATGTGCCAGATTTCAAGTCAATCCAAAGATGTCTCATCTTTTGGCTGTGAAACAAATTTTCTGATACCTTAAAGGTACCAAGAGTCTCGGAATCTGGTACCCAGCAAATGAGAGCTTCCTTCTTCAAGCCTATTCAGATTCAAACTATGGTGGTCTTCCGCTTGATAGGAAAAGGACTTCAGCTTGCTGTCAATTCTTAGGTGGGCGTTTGGTCATTTGGTCATCCAAGAACCAAAATTGTATTGCACTCTCTACAGCCGAAGCCGAATACATTGCTGCTGCCAGCTGTACATCTCAGGTTCTGTGGATGAAATCTCAACTCTTGGATTATGGTTACCACTCTCAACGCATTTCTATCTATTGTGACTCTCAAAGTGCCATTGCGATTTCCCACAATCCAATTCAGCACTCATTGACCAAGCACATTGACATAAGGTACCATTTCATAAAAGATCATGTTCTAAATGGTAACATTGAACTCATTTTTGTTCCATCTGACGATGAGATTGCTGATGTCTTTACCAAGGCGTTAGACGAAACCAAATTCAATGGTTTTCTGAATAAGATGGCTATGATGATACCAGATCCTCAGTTCTTTCAAGAGACTTGTTCTGTTTGATAGACGTATTTGAAAGAAATTTAGTTCCGAACCAAAATTTTCATCTTGGAACTACTTTCTCTCTGAATACATAGGATCATTTTACTTGTCTTTATCTCTGACCTTCACTTGAGTTTTTAAGCTGTACAGTTCACCCTGATTGTTTTCTATTTAAAGTCCACATTCTCATAGTGCTCAAATTCTAATCTCAGAATATACTTCATAATAACATCCTGGAATTCCACTTCGGAAAAGGTATTTCATTCTACACTCCGGACTTTCAAAATGCACTTCGGAATTTGAAACCGCACCCCGGAATTTGAAAATTCACTCCGTAAGGTTTCTAAAATCTCACCCCCGAATGCTTTTCAAAACTTGCTCCAGAATTTTTAAAATCTCACTCCGGAATGCTTTCACAATCTTGTTCCGGAAACTCTTTCAAATTCACTCCGGAAATTCCTGAATTTCTATTCCGGAACCATTGCTCCGGAATATCAACCTTTTTCAAAAATGAACAAATTTATGTTCCGGTATCACACATCTTTTCCTAAATGACACTGAACTTTTGACTCCGGAATCGAACCCTATCCGGATCATTTCTCATTCCGGACCTCTTTTCAAAATTAGCATGTTCCGGAACACAATCTCTTGTCCTTCGGATCATACTATTTCTGGAACCGCTCCTCCGGAATACCAAAGGATAATAAGGTGAAATGTTTTTATTTCAAAGGTTACTTTTTCTGAAGATCCTATCCTATCTTCCTCGATTTTTGTGACACGTTTGCACGCCCCCATAAAAGTAGCCATCGAATCACCGGTTATGGGTTACCATATTTAGCCACAAACACCCTTACCTTTCACCTCCCCAGTCAACTCAGCCCCCCTAAACCTCTTTCACATTTAATGCGACCCGTTTCTAGTTCGGATCCTCATCATTACCTTCTAACCCGGCCCACCTCCCTTACCTATAAATACCAATCGAATTCCCCTTTTACTTCTTTACGCGCTCAATATCTCCAAAACCCTTGATTTCTCTCTGTGTTCTTCGTGTTCTTCAGGCACTCATCCTTCTGTAACAATCGCGTCTCCTCCTTCACCTCCAAAAACTACTCCAACTGCTTCAACACCCAAGAAATCCATTGCTAAGAAGAAAAAAATCAAAGGGTTCTTCATCCTCTGCTACTCAAGAACCGTTTTTTAGAGACACCACTCAACTCTTTTCCCTAAACCCTGAAGATTATGATGAATCGATTCGAGTAATGATAGAGTTTATCGCAAATCACCCCGTCTCCATTCCCCTCACAAAAACCCCTGAACCTCCACTACCACTTCATCATCTTCATCGTGCCTTTACTAGTATCAAACTCGACACCGGTGCACTAGAGACTACGATTATCGGTGACAGAACTGTTCCCATCTACAAATCGACCTTCCTTAAGGCGATCGGTGTGAAAGAAAATACACGGGGTTTCAAGGTCCAAGAACCAACGAGTGAAGAGTTTCAGACGGTTTTGAACTACATCTGGTTTACTCAAGATTATCGGACCAAAGATTTCAAGAAAACTGTTGTCTCCGGACTTTGGACCGTGCTAATGCACTTCGTCATTAGAGGGCTGTCCGGAAAGCATGGAGGAACAGATACTCTTAGCAAAGACTGACTCAACATCATCTTCATCATCTACTCCAGAAAGGAAAATGCAATGGATCTTCCGGAAGTTCTATGGAAAGATTTTTGCAAATTTTCCACCAAAAGAAAGGAGAATGAAATTTCGAGCCCAAGATTTTGGGCACTGAAGATTTAATAAATCTTCAACGAGCTTAATGAACCAATTCCAGTCTCCTCAGATGCTCCGGAGGTATGTGTCACTTTTAAAGTTGTTATGTCCTATCGCATTCCGGACCAATCTTCTTTTGGTCTCGTCAGACGACTTCCGGACCACATGTTGGCCCTTATTCCTTCCGATTCCATTTATTTAAAATAGTACTTAGAGATTTCGGTTGTGTTTGACCCAACAAAACCTGCCACAGTGTTAGTTCAGCCCACTTCGGAAGAGGCCATCCCTACGTCATCCGGACCTAAGATTAAGAAAGCAGCCAAATGAAAGGGTTCTCCTACTAAGCCAACGCCTAAAAAGAGAACCAAAGTCACCTCTTCCTCTCCAAAGGAAGATGCTCATGACATTCAGGCTGACTCTGGTCATCCGAACACACCTCATACCCACTCATCTGAGGTACTACTCGATGTTTCAAAATCACCTGCATACACTCACGGGGAGTCTCCACATAATCCACCCTCACCTTCCCAAAAAGGTGATGCCGGTGTTGAACATAGTTCCTTGCCCCCCCTGGAACACACCCACGAGTCTTATTTGATATCCCTATCATTTCTCTCACCAGCACACACTCCAGACCCCTGTTCCGGAAACTAAGCTTTCCAGAGCTGGAGTAGTCCCTCCAACCCCGGATGCCCCAACTGGTCTGATACCTGGAAGGCGTACAGGACGACCAGGTGCTAATGATCCCCAATGGGAATATTTTTTAATAGGGCCGCAGCAAAACATCTGCATCTCACCAGAGCTCAGGTGGAGTCCACTCTTATCTCTATAAGGAACAGGGCCATCCAAAGCAACATGCCTTATGTTCTTCCCACTGACCCCGATACAGGAAACGAACTTACTTCTGAACTTCCACCTGTTACAACTCACCAAGACATCTTCCAAACCAATCCGGATGAAGAGCTCTTCGAAGAAGTCATGCTGGATGATGAAGAAAAAACTATTCCGCACACAGATTTCATGACTTCAGTTCGTTTTCAATCAAGGGCTTCCATATCCAAGTCTGCCTATGACTTTAGATCCTCCTCCTCAACGACTCTGGATGGTGCCTCTAACTCCAATCTCAAAATCCAGGAAGATGATGTTGCAACAAAGCCTGGTCCATCCATTGATCCCTCTTCTCATCAAGCTAAATCTCCTCACTCCAATTCTGAATCCGGATCTTCCGTAGGCAACTACATCGATCCCTTTGCTCTCCTCGAGATGCAAACCAATGTTACGGATATCATGAAGAAGGTTTCCTCCATTGAAACCTCCGTAACCGAGCTCACCAATAAAACGGATCAAAAGGTTTCCGGACTGGATTCTAAACTAGATGCCATACTTCAGTCGATATGCCAACAGTCCGGACCATTTGTTGTCGAAAGAGAAGCCCAACTGGATCAATTGATTTCTCTCCGGCTCAAACACTCCATGGAAGAAGTGGAAACCAAGTATGACATTTTGGTTGATCATTATCTCGACACCATCACCTCCATGCTCAAAGTCCACGACGACTTGGTGTCTGCTACCAACGATCTGATCCAGTAAATCCACATTCGCCATGAGAAACAGATCCAAAGGATGGAGAAAGAGATCAAGAAGAAGGATGAAATGAACATGATAACTCAACAAGTCCTCATCAAACTCCTTCGCTCCACTTGGAACATCGTTGATGTTCCGAATAGGAAGTTTGATGAGATGATAGCTATTCTCAGTCATCTGTTCGATCATTTTAAAGCCCAAGCTCCCACGTCTGAAGCATATGACACCCTCACTCTTCAGCTTAACACGGGCCTTCAGAAAGTCTTCTCCAAATTTAACGATCTTAAGGATTCTTTGTTACTTACACCGGTTCCGAGATTAACCGATGCAAGAGGGGGAGAAGGTCCAAGTAAACTGACAAAACCTGCCTCGGAGTTCACACTCTGAGATGAAGACTTAAATTCTGATGATGAAGTCCACGTTGTGTCCGGACTTCTAGAAGTTTCCTCTGAGGATGAAGAAGACAGTGACGAAGAAAAGTACGTCACAAATGGAGTTCTAGGCGTTGAAGCTCGAAAGAAGATAGCTCCAAAGGTGTTGACTGAGGAAGAGAAGAGGATATCGTCTGCAACCTCTTGGCTATCCTCTTTACCAGATGCTCTTCAAAAATCCATTCAAATGGCCAAAGCCAAAACCTTCCTCACAGCTCAGCTTCTATGCTCCCACCAATTCCGGCTCCAAAATTTGCTCCAATAGACCAGGGCTCTCCTCTCCGGATCTCTGATGACATTCCGGAAGAGCCTCTTCCGAATCCCTCTCCGGAATTTGTAGTGGATGAGAACATGAAGCTTGTCATGGAAGCTCTGAAAAGAGACAAAGGCAAGAGACCAATGGCTGCGGAAAAACAATCCTTCCACTCTGGACCTCCTCTCAAGCAAAAACAAGGATGGTCTCAGAGGAAATCCACAAGGCATTAGAGGACAGCATCCGGATTCAAGCTCTTAAAGATAATCCCGATCCGATGCGTGGCATCTCTCCTCTTTGCCGTGAAGGCATTCTTCATGCTCAAGAAATCATTATGTGTTTCTACTACGAAGTTCCCACAAATGACTCCGATCAGCTGGATCTTCCTCTCTCTCCCTACAGCAAATTCTACACCAAATTTGCCCCTCTTCACCCAACTGACGATCCGGAAGTGATTATCCGGACTGAGCGAGAAAGATTTAAAACTTTCTACTCTAAGCACGCACAACCTCTAAAGGAAGTGTGGATGAGGAAGAGAATTACCAAAGTCCAGGGTTTCGAAAATAAAATTTTGGTGAAATTTGATCTCAACTGTCCACTTTTTCGTTTTCACCTCCTCCGGAACAAGCCAACACCCCGAACTGTTACTGATGCTGACTTTCCCTCCATGAATCCCAATGACATCCTCACCTTAGCTGCCTACTTCAGAGAAAACCAAAAGGATGACATGAGTATGGGAGCTTACCATGCTACTCTGAGCTTTCTGAAAGACTATGTTGCGGAATTTTGCCGACGTGATTTGGAGCTTGCACATCTATACGGAACTGAACAATTTGTTGCCAAAATCGACTTTGTTCTTCCGGAAGTTGAAATTCTTGCACATGGTCCTATTGAAGAAACGGTTCTAGGGTTTGTCTACACAACACGAAAGAAAAATAAGAAGGACTGCTTCCGAGTCCTTGACAAACATCTACTTCCGACCAAAGCTCTGAAGAAGTTCATATCCCGGGCGTCCAAATCTGACGCTAAGGAACAGGTGAAGGCCAAGTTCATAAGTCAATTGGCTTGGTACATTGAAGTCAGATAATGGTTGTTCCGGGCTTTCACCTTCATCAAGGAAGATGCAGCATAAATGGATGGATTGCTAAGTTTACTTAGGGGGAGATTGTTGGAACCTGAAAGTGAACCTCTAGCAATCCTAAGTCAGGTTCCGAATCACTTGTGTTCCGGAGTGAATGTTTTTGGTAGTGAAGAGTGGTCTGGAATCTGTCCAGACCAAATGAAGAGAAGACTAGAAGTAGAAGACATTCCGGAATGACTCTCATGTCCGGAATGGTTGCTGATCCGGAGTGAACTTATTTTGTCTTTGTGCATTTATTGTATTTGTCTTTGTATTGATGTGACTTTTCATAGGACTTAGTATTTTGTTGTATTTAGACAATCAGAATGTCAGAAACATTTCTATTGTCCAGTCCTATGTAAGTTCTCTAGTTAATTCGGTGTAACCTTCTCTCCTATTTATAGGAGTATTCAATACAAGTCAACTACGGATCTTTTACTGACTTTTGTTATTCTCATTAAGTGTATTTCAAACATTCTTCTTGTTGTTCATTTATTAGCTTTACCTTGATCAGTTATTCTCGTTGTTCATTAAATGACTTGATCATTTGTTGAACACATTATCTAAGACTTGACTGGTCTTTCCAGGCTTGACTTGAACATTCATTAGAAAGCAGACATTGATCTTAAGCATTCATTCAAGGTTTGAGTTCTCAAACCCCGTCCCTACGCATCAGTAAGATCTTGTTCTCACAGGATCAGTACTCTATCTTACAGCAAGTCATCCGGACATCATGTTTTCAACATGCTTGTGTGCCAGATTTCAAGTTAATCCAAATATCTCTCATGTCGTGGATGTTAAGCAAATATTATGATATCTCAAAGGTACAAAGAATATCGGAATCTAGTACCCAGCAAATGAGATTTTCCTCCTACAAGCATATTCCTATTCAAACTATGGGGCTCTTCAATTGGACAGAAAAAGCACATCTGGTGGCTGTCAAGTTTTGGGTGGTCGATTGGTTAGCTGGTCATCTAAGAAACAGAACTGCATTGCACTCTCAACAGCTGAAGCGGAATACATTCATGTTGCTACCTGTACATCTCAAGTTCTTTGGATGAAATCGCAACTTTTGGACTATTGTTACCGATTTCAACATATCCCAATCTATTGTGATTCACAAAGTGCCATTGCATTTTCGCACAATCCAATTCAGCACTCTATGATGAAGCACATTGACATACGATACCATTGTATTAAAGATCATGTTTTAAATGGTAACATCGAACTTAATTTTGTTCCATCTGATGATGAGATTGTTGATGTCTTTACCAAGGCATTAGACGAAACCAAATTCAATGGCTTTCTGAACAAAATGGGTATGATGATGCCTGATCCTCAATTCTTTCAAGAGGTTTGTACTCTCTGATGGCAACATTAGAAAGCAAAATAGTTCCGGAGTCAAATTTTCTCTCGTCTCGGAACTGTTGCCTCTCAGAAAGAATAGGATCATTTTATGTGTCTTTTTTGACTAACCATCTCTTGTAGTTCTAAGTTGTACATCTCACTTCATTATATGAAGTTTAAGACCAATATAGTCACATTATTATTAATCTCACCTCGGAACTTACTTCATAAGTACTTAAGATGATCATCTCGGAATTCAAGTCTGGAACAGTATTGAACTTTCATTCTTTGTCCGAGATCATATCCTTCTTGTCTTGGAGTCTCAAAATCTATTTGACATAAGTTCACTAAGATCTTCCTATCTCTAACATCTGATATTCAGTCCGAGACTGTGTAATATCGTACTCTATATTATGTACTAGATCTTTTCATTCTAACCTTGGAATTATCTTATGACTCTTCATCTTGGAATCCTGTGCTCCGAGGTCACTTCATAAAACCCATCTCGGACCCTTAGTGCTCCTAGATCATTTCATAAATTCATCTCAGAGTCGTTCATACTGTGAGACCATTTTCAAAAATCATATCGGAGTTTCTCCACTCCGAGATCAACTCGTTCAGAATTTCAAAAGGCTTTATTGTCACTTTTATTGAAACGATCTTATCTTAATAATCCAAACAGTTACTTTTTTCAATGATGATTATCCTTAATTTTATATAACCACACCACTTTTTGCACACGTCTCCATACAATTAAACATCACATCACCAAAGTGACAGTTTCTATTCTACACATCACGCCACAATCACCTTAGCCTTTGCAGGTCAAATCAACCCATTTTTGGCAACACATTGAATGCGGTCTGTATTCTTATTTGGATTTCATCATTAGGCCTCTGAACCAACCCATTTCCTTAACCTATAAAAACCCTCCTCAAACCCCCTTTACCCTTTACGCGCACAAAAAGCTCAAACCCTTCTTTTTCTCTCTGCAATTGTGTTCTTCAAGCTTCAAATTGGAAACAATGGTGTCATCATAATCTCCTCCCAAAGTTTCTCAACCTACTCCTGAAGTTACCAAATCCGCTCCTAAAAAGAAGTCTTCCAAAGGGTCGTCATCATCATTATCGACTGAACCGTTTCTCAGGTATACGACTCAACTCTTTTCTCTGATCCCCATGGACTACGAAGAGTCCATCTTGGTTATGATTGAGTTCATCTCTCATCATCCCATCTCAGTTCCACTCACAAAGATTCCAGACCCGCCGATCCATGTTCGTCTTCTTCACACAGCTTTTGATCGCATCAAAATCGAGAATGACGTTCTTAAAACCAGAATAACAGGTGATCGCATTGTACCTGCTCACAAATCCACCTTCTTGAAAGCGATTGGAATTCCAGAAAATCATGAAGTATTCAAGGTCCAAGAACCATCAGCTGAAGAGTTCTAGATGATTCTTAACCACATTGGGTATACTGAAGAATTTAAGGCGAAGAAGTTCAATAAATCTGTTGTTTCATGCCTTTGGACAGTCCTCGTGCATTTCATCCTTAGAGGTTTGTCTGGGAAGCATGGAGGTACAGACACTTTAAGCAAGGATTGGCTCTATGTGGTTTACAGTATTTTCTCTGGGAAGAACAACGTTGTTGATCTCATTGAAGTCTTGTGGCAAGACTTTCGGAAGTTTTCCATCAATCACAAGGCTAATGAGATTTCGAGTCTGAGATTTTGGGCTCTGACCATCCAATAGTTGTACAAAGAAAGGTGCGAACCAATTCTTGTGGATACAATTTCGAAACAGGCATTTCTCTCCTTTAAAATTATCAAGTCTTATCGTCTTCCGGACCAAACGTCATTCGAAACCATTAAGTGATTGTCGGAACATATGCTAGCCATCTTACCTTCCGAGTCCATTCACTTGAAATAACATATGGAGACTTCGATTGTGTATAGCCCTACACAATCCACCCCTATCTCCGTTGAGCGCATCTCGGACATGGCCAAAGCTGTTCCATCAGGTTGTAAGAAGAAGAAATCTGCCAAGAGGAAAACCTCTTCCTCAAAGCCAAATGCCAAAAAGAGAACCAAATTCGGTTCCTACTCTCAACAGGTAGGAACTAAAGACATTACGGCTGACTCTGGCCATCCTCTTACCCCACCTACCCACTCTTCCGAAGTACCCTTTGGAGTTTCAATACCACAAGCACAGACACACACGGGGAGTCACCACATAATCCACCCTCACCTTCTTAACAAGGTGCTGCTGGTGTTGAATAAAGTTCCTTGCATCTAATGGAACAAACCCACGTGTCTCTTTGAAAAACCCAACTCTTTCGTCATAAGCACGGTCTGAGATCTCTGTTTCGGACCTGAAGCATTCTGAGGCTGGAGTAGTCCCTCCAACGTCAGGTGCCTCAACTGGTTTGATACTCGGTAAGGGTACAGGACAAACAGGAGGTAATGATCCTGTTTGCGAAGATTTTGTTGACAGAGCACATACGAGGCATCCAGAAATCACCAGACCTCAAGTTGAAGCAACTCTCATTTCGATGAGAAACAGGACTATTTAAAGCAACTTACCCTTTGTTGCTCCTGCTTATGACATAGCTGATCTTGAGTTGGCCTCCGGAGAAACACAACACAACATCACTTCTGAAAATCCTCCCAAGACTCAACACCATGACGGTTTGCACTCCGATCCTAATGAAGATCATTCAGACGAAGTCATGTTCAATGATGAAGGTGCTTTTATTGTTGCTCCTCAGCTGCTCTCCTTATTCCTCTTCCCATCAAAGCCATCATCATCAAGACTGAATCTTGATTTCGGACTTTCATCCTCCTCCTCCAAGTCGATTCATAAAGAAATCAAAATCGATGATCAATTCCAAACGCATCTCGGAGCCGAAACAGAATCTAATCCCAAGCAATTCAATGCGGATACAACTCAGCCTGACCCTTCAGAACCACCAGTAAATCTAGATGATGACAAAAACAAGTCCCAGACTTCCACCTCGGACACAGGATCATTCGCTGGAAATTACGTTGATCCTTTTTCCCTCTTGGAACTCCGAGATAATGTCTCTAATACCATGAAGAAAGTGGATGCAATAGAAACTTTTGTGGTCGGACGCAATACAAAGCTACATGAAAAGGTTTATGGTCTGGATTGCATGCTCGATGCAATTCTAAGCTCCATGTCCGAAACCAAAAAGTCCGGACCCACTACTGCTGAAAAGGAAGCCCAACTTGATCAGCTTATCTCCCTTCGTCTCAAGCACACTATCGAGGAAGTGGAACAAAATTGTGATGCCTCTCTCAATCACTACCTCGACACCATCACCAAGATGCTGAACGTTCATGATGATTTAGTCGGTGCCACAAATGAGCTCATCAAACAAACTCATGTTCGCCATGAGAAACAGATCCAGAGGCTAGAGAAAGAGATCAGAAATAAGGATGAGATGAACTTGATCATCCAACAAGTTCTTATCAAGCTCCTCAGGGCATGCTGGAACATCGTGGATGTTCCGAACAACAAGACGAGATGCTCTCCATTCTTGCAGCCCTCTTCAATCATCTAAAAGCTCAGGCTCCCACAACTAAAGCTTATGACACCCTGACTCTTCAGATGAATCAGAGTTTTCAAAAACTTTTTGACAAATTTTCGGATCTCAAAGCCTCTACGTTGCTTGCACCAGTTGCAGGGTCCTCCGTTGCAAGAGCGGGAGAAGGACCTAGCTGGAGAACTCAACCCTGGAAACATGTCTTAGAGTTCAGACTCCAAGACGAAAACTCTGATGATTCCTTGCAAATTCTTTCAGGTTCTCCAGGTGATGATGATAATGATGATTATGATGATGATGATGATGATGATGATGATGATGATGATGATGATGATGATATGTATGTTACTAATGCCATCATAGGGCTTCCAGCCCCGAAAAAGTTTCCAGCCAAGGTGCTCTCCGAGGAAGAGCAAAGGATTTGGTCAGCAGTCTCATGGCCATCAACTCTGGCCGATGTACTTCATAGAAGCCGATAAATGGCAAAGGCTAAAACCAAACTAGCGGTTAGCGCCTTCCGAGCCACCACATCAATGATAGCTCTAATCCCTTCACCCAAGATTGCTCCTATCTATGAAGGCTCTCCTCTTCGGAAGCCTGATGATATTCAGGAAGAGCATTTGACTTCCTCCCCTCCGAAAATTGTTATAGAGGAGAACATACTACACATTCTCTCCGTCCTCCACAAAAAGCAAGATAAGGGAAAGAATCCCATATCAGAATTTTCATACTCCGAAACTCCTTTGAAAGAAAGAAGAGGTTGGTCGAAGGAAGAAATTAATCGAGCTCTTAATGAAAGCGTTCGAATTCAATCCTTCAAAGATGACAATCCTCATCCGATGCTAGGGCTTTCTCTGTTGGATTAATGTCTAAGTCCATAACTATATTTGGTATGTACTTGACCCGACCCGGCATGGTCCATTTGGGTTGCACTTCACCGGCACAATTTATATGGATAGTCTTTTGAGAATAGTATATTTATGATTTATATTAATATATTATAAGTTCTAATATATTAATATGGAATCATATTATTTAATTAGTATTGATCAAGAATTAATTTAGAATTAATTAAGTGATCAAAAAGAACTAATTAAATATGGACTCTTATATATATGGAATGGGCCAAGTTCATTTAGGTTGGGCTAAGCTTTCATGGATGGTCCATGGAGCTTTTAACCCATGGATCCTATGTAAATGAAAGGTCATGGGTATTAGGGTTTATATGGATGTAACCCTAATCCTCCATAATATATAAAGGGGTCCTTGGCTCACAAAATTGACACAAGTGTGTGAAAATAAGAGTGGGCCGATTTTAGTGTGCATACATATTCTCTCAAGTTCTTCCAAGGTGTTTTGGTGATTTGTGATTCCATTTGAGGCTTCCACAGTATTGGGGCTAAGCTCTTAAAGCTTGAAGACATCAAGCTACATCAAAAGGTATGTCATCTAACTAGAACTTTGTAGTATAGGTGCTTCATAATATGCTAGTTAGGATGAAACCTTGGAATAGTTAATATTTGCATGTATAATAGAGAAAACATAGATCCAAGGTTTATAGGGTTACATGTACACCATAGGAGTGTCAGAATGCTCAAAACCCAACAATGGTATCAGAGACTGGTTGTTTTCTGTTATATTGATGCAAATGTTTTATTTTCATGTTGAAAAAAAAAGGAAAAAAAAACATGACGTTTGTCAAATTTTAAGATAATTACTTGTTTTGTGAAAAACGAATTATTTGTAAAATTTTTAATCATTTGTTATATGAGTTGAATTAGGTCAAATTTAGTAAAAGATAAAATGATATGATTATTTTATTAGTTTTAAAAGTTTGATCTAAATGTTTTAAGGAGTTACATATTTTGTCATAAAATTTTGGAGCTCAAAAGTTTTTTCAAAGTTGTGATCTTAAGGGTTTTTGAAACTTCCATAAGTTATGGATATGAAAGTTTTTAAAAAAAAAAAATTTGATTCAAAGTTTTTATGGAGTTACAAAATTTGGTGTTAATGTTTTAAAGAATTCCATAACTTGTTCTTAAGTTATGGAACATGGAAAGTTTCATCATAAAACACCATTAATTCCATAAGTTATGGAATCCAAAGGTTTTCAAGAATTACAAAACTTGCCCTCAAGTTTTGGAATTTGAGAAAAGTTTTTTATGAAAAAAAGAATTGAATTCTAAAACTCTTGGGTTCATAACTTAAACAATTAATTAAATGGTTTTAATTTTGAGTTTAATAATTGGAATTATGATGTTTTGTTGAATAGTTCAAATTAACTCTTATGGACTTTATTAATAGTTAATTAAAGCGTTTAATTAAAAGAGTATTATGAATCCATAAATATATGGTTTGAGTTTAATTAAATTAAAAGTCTAGTTTAATTAATAGATTAAACCACCAAGTATTTTAAATGTCTAAAATACACCCTTATACTATTATAATATTAAAAGTTTAATATATTATATGTATAAGAGAAAGTCGTCTTACCATTAGTAGGCCTCATTCACGAAGCCGGTCTATAAGGGGGGTATAAGGTTACTGCCTATAAAATGGCAGTTTAATGGGTATCCACTCTCACTCACCGCTTCCTTGACCGGTGGAGGGTCGTTAGCCGAACAGGTAGGACAAGGACTATAATTCTCCCTTCATTATAAGTATAATGATAAATACCAAGTAACTAAACACTTATAAATTCCCAATCTTAGTTACTTAGGAAAATGTGAATAAGGTGCTAATCCATGAAATTACACTTTGCACTTTGTTTAAGCTGTTAGTGGAGCGTGTGTGGTTAACCGGCACACTAACCTGGACTTAACAAGGTAGGCAAAGGGTAACTTAATGTTTATCATAGTATCGTTGGAGCGTGTGTGGTTAACCGGCACATCGATTGAGGGGTAAATATTAAGGGTACCAAGTATATTTGCATGGTTACTTCACACCTTGTTTTGTGATCCTCGGCATCCCAGTCACAAAACCTGAAGGGCACACTCGAGATTGAAACATGCCATTGAAAAGTTCAATGAATCTCAAAAGAATCTAGGAGTTTCAAAACCAATTAAAACCTAATAATACATTTCGTTTATCTTGGTGGAAATTGGTGAATCGTCATTCACCAACCTTAAAATATTTTATAGCTTGGATTACGGCATCCCTCTTCCAAGGTATAAAATAGTTTGTTGGGTCCTAGCCTTAATATATCATATTGGGTGTTATATTAAGGACTTAAATCAACTTTACGTGAATTTCTCCCATTGTTGATGTCTGGTTTAGACAACAATGATCTTCCCAAACCAAGCTTTCCTAATGAATATGACTTCCCGAGTTTGGCTCTTGGAAGTCATACTTCTCTTCCTCCACCTCCTCCAATTATTCTCCCTAACCCACAAGTTCAAGGTCACTCAAGCCCTAATGGCAAGCAAGGTCTATGTGTGATCACATCTTAGAGATGAAGTCACATATTGACAAGCCGAGAGAGTTGGGTTTCAAAGTCCTCAGAAAGTTGGATGTTCAATCACTTTCTAAGTCACATAGTGAGTTCCTTTGGGACTACTATGATACAGACTATGACATGAACCTTAATGATCATATTTATTTGCTTGGTGCTGCTGAATCAACAATGATTTGGAACGATAGTGAAGCAAATTTGATTAGAAGATCAACTTCCCAAAAACTTTATGGACAGTGACAATGGTGACACTGGAAATCCAGAAAAAGCAATCTCTTCCCAATGGAAAGGGATTGGCCATAGTCAACCCGGTTGACCAAATGGTAAAGAGAAAGGCTAAGTCTGAGATAGTCCCATTACCAAAGGAAGGGGCGTTGATTGCAAAGTTGCCAAATTTACCTAAGGATGTTAAAGCCAATAAGTTTGACTCTACATCAGGTAGAGCCCATTATCTAACTCTGTTGAGTTCTATTCTGAGATCCTCATTACATGATGTGACTGGGTCACATGTTGATGTTTTAAAAATCAAAGAATAGAGAGAAATCTTAAAGGAAGTATATGCTGATTCTGATCGCGAAGGTGGATTTCGATCGCATCAGAATTTTGAGCAGTTGCTTAAGAAGTTATGATATATTTCTAAGGAATAGATAACAACAATTTTCCATGTGGATTGTAAGGATAAGTTTTTCCGCAAAGTTTTAAAATAAAAGAAAATTGTTTAATTTTGTTTATTTGAAGTATCCTTACAATGGCATTTGTGGAAAATTGTTGCTTATATGATTCCACTGACAACAATATTGGAAAATGGATTTGATTCTTTCATTTGTGGTAGTGTCTAAATTTACCAAATCAGGAAAGTTCCTCATCACCCAAGTTTCAATTGGACCGAAACTTGGAATCATGCAAGTTAAATAGTATGATGAATGAGAACTTTCAAGCATTGGAAAATCAAGACTAATTACTTGTTCACATGGATGTGTGAGTCAAGTGAAGGACTAAAGGGATCGAGTACACATTCTTGTGCACTGGTCATGTACACCACAAAGCTCGTTAAGACTATTTGATTTACTAAAGCTTAGTAAATATGGTTATACTTACAAGTTTAAGTATAATTCTGAAACATTGGAAAAGTCTCAATGTATGGCAGAACGAATGGGAAGAATCAAATTAGGCAGAAAGATAAAAGTTTCTCAAATCTGAAAAGATGGGAGAGTACTTTAGTATCATGTTTGTGATCATCTTAATGATTTAGAAATCATATCACAATTAGTCCTCTAAAGGTCTTCTTAGTGCAAGCTTATGACTAAGAAGAGGAGTCATGATTTGTTGAAATGGTTAGATCAGGAAGATGAGTCATACTTCGTTCCAAAACAATTCTTAGAGTCATACTCCGAGATTGTCACTTGAGTGACATATCTTAAAGAAAGGTTTAAAACACTTGTCAAATGTAAGAGTAAAAGTGTCCTACTCTTGTACATTTGAAATTGGTAAGTTGTGATGTTTTGGATAAAACAAAGACCAACTAAGGCCAATTGTGTGAAGTGTTTGTCTTGATAAAGAATCCTCACTATCTCTTGAATATTTGGCAAGATAGTCTTATATGTCAAGAGGATAGTGGGAGTCTTATATGTCAAGAGGATAGTGGGAGTCTTAAAGATCCTAAAAAGAATTTCAAGAACTAATCAAGAATAAAACCTGAGGTTCTTCACTAGCACACGACTTGAGGTTTATAACCTATCGTGTTGACATATTCTGTGCCCATTCCAGTTAAAGTTGGCTTTGCATAGGAGTTCTGAAAGTTCTCAATTGGTTGCATAACAACTTGGAAGAAATGGCAGACCCTGTACTGCCAGGTGGCAAGAAGTTAAGATTGCATAAGTTCAGTCCATATGAGTTTGGATTTGTCATTATCCTTGTCTTGTGACTATGGTTTTGACGATTCACATGGATAAGAACACATACACCATAAAATCTAAGGGTCATAAGGTTTCTCTCCGATTCATGAAAATGATGGTGAGGAAACACTTCCACCAAGTAGATTTGAAGCAGATGACAAAAGGTCTAAACAATTGAGACTATGATTACGGCATCCCTTTTCATAGTTCTGAAATTGTTTAGACACACATGCATGCTATCTAAGGAAAGGTGTATGATTTTGATAAAGTTTTATCAAAGCATCTCGTATCATAAATCTGAACTTTGGTAAGAAAGTCAATAAAGTATTGATTTCTAGAAGTCCAGCTGATTTTTGAGTACATGTCAAAGCTAGTGGGAGCATAAGTGTTATGGTAATAATCATCATGTTAGTGGGAGCAACGTTGATTATAGAAAACAAAAGTTTCAATTCGTGAGGCTGCAGGGATTGAAAAAGTTGTTTTGCTATAATTAAGGGAGAGGATATACTTCATTTCAGTTCTAAAGGCTTAGATTGAGACCTTAATCATCTTTAGTCAAGAATATATATATGAATTTCATGTTGGATTGGTTCAACTTAAGGAAATTCTATATATTGCATTCTCAAAATTCGATTATGATTACGGCATCCCTCTTCATAGTCAAATTTTCAAAACATGGCAAATAAAAATATTGTAGCAAAAGACTGGTCTAGAATCATGTCTTTATGTGAGACATCATGAATCGTGTACCATTTGCTTTGGGTACAGGATCGATTGCATGTGCTATAATATTTGTCATTTCTAAATTTTTCCAAATGCCCAGAGGCATTAAGAAGGGAAAAGGTCTAGAATTGGATATGACTAAAATGATTAAGCAATTGTCGAGGAAAATCTGAGGTTTACCAAAGATTGGTTGCTCAGGGACAGTTGGAAGTATAGTGCTAATTTTGGAAGGACCATATTGACATATTCTGAAAAGAGGCATCTCTTATTCAGAAGTGATAGTCAAAATGAGAATATGGAGTTGTCTCCATAGGTGGAAGTTATCTGTGTAAGATTAGAAAACTTAATGCAAGAAGCATGTCCAAAGCAATGTACTTTGAATATGAGACTTAGTTTCCATGGAGTTGATCTCCATTGGAATACCTTATAATGACTGTTGACAAGTCTTTGTGACTTTGTATATATTCATTACAGGAGGGTCAGTGCATATAAGTTTAAAATCTAAACAGATTTCGATAAATGATAGGAATTTGAAATTCTCACATTTTTCGATAAGGATTTGGGAGTGTGAAATTAGAATCATTGAAATTATGTTCAGTTGGTTTATTTCACAAAGTAAGGATCATAGACAAACATAGAGTGCGTACTTGGTGTATGGCAAAGCTATTGTTTAAGAAAAACATAGTGTACATGCTTGGAGCATGGGACAACCAGTGTTTTTAATTCAAGTATAAAGTTGATAAAACCGAAACAATGAATAATGAGTAATCAGTAAGGTGATAAATAAAAGTGTTTATTTATATTCATAGGGTTTGATACCAAATTTGATTCATTTATTCTTGTGTTTCACTTTGCATGTTTTGACTTCCAGAATAACTAAGTCGCTCTTCCTGAATGATTAAGTTATTCAAACCATCCACAGTCGGTCATATGTTGGAAGTAGATATGAATCAAGACTGTCATGGGTTGGTTTGTAGAGGTCCAAGTTGGTGGACAAAGTGGTGCTACAACACTCATGAGTGCTCATAAGTTCTGAGTATTGGATTCAACCCGCGCTCATTTGAATCACTTCGTGGATTTTATCACGAGTGATCATGAGACGATAATATCTTATATTCTTCAAACCTAGAGATATGACTTGCTACTATAAGTTGGTTATACATTGATTGCACGAATACGCATTTGGTAACTCGATGTTATAAAACGTGTCTTTGTGTATGATTCAACAAGTAGTAGAACAAGCCATATGAGTCGAAGTTTATCCATTCCTTTTACCTTCGGGATAAAAGCGATATATGTGGGCCCCTCGATGATTTAGCGATGACACATGTGAGTGCTTGGCCAAGCCAGGACTGATTTGATTTGTTCAATCAGTCAGTCATCATAAATCGAAAATCGGGAAACAACAAATGGACAGAGAGAATGAGTATAATCCATGTCTCAGTCCATATGATATCTAGAATGGAGGAATATATGATCCCTTATCTAATGGACAAGTCATTGACAAGGTCAGAGTTCGACAGTGGCTTTAAGAGCTACAATTGCCAGTTAGGTTTTGAAGTCATACTCAATAATAGTTTTAGACTTATCCAAGTGGGAGACTGTTGGATTAATGTCTAAGTCCATAACTATACTTGGTATGTACTTGACCCGACCCGGCATGGTCCATTTGGGTTGCACTTCACCGGCACAATTTATATGGATAGTCTTTTGAGAATAGTATATTTATGATTTATATTAATATATTATAAGTTCTAATATATTAATATGGAATCATATTATTTAATTAGTATTGATCAAGAATTAATTTAGAATTAATTAAGTGATCAAAAAGAACTAATTAAATATGGACTCTTATATATATGGAATGGGCCAAGTTCATTTAGGTTGGGCTAAGCTTTCATGGATGGTCCATGGAGCTTTTAACCCATGGATCCTATGTAAATGAAAGGTCATGGGTATTAGGGTTTATATGGATGTAACCCTAATCCTCCATAATATATAAAGGGGTCCTTGGCTCACAAAATTGACACAAGTGTGTGAAAATAAGAGTGGGCCGATTTTAGTGTGCATACATATTCTCTCAAGTTCTTCCAAGGTGTTTTGGTGATTTGTGATTCCATTTGAGGCTTCCACACTATTGGGGCTAAGCTCTTAAAGCTTAAAGACATCAAGCTACATCAAAAGGTATGTCATCTAACTAGAACTTTTTAGTATAGGTGCTTCATAATATGCTAGTTAGGATGAAACCTTGGAATAGTTAATATTTGCATGTATAATAGAGAAAACATAGATCCAAGGTTTATAGGGTTACATGTACACCATAGGAGTGTTAGAATGCTCAAAACCCAACATTCTCCTCTTTGCAGAGATGGGATCTTACATGTGTTGGATTAGTGTCTAAGTCCATAACTATAATTGGTATGTACTTGACCCGAGAGTAGCATGGTCCATTTGGGCTGCATGGCACTGGAACAATCTGAAGGATGGATAATTGTGAAGAGGTTGTTTATGGTTTATTAATATATTATAAGTTCTAATTTATTAATATGAAATCATATTATTTAATTAGTATTGATCAAGAATTAATTTGGAATTAATTTTGTGATCAATAGAGACTAATTGAATATATGACAATTGATTGTGTAAATCATTCATTCTTATAAAGTGGGCTTATGATCCATAGATCTTTATGTTGGGCTAAACCGATGAGGTGACCCATGGATACTCCATGGAGGTCCATGGAGCCTAAGGAATGTGGAAAGTCATGCACATTATGGTTTACATGGTGTAACCCTAGTTGTGTCACACTATATAAGAAGTCTCATAGCTACCAAAATCGAAACCTAAGTTAGCTTACAAGAGGGCAAGCCGATTTTATGAAGTGCAAGTAACCTCCTCTCAAGTTCATCCATTGTTGGTGGTGTTGTGTGATTCCATTTGAAGTGCAACACTTGGGGCACTAAGTTCTTAAAGGCCCAAGGCTTCCAACTACAACAAAAGGTATGTCATATAACTAGAATTTGCAGTAAAGATACTTCATTGTATGCTAGTTAGGATGATGCTTTGGAAAAACAAAGTTTGCATGTATATTAGAGAAAACATAGATCCAAAGCATCTAGGGTTGCATGTACACCATAGGAGGGTTAGAATGCTCAAAACCCTTTCAGTGGCATTAGAGACTAGGGTTGTTTTCTTATATACTTGATGCTACTTGTTTTCAAAGCTTGAAAAATCGATTTTTTGCTGTCTGGATAGTGGGCTCGCCGAGTCCACTAGGGAACTCGACGAGTCCACCCTCTAAACTGACCAACTCGCCGAGTTAGTTCATGCACTCGACGAGTTGGTGCTCCTGGATGCAAAATTTTGAGTTTTAAGGATGTAATTAGACTAGGATCATTACCCTAAACTGTTTTTGAACTTATAAACCTTTTTTTGATGTGGTAATGATTGTGCTTATCCAATTTAAAAAGATAATTGTCAAAGTTTCATGTTTTGTATTAGTTTATATGGTTAGGCTAATTACATGAACTTTGTTTGATATAAATTGTCTTGTTCTTATGAGTTTAATCTAGATCATAGGCAAAGTGTTTGATTTTATTGTTAGAATTTTTTAATCTAAATGGTTTTGATGAATTCCATAACTTGTCCTCAAGTTATGGAAATTGAAAAGTATCTTTTAAAGAGATCATTAAACTTATAGTTTGTGAACTTGAAGAGTCTTTTTCCATAAATGGTTTTTATGAACTACATAACCAGTCCTCAAGTTATCGATTTTCAAGAGTCTTTTCATTAAAACGTATATTAAACTCATAAGTTATGGATTCCAAAACTTTTTTGAATAGTTCAAAACTTGCCCTCAAATTCTGGAATTTGTAAATGTAAAAGTCTAACTTTTGAAACATTTAATTCCAAACCCTAGAATTTTAAAGTTTAAAATTCTACCCTTATACTATTATAATATTATAGGTTTAATATATATATATATATATATATATATATATATATACATATATATATATACACACATATATATATATATATATATATATATATATATATATATATATATATATAAGAACAAAGTCAGTCTTACCGTTAGTAGGCCTCATTCACGAACCCGATCTATAAGGGGTAAAAGGTTACTAACTATAAAATGACAGTTTAGTGGTCGTCCACTCTCACCCACCGCTTCCTTGACTGGTCCAGGGTCGTTAGCCGAACTGGTAGGATAGGACTCTAATCCTCCCTTCATTAAAAGTATAATTAT
Source organism: Lactuca virosa (assembly GCF_052849685.1). Taxonomy (NCBI): domain Eukaryota; kingdom Viridiplantae; phylum Streptophyta; class Magnoliopsida; order Asterales; family Asteraceae; genus Lactuca; species Lactuca virosa. Next base: position 438,231,368 of record NC_136429.1, on the reverse strand, counting down.
AAATATGAAGTAACTAAACACATATAAATTCCCAAATCTTAGTTACTTAGGAAAATTTGAATATGGTGCTAACCCATTAAATTGCACTTTGCACTTTGTTAAGTCGTTAGTGGAGCGTGTGTGGTCAACCGACACACTAATATGGACTGACAGTGCGTGGCAAAGGGTAGCTTAACGTTAATCATGGACCAATGGAGCATGTGTGGTTAACCGGCACATTGATTAGGTGGTTTTAACATTGGGTGTACCAAGCTAATTTGCATGGTTAGTCACACCTTGTTTTTGATCCTCAGCATCCCAGTCACAAACTTGAAGGGAAAAATCAAGATTTAAACATGACATTGAAAGTTTCAATGAATCTCAAAGGATCTAGGAATTTCAATTCACTTAAAACCTAAAATTCTTTTTCGTTTTTTGTGATGGAAATTGGTAAATCGTCATTTACCTACCTTCAAATATTTTTCAATTGGATTACGACGTCCCTTTTTCAAATTGTAAAATATTGTGTTGGGTCCTAGCCTTAATATTTCATTTGGGTGTTATATTAAGGACTTAAATCAACTAACGTGAATTTCTCTCTTTGTAGATGTCTAGTTCAGACAACTATGGTCTTCCCAAATCTTTTGGAACAAGCTTTTCTCTTGAATATGATGTCCCGTGGTTGGATCGTGGAAGTCATACTTCAATTTCTCCACCTCCTCCAATAATTCTCCCTAACCCACAACTTCAATGATTTGAAAATTTTAAGGTCACTCAAGCCCTACTTGCAATGAAACATCTAGATGGAAGGCATGTGTGTACTCACGTCTTGGAGATGAAGTCACATATTGACAGGCCGAGAGTATTGGGTGTCGTTGTCTCGAGGAAGTTGGTTGTTTATTGGGTTCTTCAATCACTTCCTGAGTTATATAGTGAGTTCATTAAGGACTACTATGTGACAGACCACGACATGTCTCTTATTGATCTTACCTATTTGCTTATTGCTACTGAATCAGCAATGATTTGGCGCACTGGAAAAGCAATTTTTTTTGGAAGATCTACTCCCCAAACTTCCATGGACATTGACAATGGAAACATTGGAAATCCAGAAAATATTTCTCTTTCCAAGGGAAGGAGAAAGGCTAAGTCTGAGATTGTCCCGTGTACCATTCTCAAAGAGTCTGTATGCTTCTATTGCCAAGAGAAGGGGCATTGCTTGCAAAGCTTCCCTAACTACCTGCAAGATCTGAGAAAAGGTAGAGTCGAAAACTTTGACTCTGCTTCAGATAAGTCTACTGTCTAACTCTATTAAGTTCCTAATTATTGATTCTTAATACATGATGTGACAAGGTTGCATTCTGATGTTTTGTAGGATCATACAGAGGGAAACAAGCTTAAAGGAAGAGTATGTTGGATCTAATCGCGAAGATAGATTTCAATCGCCTGTTTCGAAGATCGGAATTTTGAGCTGCAACTTAGGAGTTATGATAGATTGCAAGGAAATATGTAATAACATAGTTTTCATTTGTAATTGCATTGTAAGGAAAAGTTTTTCCACATTTTATAAATAAATAAAATTTTGTTTTATTTTTATTATATCTCCTTGCAATGGTTTTTGTAAAATTTGATGTTTGTATGTTTATATGTTAGCAATATGAATTTGATACTTTCGTTTGTAGTAGTGTCGAGTATTTGCCAAATAAGGAAAAATTCTCATCACCTAAGTTTCAATTGGACAGAAACTTGGAATCATGCAAGTTGTATTTTATGATGTGTTGGGTTTTGAGCATTCTAACACTCCTAAGTGTACATGCAACCCTAAATACCTTGGATCTATGTTTTCTCTATTATACATGCAAATATGAATATCCAAGGTATTATACTAACTAGTATACAAAAACATTGATTCATATGAAATATAACAAGTTAGAATACATACCTCTTTGATGTAGAATGACTCCATTAAGCTCGAGAGCCTAGTGCCCCAAGTGTGACACCTCAAATGGTTCACACAACATCATATGCTTTTGGAATAACTTAGAGAGAAATACACACTTCATGAAAATCGGCTAGCCCTCATGTTCCTTCTCTAGTGGCCGATTTTCCCAATGATATGATCTTTATATAGTGCAACAATTAGGGTAAACCCTAATTGTCATGGCTTTCCAGTTCCTTGGATCCATGGGTTCAAATACACCATGGAGCATCCATGGAGCATCCTATCGGTTTTAGCCCAACTTGATAATCCATGAAGTCTTAGCCCACTATACAAGTATGGATGATTTACACAATCAACCCATATATTTAATTAGTCATGAATGAGAATTTTCATCTTTGGTAAATTGAGACTAATTTCTTGTACACATGTATATCTGACTCAAGTGAAGGACTAGGGGATCGGGTACACTGGATGTGCGTTGGTCAAGATCCACCATAAAGATCAATAAGACTATTCGTCATGATTTACTAAAGTTTAGTAAACATAGTTATGCTTACAAGTTTAAGTATAATTCTAAAACATTGGAAAAGGTTCAATGTATGGCAGAACGAACGAGAAGAATCAAATTAGGCAGAAAGACAAAGTTTCTCCGATCTGAAAAGATGGGAGAGTACTTTAGTATCGTATTTTATGATCATCTTAATGTTTATGGAAAAACCATATCACAATTGATCCTCTAAAGACATTTTAGTGCATTTGTATGGCTAAGAAAAGGAATCGTGAATTGTTGAAATAGTTTAAATCAAGAAGATGAGTCATACTTCGTTCCCAAAACACGTATTAGAGTCATACTCCAAGATTGTAACCTTGAGTGACATAATCTTAAGAAAGGTTTAAAACACTTATCAAATGTAGAGTAAAAAGTTTTCTACTCTTATACATTTGAAATTGGTACGTTGTGATGTTTTGGATAAAACAAAGACCATCTAAGGCCAATGTTCTTGATATGAATCCGCACTAACTCTTAAATATTTGTTTTGTCAAGGAATGATTCATAACAAGAGAATCTTATATATCAAGTGGGAAATGGGAGTCTTAAAGATCTTGGAAAAGCTTCAAGAACTAACCAAGAATAAAACATATTGTTTATCACTAGCACACGACTTTATGTTTATAACCTATCGTGTTGACATATTCTTGGTTCTGTGCCTATTCCAGTTAAAGTTGACTATGCATGTGAGTTCTAAGAGTTCTCAATTGGTTGCATAACAAACTGGAAGCAATGGAAGGCCCTTGTGCTGCTAGGTGGCAAGAAATTGAGATTGAACAAGTTCAGTCCATACGAATTTGGAATTGTCACTAACCATGTCTTGAGATTATGGTCATGACAAATTCACATGGATAGGAACACACACACCATAAAATCTAAGTGTCGTAAGGTTTCTTTCCGATTCATGAAAATTATTGTGAGGAAACGCTTTCACTAAGTAGATTTTAAGGAGATAGAAATTGTGATATTTGCATTCTCAAATTCGATTATGATTACAGCATCCCTCTTCATAATTTGAATTGTGAGAAATAACAAAGGTCTAAACATTCCAGACTTATGGCTGTAAGTTCTAAAATTGTTAAGACAAACATGTGAGCCATCTAAGGAGAGGTGTATGATTTTCAGAAGCCTAGATAAAGTCTTATCGAAGCATCTCGTATTAGAAATCTGAACTTTGGTAATGAAAGTCAATAATTATTGATTTCCAGAAGTCCACCTGATTTCTGAATACATGTCAAAGCTAGTGGGAGCATAAGTGTTATGCTAATAATAATTATTATGCTAGTGGGAGCATAATTATTATGGTAAGTGTTGCAAGTTAGCAATGATAATTAAAGAAAACAAAGGTTTCAATTCACAAAGTTGTAGGGTTTGAAAAGTTGTTTTGCTATAATTAAGGGAGAGGAATTTATACTTCATTTAAATTCTAAAAGCTTAGATTGAGATTTTAATCAAATTTAGTCAAATATATATATATATATACATATATATATATATATATATATATATATATATATATATATATATATATATATGAATGTTATGTTGGAATGGTTCAACATAAGGAAATTCTATATATGGAAATGTTAATTGCGTTCTCAAAATTTGATTATGATTACGGCATCGCTCTTCATAGTCAAAATTATGAGAACTTGGCAAATAGAAATGTTATAGCAAAAGACTGATCAAATATCATGTCTTTATGTTAGACATTATGAATCGTGTCCCATATGCTTTGGGTATAGGATCGATTCATATGTTATAATATTCTCGTGTTCTAATTTTCCGAATGCCTAGGGCTATAATAGAACCAGATATGACTAAAGTGGTTAAACAACTGTTAAGGACAATCTAAGGTTCGCCAAGGATTGGTCTCTTAAGGACAGTTGGAAGTATAGTAATGGAAGGACCATATTAACATTATTATCAATAGACAGGAGTCTATTAATAATGAATTTTCGTATGGCAAGTATGGAATGTTTCCATATTGGGTGTTGAAGAATAGATGAGAAATTTTGAAACTTTTATGCAAAAATGATGTTCAAAGGAATGTACTTTGAATTTGAGACTTCATTTCCATGGAATTGTCTTGTAACAATGTCCAAAGGAATATTTTATAATATCATTCGTCAAGTCCTGTGACTTTTGGCACCTAGAAATTACAAAAGAATCTTTGAAGGATAGTTTAGAATCTAAAACTTTCTAGCGGTGACAAGAATTTGGAATTCTTACACTTGCAATAAGGATTTGGAATTTTAAAATGAGCATCATTGAAATGTTTTTCAATTGATCTATTTCACAAAGTAAGGACCATAGACAAACACAGTGTGCATGCTTAGTGCATGGCATAACTATTTTTTAGACAAACATAGTGTGCATGATTGGAGCATGGCATGACTATTGTTTTAATTCAAGTATTACGTTGATAATTCGGAACATTATATAATGAATAATGAGTAATCAATATGGGACTCAAAAGTTGTTACGCCATATAGGATTAGTATTATTCTTGTGTTTCACTTTGTATGTTTTGACTTCCTGAATAACTAGGTTATTCAATCCATCCATAGTCGATCATACTTTGGAAGTAGGTATTAAGGCAAGACTGTCATGAATGGGTCTATAGTTTGTCTAGGACAACGTGGCTGCCGTGTTCATGAGTACTCCAGGAATAAGATTCGAGTATTGGATTCAACCTACGCTCATCTGAATCACTTCATGGATTTTATCACGAGTGATCATGAGACGATAATATCTTATATTCTTGAAACGGATACATGTGAGTTGTAGTTGCGAGTCGGTTGCACATTGACATATGTAAACGCACCAGTAACTTGGATGTTATAAAACATATTATTGTGTGTAATTTGATGAGTAAGTATAAGCGAGCATTTGGGTCGAATTTTATCTTTTTCTTTACCCCTTGTGGATAAAAGCGATATCTGTGGGCCCCTCGATGATTTAGTGATGACACCAGGCCTGGACTGATTTGATTTGTTCAATTAGTCGGTCGTCATAAATCGTAAATCGGGAAACAACATATGGACAGAAAGAATGATTATAATCCATGCCTCATTCCATATGATATCTAGAATGGAGCAATATATGATACCTTATCTAATGGACGCGTCATTGACTAGGTCAGAATTCCACAGCGGCTTTTAAGAGCTATGATTGCTAGTCGGGTTGTGGAGTCGTACTTGCAATAATAGTTATTAGACTTATCCAAGTGGGAGACTGTTGGATTAGTGTCTAAGTCCATAACTATAATTGGTATGTACTTGACCCGAGAGTAGCATGGTCCATTTGGGTTGCATGGCACCGGAACAATCTGAAGGATGGATAATTGAGAAGAGGTCGTTTATGGTTTATTAATATATTATAAGTTCTAATATATTAATATGAAATCATATTATTTAATTAGTATTGATCAAGAATTAATTTGGAATTAATTTTGTGATCAAAAGAGACTAATTGAATATATGACGATTGATTGTGTAAATCATTCATTCTTATAAAGTGGGCTTATGATCCATAGATCTTTATGTTGGGCTAAACCCATGAGGTGACCCATGGATACTCCATGGAGGTTAAAACCCATGGAGCCTAAGGAATGTGGAAAATCATGCACATTAGGATTTACATGGTCTAACCCTAGTTGTGTCACACTATATAAGAAGTCTCATAGCTACAAAAATTGACACCTAAGTTAGCTTACAAGAGGGCAAGCCGATTTTATGAAGTGCAAGTAACCTCCTCTCAAGTTCATCCATTGTTGGTGGTGTTGTGTGATTCCATTTGAGGTGTAACACTTGGGGCACTAAGTTCTTAAAGGTCCAAGGCTTCCAACTACAACAAAAGGTATGTCATATAACTAGAATTTGCAGTAAAGATACTCCATTGTATGCTAGTTAGGATGATGCTTTGGAAAAACAAAGTTTGCATGTATATTAGAGAAAACATAGATCCAAAGCATCTAGGGTTGCATGTACACCATAGGAGTGTTAGAATGCTCAAAACCCTTCAACATGATGTGGACATAGTGGCTTTTATGTACTATGATCTTCCCAACCAAGATTCGGACCATATTGACCTGCCTCTCTCTCCTTACAGCAAGTTCTACACAAAGTTCGCTCCTTTCCACCCGGAAGATGATCCATAAATGATCATCAGAACGGAACGTGATAGATTAAAGACCTTTTACTCTATGAACGCACTTCCTCAAAAACAATTATGGTCTCGGAAAAGAATCACTAAAATTTCTGGGTTCGGAAGGAAAATCCTAACCAAGTTCGAACTGAATTGTGTGTTGTTCCGATACCACATCACCGAAACAAACCAACTCAAAAAACCATCATAGATGCCGACTTTCCTGCAATCAATCCAAATGGCATCCTGACGATTGTTGCTCATTTTATAAGTCACCAAGTTGATGATCTTAGCATGGCAGCTTACCACGCTGCTTTGAGCTTCCTCAAAGATTATGTAGCTGAATTTTGTCTATGCGACTTTGAATTCGCCCATCTGTTCGGAACCGAAAAATACTTGGCCAAGATTGACTTCAAGCTACCAGAAGCGGAGATATTGAGAGAGGGGCCCATTAATGAACCAATGTTAGGATTTGTCTATCTTCAAAGAAAAACTAACAAGAAGGACTTCTTGCGAGTCCTTCAAAAACATCTGGTTCCCACCAAGGCCCTTCGGAAGTTTATCAATCATGCACCAAAGTATGACGCATCAGAGCAAGTGAAGGTTAAGTTCATAAGTCAGCTGCAGTGGTACATAGAAGTCAAAGATTGGTTGTACAGGGCGTATGTGTTTATCAAGGAAGACTCGAACTAAGCTGACTGGATTGCTAAGTTCACTTAGAGGGAGATTGTTAGAACCCGAAAATGAACCTCTAGCAATCTCTAACCCTTGGAGTTCCAAAGTCAGTCTTGAGTCCGAAGTGGGTTGAGGTACAAGATAATCTTGTGGTTAGAGATAGAAGTTAAAGTCCGGAGTAGACTTCATGGTACGAGATGAAGACATGATCCGAGATAGTGTATCCCTTTGTGCATTAATTATTCTTTTCTTTTACTTAATGTAACCTTACATAGGACTTAGTCTTTTGTCAATTGGGATAATCAGAGTGTCAGAAGTAACTTGTTTATCCGATCCTTTGTATACATTTCGGTCTGTACGTTGTACCTACTTTTCCTATATAAGGAGTGATTAATCACAAGAATAGTAGACGGATTGTTGCTCCAAAGATAGTTATATTTGAATTTACTTCACTTTCAATTTTCTCTCAAATCAAACTCTTTCAAACATTCTACTTGTTCATTTATTGTCTTTACCTTGATTATACTCATAGTTCCATATTTAATACTTGAAGTACTTTGTTGATTCTCATCTTCAGTCTCGACTGGTCTTGCCAGACTTGATTGGAACACTTAATCAGAAGCAGACATTGATCTTAAGCATTGACTCAAGGTTTGAGTTTTCAATCCTTGTCCCTGTGAAATCAGATGCTTGTTCTCACAAGTACCATTCTAGCCTTGGGGGATGCAGTAGAAAAATCCTATGTAGTGAAGAAACTAAGAAGATCTGTACCATCTAAGTTCCTTCAGATTTCTTCCACTCTAGAGCAATTTGGTAATTTGGATGAGATGACGGTTGAAGAAGTCATAGGAAGGTTGAAAGCTCATGAAGAAAGGATGAAGGGACACAGTGATAATGAAGAAATAAAACTTCTTTTGACCCACCAAGAATGGTCGGAAAGAAATAAGAAGAAAGAAGAAGATTACAAGTCCACTCACAAAGGAAATCGTGGTGGGTTTGGAGGCTCACGTGGAAGAGGTAGAGGCCGCAATAGAGGTGGAAACAATGGTGTTCGTGATGGTTATGGAAGAGGAAACTTACATCATCAAAAGGAAGAAAAACATGGCCAATCAAGTAATCAAGACAAAAGTACTGTGCAGTACTACAACTGTCATGAATTTGGTCACTATGTTGTTGAATTTAAGAATCTGAGGCGTGAGAGAAATCAAGTGAACAGCTTGATTCAAGACCATATTGACAACAAACATGCACTACTCCTATCATCCTTTGATGGAAATGAAGAGATAGGTGAAGTCTTCCTGAATGAAGAAAACATAAACCCACCATTGAAGACAAGACGAGATGTTGCAAGCCACTCAAATGTCTGGTACCTTGACACAGGGGCCATCAACCACATGACTGGGGACAACTGCAAGTTCAAAGAGTTGGATAAAAAGATTCAAGGCTATGTAAAGTTTGGGAATGAGTCTTGAGTCAGAAATAAAGGAAAGGGCATGATTGTCTTTCAATTAAAAAATGGAGAACATCGCAAGCTTGAAGAAGTATATTATATCCTAGATTTATGCAGTAACATAACATGTCTGGACAGCTGGCAGAAGGTGGATATGAGATTAGAATAAAATACCCATTTTAATGGGTACATGATGTTGCAGGAAGACTATTGATGAAGTTCTAGAGCTCCCTAAATCGACTCTACAAGATAGAGTTAGTAGAAGTAAACTCAAAGTGCATGATTGTTGAAATCAATGAACCCACATGGCTTTGGCACGCAAGAATGGGCCATGTGAATTTTAATGCACTAAAGTTGATGTAAGAAAAGGGACTGGTCATTGGAATGCCAAGAATAAGCACACCATCTCAACTATGTGAAGGATTTTTGGTAGGGAAACGATCAAGGAATTCGTATCCGTTATGAACGAATCACAGGGCAAAGAAAAGGCTAGAGCTTATACATGGCGACTTGTGTGGATCGATCTCACCTCCTACACCGGCTGGGAATAGGTACTTTATGCTACTCGTTGATGATTTCAGTAGAGTCATGTGGGTATATCTTTTAAAAACAAAAGATGAACCCTTCCAAGTTTTTAAGAACTTCAGGGCAAAGGTTGAAGCTGAAACAGGTGAAAAGGTGAAGCTTCTTAGAACAGATCGTGGTGGTGAATTTCTTTCAAGTCAATTCACCACATATTGCGATGAGACTAGTCTGGAACGTCATTATACCTCTCTATACTCCCCACAACAGAATGGTGTGGTGGAGAGACGGAACAGGATTGTTTTGGAAATGGTTAGAAGTTGGTTGAAGACCATGAGTGTGTCTGATGTATTATGGAGAGAAGTCGTCAACCATGTTGTGTACATCTTGAATAGGGCAAGCATGAAAGCTCTCCAGGAATCCACACCGTATGAGATGTGGACCGGAAGAAAGCCACACGTAAGTAATTTAAGGGTATTTGGGTGTGTTGCACACATGATGGCAACTCAAAACCATCTAAAGAAAATAGATGACAGAAGCAAAAAGGTTGTGCATCTTGGAGTTGAGAAAGGCACCAAAGCATATCGATTATTAGATCGAGTAACAGGATTGATGTGTGTGAGCTGAAACGTGATATTTGATGAAAAGAAGGAATGGATGTGGGAGAAGAAGGCTAAGATTAAGCCGACACCAGGGATGAGTTTCATAGTTGAAGGGTTTGACATCAACGACCTTGACTATGATGAAGTTGGGCCTATCCCTGGCACCCCAGATGCATACGTAATGCCACAATCTGAAGAAGATTGGATTAAAGGTGAATCTCAGCCCATTAGCTCACAAATGGACACACAATTGAGCCCACATGATAGTTCATTAAGCCCACCGTTAACACCTAATACACCAATTACACCGAACTCACCAGTGTCACAAGTCGGCTCCTCAAGTACCGCCTCGAGCTCCACAGGCTGAGGTGCGCTAAATAGATATCGACTTTTATCAGATCTGTACGACCAAACAGAGTAGCTCATGATGGTCCACGATGAGGAAGAACCAACCTCATATATAGATGCGAAGAAAAGAAAAGAGTGGGTGAACGCCATGAAATTTGAACTAGCGTCAATTGAAAAGAATAAGACCTGGAGGTTAGTCGATCTTCCAAAGGATCGAAATCCAATTGGTTTGAAGCAGTTTTTCAAGGTGAAACAAGAACCAAATGGAAATATTCTGAAACATAAAGCTAGAACTGTGGCGAAGGGGTATGTTCAAAAACAGGGGATCGACTATGAAGAAGTCTTTGCACCAGTGGCAAGAATTGAAACGGTACAAGTAATACTAGCCCTTGCATGTTGCAATGGATGGCGTGTGCATCATCTAGACGTCAAATCAGCGTTTCTGAATGGTAAGTTGGAGGAAGAAGTCTATGTATCTTAACCTGATGGGTTTGTAAAAAGAGGTGAAGAGAACAAGGTGTACAAACTCTCGAAGGCCCTTTATGGGTTAAAGCAGGCACCCCAAGCATGGAATGCTTGCCTAGACAGATATTTGAAGAGTCTGGGTTTTGTAAGATGCACACAAGAGTACGTAGTTTATACCAGGAAGAAAGAAGAAAAAATTCCGATAATTGGTGTGTATGTCGATGACCTCATGCTAATAGGAAACTGCCATGAAGAATTGAAGTGTTTCAAACAGGAGATGAATGAAAAATTTGAGATGAGTGATATCGGGCTCCTGAGTTACTATCTGGGAATCGAGGTACATCAAAAAGATGCAGGAATCACTCTAAAACAAGAAGCATATGCAAAGAATATTTTAACCAAGACCCGGATTTTGCACTGCAATCCCACCACAAGCCCATTGGAACACAAAGTGTAGTTAACCAAGGATGAAGATGGAGAATTGGTGGATCCAACCGAGTACAGGAGCATCATAGGCGGACTGAGGTATTTAACTCATACTCGTCCGGACATATCCTTTGTTGTTGGGGTGGTAAGCCGTTTCATGGAAAGGCCAACCACGAAACACCTTCAAGCTGTAAAGGGCATACTTAGATATGTGAGAGGCACTTTAGACTATAGTTTACTGTATACTAGGGGAAAAGGCAAGTTTACAATCTCTGGGTACTCCGATAGTGATTTGGGAATGGATATCAATGATAGAAGAAGCACCAGTGGGATGACATTCTATGTGAATGGGAATCTGGTTACATGGACTTCTGAAAAACAAAGATGTGTGGCACTGTCTTCATGTGAGGCGGATTCCATGGCTGCCACCTCAGCAACTTGTCAAGGAATATGGCTACGTCGCTTGCTTACTTAGATAACAGGAGAAAAACTAGAACCAACAACTCTATTTGTTGATAATAAGTCAGTTATTTATCTCATGAGGAACCCGGTGTTTCACGGGCAGAGCAAGCACATCGACATAAGATTTCACTTTATAAGAGAGTGTGTGGAGAATAGTGAAATAAAGGTAACCCATGTATGCAGTATGAATCAAAAGGCAGACATAGTGACAAAAGTAATGGCAAAACTAAAGCATAAGGAGATGCAGAACTTGATTGGAGTCAAACAGATATCAAAAAGTCTGAATTAAGGAGGAACATGTAACTGTAATTCAGATTTTTTTACTGCACACGTTTTTTTTTTTGGTGTTTTACTCAGTCCTTTATTTTGAATAAGTCCAAGGCCATGTTGGCAAATGGGTCCTGTTTTTATGTAGATAGGTAGAAGTAGCTCCTTGTTTTTAGTCTTTTTCTAGCTTAATAGTTGGCAAAGTGTACGTTGGAATTATTCCCATTCTAGTAGTCTATGAAAAAAAGTGTAGACTTTGCCTTCCTGTTTTGTGTTCAATTTGTGTTTTACTTTCCTATTATTAAACTTGTGTACTTTCTTTCTTTTGTCCCTGTTTCATACCAACATCTTGATCCCCAAACCTCTCATGTTTCCTGTTCATCCATGACTTATATGTTATATCTCGCTGCTAAAATACTATATGTAGCCCTTCTTTCCTTCCCTATTATTGGAACTTGTTGCAAACTCGTTGCTCCAAATCCTTGAAGAGACATGTGCGACTTTCCTTTCCATTACCTGCACACGAAAGAAATTCAGACGGGATAAAAAAAATTGGAGTGTATATTTGCTTAAGGTTAGAAGTGCAGCACTATGTGCTCCTGAAACTCAATTAACATGAAACCCTTAATGCTTGAGTCTGCTGCCCGATTTCCCAATTCTTCTCAAACATGTAACATAAGAAAAACAATTAACAACAAAAAAAGACTTATACGATTTTTCATTGTGACTGATATAGTTCAATACATATCGATGGAAGTCAAACGGGTGAGGATTGCACAACACACGCTCAAATTTGACCATGATTAACTCTCATTTGTGGCTAGATGATTTATATGTTAGGGTGTCTATGGGAATGAAAGCCCATGCAAACCTTTCACGATGATATAGGAATATGTCTATATGATACTGTGGGATCATAGTCTCTGTATCTTATACAAAATAAAATCATAGTCCTTAACATAAGAATAGGTTATGAAGTTTAAATGCTAGAATAATTATTTACTTAATTAATTAATTGGGTTATCAAGATGTAATTTAGACACTATTAGTTATAATGATCTCTTGGTCATTAAAAGTTAGTTTAAGAATTCACGTCTAATCTAAATTTAAATATGATTACGATTAAGCTCGTTTGACGATTAAGAAAATTAAATGTGTAATTTTAACTATGAGGTTTAGAGAAAATACAATAATAATAAGCCATGTTTGGTTATAACAGTAAGGGTTATGATATAAAACGTTAATCTAATTAAGACTTAAAAACCATAGTCTAAATCTAAAAAATATTGTGTTTACGGACTTTTAATTTATTTAAGTTCAAGATCTATTTATAAATTTATAATCTATGTGGTAAAGACTGATATTAAATACAAATATATTTGTTTTTAGGTCTCTTTTAGAGTTTGCGAGTTAAAGTGAAAGAGTAATTCAATTTCCGAATACAAAGGTGAGTCGATAGACTTTTCATAAACCTTGTACATGGTCGAAAACTACTTTCCGGAAACGGATCGATTAGTTAAATTATGATATTAATAATTGTTGAATATGCCAATATATGCAATATGAGATATGTTACCGTTTTCCTTTTTGTGACAATTGTATGCTTTTGAAATTTAGTTGATATGCAAATCTTGGTACTTGATACAATTATTTGCAGCTATGATATGATAGAGATGAAATGTTTGATACTTGACTATGATCTTGTTGAGTATCAATTATATTATAATATATAATTCCTAGCTTTATGGAATCGCTAATTACAAAGTTTAATAGACATGTTTGATCTCATCTATGACTTAGATCTCTATTGCTTAGGTGACATTTATCACAACATATCCCCGAGAAAATCATCCAGTTTGACGAACTTGTGTAATTGGCCTATAACTAGGTTATGGAAATCAGGAATACACCTCGGGCATCAAAAGATAACACTAGCGATTAGGTATCTTTTATCCCACTAGCACATACAGGTGACGTGCAAGCGCTATTGAAATTGTACTGCATAGATTTGAGTTTAATAAAGGGTCTTTGATATTTTTATAATTCTAGTTTAAAAAAATTTGATTTCATGGTTACTGAATGAATCCAATAAGCCTTGGTATACATCAATTTAAAATCACATTTAATCAATATTCTTTTATAAATTACAATTTTATATAATTGACACGATCAAATATTAAATTTAATATCACGTATTAAGTTTGGACGTTTAAGCGCGAAAGAAAATTTACTAACCGTTTAATAAAACTTCAATTGATAAAATAATGTTTAGAGTTTGATAAGTCTCTATAATCTCAATTTAAAACTTATATAATTTTAATCTCAAAATATATCATTAACTAGTTTTAAACGATAAAAGTCATTTCATTTTTAAAACCATTTTTCATCTTATGTTAAAAGATAAATTTCACTAAAATCAATCTTTTTATGATCATTTTTATGGTAAAAAATTATCTATCATTTTTAAAATTTACATTTACATACATGCATAATATATAAACATAAAACAAACATCACAAAGCATTAAAACTTATGTGCATAAATCAAGCACATCTAGTGACATCTTTTGTGAGCCATCACAAAAAAAATGTCAAGTCCATTCGTAAGTGAGATAAAGGGTCTGAATCATCAAGTTGTTGCACTTTGTGCTCTCACTTGCTTTCACAAATCTAAGTAGAAAATTTTCATGATTTTATAAAAGTTATAAAATGTTTATAAAATAATGGTGTGACATTTGATTCTCCAAAATGGTCTTCATCTTCATATTTTTACGTTTTTATTAAAATAAACTATTTCTAAAACTAATTCATTACTTACAAAAAAACAAAATGAAAACTATCTATATAATTATTATATATACTATATGAAGAAATAAATATTACGATCATTTTAATAAATCAACACATACAACAACATAAGAGGTCCATAACTAGTTTATGTACATCATACACACATACACAATATATATATATATATATATATATATATATATATATATATATATATATATATATATATATATATATATATATATATATAACAATGCTTTATTTTTCTAAGACAACTTTGGTGACAAAATATGCATGTAAACTTTTGCCACAAAAAAATAACAATTATTAAGTTGTCATAACAAATATGTATGATTTTTCTTGCAAAAAGGAAACCATCTACTCTTTTCAAAAAAAAAATACTATGCCAAATAATCTGATAATCTAAGCAAGCTTGCAAAGATGACTATAATACTAATTGTTAGGTTTTATTCAAAAATAGTGTAATTATAGTGTAAAAACTATGTGATAAGCAATGAAAGCTTTCGAAGATTTGAATAAACATAAAACCCTTTTTAACCCACCAAGGATCATTTTGCAATCATGAAAAGATTAAATCAACCATAGAAAGAAAAAAAAACTACAACCTTTTAATTCTTTGATTCTCATGGCAAATTGTAAGTTGATGAAGTGAAGTAAGAAAGTCCAAAGGAGGCGCTCTTACAGGTGTCCACCAAGAAAGAGTAAACCCATTCAAGATGTTATTCTTCACTTGTAATAAGTTGTCATTAAACCTTAATAACTAATACCAATAAAGTCTTATGGAGAAGTAGCTGATAAAGCCTTAAATCATTGACCAAATTATAAGACAAAGGGAAGGGAGAGAGAGCATGTTAGTCTCAGTTTTGGCAGCCAATGAAGAGAAGAAAAGAGTTCCAAAAATCAGCTAGTTTTTAAATTCAAGAGTAAGGTTCTTTGAAAAGCATGGGTGTAACAAAAAATTAAAAAAAAAATAAAAAAAAAAATAAAGCCACCTATGCTTTTGGTACATGTGAATATATGTTCAAAACTAGATGGAATATATATATATATATATATATATATATATATATATATATATATATATATATATATATATATATATATATATATATATCCTTTCATAAGAAAATGTTATTTAACGTCTTTTGAATAGCAGATGTGAGTTATCATCGTTTTCGTTTAATAACTTATTTGTGTTGATATTTGAGTTTCAAATTTTGTATTTCATGGTTGAAATATGGATTTTTGGTCAAAACGAAACCGTTACTATGTCCGATTTAGTCAGATAAAATTTTCATTAAAGTTTAGGGACTTAAGCATAAAGTATAGGAAACTTTACAAATTCAGTGTATAAAGTTTGATTTACTTCCCTGAACAACTTTAAGGAATTAGTCTGATAAACATTTCATTAAAACTTAGGTACTTAAGCATAAAGTATACGGAACTTTGCAAATTCAGTTTTTAAAGTTTGATATTCCTTCTTGAATGTTCTTAATTGATTATTCAACTATCATAGTAGTTTGAGACTTAAATAAGTACAACAACTTAGTAATAGCCCTTTGTGCTATAACCATTAATCCAAAGAGTAACATGGAAATTATTGGTATAGATCTATGCGGGTCGACAGCCCCACTTGTGGTTGCAAGCTATAACAATCGACCGACTGGTCAAAACATGCATAATTGTTCTTTATTTTATTACTACACGACGTCAATGATGTGTTAGTGATAATTAAGGAACCTCTATTCAAAATGATCTACAAAGGATTTCGTAGTCAATAATGTTCGTTATAAGCTCACATTAGAACCCGAAAATTCATTGTAGAATGTGCAGGAATAAAATGGAAAGATTTATTCAAACGGTTAAGTGTCAAATATTGATTTAATTGAACAAATAAATCATTATCCTGACACAACATTTTATCGAATTATAACTTAGGTCAATAAGTTATGTAGATAAACAAAACTCTCTTACTTGTATGGGTTTACATGGGTAAAATGTGTTGCATTTTGTACTTTTATGAATCAGTAGTTTACACACACTGTTGATTATAAAAATGCACGAAGTTAGAACGATAAACAAAACTTTTTTATATGTATAGTTTTTACAAGAGTAGAACATGTTGTATTTTATGCTTTTATAATTCATTAGTCTAAACACACTCTTGATAATATAAAAACTTGGATTCAAAGTTAGAAACATAAATCTTTTTATTTGTATGTATTTTACATGGGTCAGCATGTTGCATTTGTATACATTTATAATTCATGAGTCTAAAGACACTTTAGATTATGAAAACATTCAGAGTCAAAACCTATAAAGCTCATCAACATTATTGTTAACATATTGTTTTCAAACGTATGTATCTTTAGGATCTTAGGAGCTGGAAGACACACCCTGTATGTCAGGGAATAATACATTTCTTTGGTTGGCTGATATGTTAGGCATTTCGTTTCATTTTTGACTTACGTGTGTAGAACTTGTTCTAGTATTTTAGCATCTGTTAGATTGATGAAAATGTAATTATTTATACCAAATTTATGGAAGAATGTAATGGTTGTATTATTCAATATATGTTTTGAACTTTGATCCAACGTTTACGTCGCAACCCCGACGTTTCTGTTGTTGGTTTGGGGTGTGACAGATTGGTATTAAAGCTAATGACTACAGTGAATAACTACTTTCCTAGGAGAGCATGACTATAGTCTAGGGTTTACTCTCATAGGTCTAGGTATTCCTACACCTACAACATCAGATGAATAGGTTTATCCCTATAAATCTACGATGCGGTACGCTTAGGTTCCTTTAATAGACCTACGACTCCATACTCATGTTTATTTCTATAAACCTTAAAGTAAGATGTATTGTTAAGTATAATAGTGAAGTACTACTTAAAGTTTTAGTGTAAGGAAGGATATGTTGCTTGAGTTGTTGGATTTTAGAATCGTTATATGCCAAATGGTCCCGCCCTCTGACTATCATGACTTACTGGAGCCTTATCAGCTAGACCTGACGTAACAAACAATAATTAATAATACTTGTGAACATTCGAAACACAATATATAGAGTTATATATATATATATATATATATATATATATATATATATATATATATATATATATATATATATATACGCAATCCTGCGATGAGAACACATGTATATACAACCTGAAAATATAGAAAGCCTGAATCCTCATTGAGAGTACAGTGCAAGGTTTTAGGTCTAATGTCTTAGCTAATTTTATTGTACGTGGATCGAACCATGTCTAGACGTAGAATTATCGCCTTTTTTTAATTATGGTTAGACCGATGCACAATTGAACTTAGATATGGTAGCTCATAGACAAAAACGCTTGGAAATTGTGACAAAACTCAAGAAAGGTCACAGTTCCAGGATATAAAGGAAAACAATTTTAGAATTCTCACAAATCTTTGTAAACACATCATAAGTATTTGATAAATATTTACTTCAGATCCACGTAAAACTCAAACCCTCCTAAATCTCAGTCATGCCTGATGTTTATTTTTTAACACTAACCACTCAATAACTATTCTCTAGGAACGTTGCTAGTGGAAACTCATGAATACCTTAAGAAATGTGTGTATTCAGGAAATGTAATGAACTACAGTTTAAGTATTCAATCGGTCAGATTCTTTCTGTTGTGAACTATCCAACTTATGGTTAAGTTGTCCAAGTTTAAAAGTAGGGTGCTTGGACTTACCATTTGTCTTCCTTCGTCCTTTCAAAGGTAAAGACAATAGAATCATAAAAAATGCAAAACATGAAAGTCGTTGGAAATTTTATCAGGTTTTCAATACATTTTTATTCAGGTAAATCAAATTAACAAATCTTGAGATATGACCAAAACATCGAGTAGTGGTCAAACTTACTCTACAACAATTTCTTCGTGAAGTTGCACTATTCATCCAAATACTCAACAATTTCCTTTTTACTCATACTTCATGTAGATACCACCCTTTATGGTATTGACTACACATAATACTAATAGGAAAGTTATTTTCGGATGAACCCCATGTCAATTCAGAATGTTTGGCACAATTATTGTATCATCGCTTATATTACAATGATATTTCACACGACTTATTTTCTCTTTAAACTGATCGTAATAGGACGAAGTGATGTCTAACAAGAGATCAACAAGTGGTCATTTAACACTGACACCATCACCTGATGTAACTACAATAGTGTTAATGATTAAGCAACAAGTAGTTAACACATTGGCCACTTATGAAGCCAACAAGAATAACACCTTTGAACCAGATAGTATTGGAAACAATATCCATGGAAGTAATTATGGCGTTCCAAGAGTATGAACTTACGAAGAATTCTTGAACTATCAACCCAGATCCTTCTACAGTAATGAAGGATTTATAGGATTTACTTTGTGGGTCGAGAAGATGGAATCGATATTCCACATCAGTTCCTATGCAGAAAACTGTTGTGTTATGTTTGAGACATGCACCTTCATTAACGCATATCTTACCTTGTGGTACAATTATACGAGAGCTATTGGAATTGACTTAGCTTATGCCACAACCTATGAAGAACTGAAGCTAATGCTTGTTGGAAAATATTGTTCCATGAATGAAATAAAAAATTAAAGCAAGAGCTATGGAGCTTAACCATGAAAGGAATAGAAATTTTAGCCTATGCATCCCTATTCGATGATCTCACAATGTTATGTCAGAGTTTCATAACTCCAAAGGACAAGAATGTCGATAGTTTTATGAAAGGTCTAACCATACCAATACGAGAGATAGTTACACCCTCAGTCCCAACACCTACGACCATTTCAAGAGATTGGGGATTACTCTAACAAACCAATGGGTTCTAATGAGATCATGATCAAGAAAGAGGATGGCAAGAGAGTTGAGGATAACAAAAGGAAATACAATAGTACTTCTGAAGGAACCTCAAGAGAAACTTCGCATAAGAAATGAAACACCAAAAAATTTATGCCACACCAACCCCTCCACAAAAATAGTATGATGATAAGCAACTGTTGTGAAACAAATACAATCATCACCACATATGTGAATGTAACTCTTGCAACAAGTGCAACAAAAAGGGGCACATTGCCAACTTTTGTAGAAACCCAACACCTACAACAACAAACTAGACTACGAATGTTGGAGAAAACATTAGAATAAGCATTGGTAGGAGAAAAACTTGTTGTGGACATGATGAAATCTGGCACTTTAAGAGGAACTTCTCAAAGTTAATAAACCAGGAAGTAAAACTTGAGACAGATCAACCATGACTGGAGTTGGTGATAAAATCCAACAACTACCTATAGTTACTGGTACATTTCTCATTGAACCACTCATATGCTAAAGTACGTTCGATTTGGATATGCATAGAAATTTTATGAACCTTGAAAATTATACACATGCTAAATCACATATCTAGTAGACTAGAGGAAACTGATAGAGTAGGGATAGCTAGTAAAGTGTGAGAAAGCTACTCGTAAATTTGTAATAACTTACATTTTAACACATAACAAACATGTCTTTATATCAATTTTACGTTTAAGACTTTAGGAAGTTTCCATAATGTTATACGAATTGTTGTCTTCTGTGTCACACTAAATTATTGCACTATATAAACATTGAATGAAACCCCTTAACAGATAAACTGACCTTAATCACATACGATATCAAGAGAGATCAAAACCTTGAACTCGTCTCTTAAGAAAAGACTTCGAAGTAATTAGACATGGAGAAATATGCTTGTTTGAGACATGTGGTAGACAAAATAATAGGGAGAACAAAGACATACCTCGAGTCTGCAACCAATCCTGATGTACACCCTGAAGATCTACCTAATATACCCCAGTTTAGCAATTCGAGTTTTGAAACGACTTGGTGTCAAGTACAACACATGTAACACAGCTCCAACAGGGATGCAAGAACTATTAAGCGAACAACAAGAAATCTTACGAAGGACCTGATCAAAGGTGGATAAGTAAGTAAAGGCTGCTTCTAAAGAAATGAAGTATTTGATCAAATGTGGAGGATTAAGTAAATATTTCTTCCCAAGAAAAGAAGGATTTGATAAAATGTTGAGGATTAAGAAAATACTCCTTCCTAGGAAATGAATGTTGGAATTTTAACAACAAAAGAACATATGGGAGAATTTATCCAAACCATGAATGATAGGCCCCAATCCTAAGTGATTGACTCTGAATGTACATGGAATACGCAATTACTATTAATTAATTCGTTGTACAACAGTTATCACACTAGAATCAAAGTCACACTGTCTGAGGATTTGTATTGATGAAAGTTTCGATTCTCAATGTACTGAATAATGGTTAGATATACGAAACTGACCAAAGAACCAGTAAGTAGCAGATTATCTATTGATCTAGAAGTCAGTATTGAGATTTAAGAAAAAGATTGTATGAACCAAACAACGATTTAATGTTGAACATGAACAACAACGATAAACACTTCCTTTTTAGAGGAATAATACGATTAAGAGATCAAGGTGAGATAAACCTACGACACGAAGGACTTTTGAGATTCTGATAAGAGTTGGACCTAAATCCGAAAACCTAAACGACATGTATAGAACCTGTCAGGTGCCAAAACGCGAGAAATGTATGTCTGATGACACTCTTGTTATCTATCCCAATAAAGTGAACTAAGAAATCCTTTTAGTATTTCATAATTTTTAGGTATATACGTTATAGGTATTTATACGGTTGGATGACCTTACAATGTTGACTTTTCCTTATTCCCCGTTCCTCGTCTAGTAGTGGGATTAGAGAAGAATCATTAATTTCTTCGACAATTCGAATTCCAAATATATCTACGACTCACATGCACAAGAAAACTATAGAAAGATCATGTACGAGATCAAGCAGAATGAAAATATCCCCAATTGTTTGACGATACCCCATATACAAGGTGAATTTCTGGACAAAATTCTTTTAACCGGGGGGGGGGAGGGGAGGAGAGGGGGGAAAATGTAACAATTGGTAAAAATGGGTCAGTGTTCAGCGGTCAAACCATCGCGAACCGCTATGTATTAAAGACCAATTGTGAGTAATTTTATGATTATAATGTATATTAAATATGTTATACTCATAATGTCACAACTCCGGCCAGCGGTGGAAACGCTAGGCTGTGCGACGTAGGGATATTGGATCGAAGCATACAAATATATATAATATAACACAAAAGTATAACACAAGCAATACGTTTATTTATTATAATTTATTTGGGATTACATTGTTTAATAAGTTAAGCACACATCCTAAACACAACTAGAAATAACAAACAGACGGAAACAGACTCCAGCAAGCTTCCTTGAAGACCTCCTCCTTGGCACGACTATCCTCCCCTCTCATCTTCCTAGGAATACATGTATTTTGAAAACGTCAACATAATGTTGGCGAGTTCACAAGTTTTTATAGTTTTTTGCTCTATTTGGTTCTATTAAATAAAGAATCCTTTTTCTTTTAGAAAAACCTTTCTTAAGGTATTTTATCAACCCTAGCTTACTATGTTTTTAGGATACTTTACCAATCCTAATTTACTATCTTTTTAGGATACTCTATCAATCCTAATTTACTATCTTTTTAGGATATTTACCGATCCTATATTATTATTTTTTTAGGATATTTAATTAATCCTAATGTATTTTATCTGCCACTCTAAGGAGTCCCTCTTGGTGATCGGATCTCTAAGGCGTCTGTAATGTATTGTCATTAGCCCCCATTCTTGACGCTATTTGACTTGTGATTTCCCCTCACGACGCTTCATCGGACGTTGAATAGTAATTAATGAGAAACTTATCCTACCGGGATTGGAACTAGCAATCACAGGTGGAGGTGCCAATCCTCGTATAGTTCTATACATATATTTCTAGCTCTTGCAAGATTAACGATTACAGGATCGGGGTAGCCGAATTTAATCAGGCTAAGGATGAATAATAACAGTTGACTAACGCATTAACCTTAGGTATTTTATCTTTTATCTTTTATCTTTTTTCTTTCTTTCTTAGTGATTTCCTATAATTATCATAATATAAACCCCTTTAATTTTAAATTTGATAATAATACCTTTTAGATCTTATAATTATCTAGTATATATATATATATATATATATATATATATATACATATATATATATATATATATATATATATATATTTCATGTCATACATATATACCCTAATTATGGTTAATTTGAAAACTAGATATTTGGGCAGAGTAACGATCAGGTATAGTACATATCCCTACAGTTGACCATCATTACTTCTAGGTACTATGTTATCCTAGGAAATTGGCAAATATAACATCTGAGTAATATCACTTCCTAGACTATCGAACATCCTTACTCTTCGGCATAATATCATAGCTTACAACTAGGTATAATATATATAGCTATATTATCCTAAGGTTTCATGCTTTATATAAAAATTGATATTTATAGATATAAATATATTTTGACAATGCAGTTTGATAAGCATGTATCCCCCCACCCTGTACAACTTTTAAAATAGTAAAATGGGGCCGTGAACTCACCCTAGTAGCGTGAGACCATTGGTGTAGGGTTGAATCGGGCTCGGGACTCTGGGGACCGCTCCAAGGGTAACAACTTTGAGAGATGCAGAGAGAGATGTTTAGAATGTTGTGCAAAAATGATATGCACTGCCTTCTATTTTGAGGTATAGATTTAGCGTGTGCACGATGCAAATATGTGGGTGCGTCGCGTGTGATCATCATGGCTCCATCCAGCGAAGGCCACATGTCACTACCCTAAATGGCCACATCACTCTCAATCTACTAGAATCTGGTGTTAGGTGCAAGAAGGGCATAGGTGCGCACCTCGCGCACAAGAAAAGATTTTGTAAAAATCATAACTTCTTCGTGCGAGCTCTGATCTAAGCCCTCTTTATATCTATGTGATGCTCTCAAGGAGTACTACAACTCTCTTTTAGGTTGCCTTAGGTAGTTTTGACTTTCATTTTTATGCCTAACAAGGGTAAAAACAAATGATTTTACAAAAATCATATCTTTCTCATACGGATCCCTAAGTATCGTTTTGACACTTTTAGTCAAAACTCAACCAATCTCTAAGTATCGTTTTGACGTAATTAATTTTAATTACGCGATCGGTTTTTATTTAATAAAATCCATAACTCTTCCCATTGAGTCGGATTTTTACTAGTTTTATATCCTTGGGATCACGTTAACGAGTATTTTCCAAATATGTTAACCATCTTAGAAGACGGTACAACTTTTCAGACTCTTATTTTCGAGCCTAACAATTCTTTTAACAATAAATGTTATGGCACGTATAATTTTATTATCTTAAAATCAAATATTGCAATATTAAGCTATTACATGTATTTTTCCTACTCTTTCCTAACGGTGATCAGTGACGAAATACTCTCGGTTGTCACACATAATCACTTTCAGAATGTTTCAAAATGCTCAACAAACCGTCTGTCGTTAATCATCGAATCGAAAGCACCACAAAACTAATACTGTTGGTGACATCAAAAATAAATTTTTTCATCGAGTATACTTAAGATCAATTTATGATCAAATTGGATAGATTATACTCTCAGGACTTCGTGGATATAAAGAACGTCAAAAACGGAGTTCGTATGCAGAAGTTACGTCCATTTTAAGAAACGAAAACCCACTCGATCCGTTGAGGTACTTGCACACATCATATGGAAATTCCAAGAATATTTTTTTGACTTAGGAATAGGTCATACTTGATTTCATAATCACAATAGTTTTTACCTGCAAATTTAAGAAATTCGTGAAAAATGTCAAATCGGATACAATTTATCGCGAAACTTTAAATGTCTTTTCCAGGAGTTCTACATTTCGGATTTAGGATCCCTCTAAATTTTAGGAATCCTTTTAACCGAGAATATCATTCTCCAATTTCAAAAAAAATAAAAAACTATTTGATAACTGGATCAATGGCATGTAAATCAAGAACGCTACGAAGTAACATCACCTCATTGACACTTTTTGAACATGTGCATTAGATTTAAAATTGATTGGCCAGCTATATTCCTTTTCTTGCACTCTTAGCCAAGAGTACAAGAATTATTGTACTCAAACCAAAACTCTCACTCTTTACCAATGAATTAAACACAAACGCACTCCAATTCTCTCTATCTTTTTCCTTCTCCTTCGTCGCTGCCAACAAGAACAAGAGACCAGCAACCCCTTTTTTCCCTCTTTTCTTCTTTGATTTCTTCCAAGAAACACCACCGGAGGTGGTTACCATTTTATAGAGAGACCAATAGGGGCAGCGTCCGCATTTTTCTCTTTCTTTTTCCTGTCAATCGAAACACCCACAAACACCCCTTGAATTTGATATCCATACCTACTTATTCTTTTTCTCTTACTTCATCAATGTCAGTCGATAAAACCTCCACCGGAGGTGGAGATTTCCGGTAGTAAAGAGGGACACAACCCCCCCCCCCCTCGGGTACCTAGTCTCACTGGAGCTGTTGTCGCTGCTTGTTTTTGCCCCATCGGACTAGCTCCCTTTTCTTCTTATTTTTCTGCCATGAACACACCACCGAAGTGGGTATTTTTCGGTGCAAATACGAGAGGCGGTATCCCCCTCCTGATCCCTCACCCTTACGTCTCCCTCCCGAGATAGAAGAAGCACAACTAAGGAGTTCCTTGAGCAGTCTTGCTGCCTTCGTTCATCTCTTTCCTCGAATCGATCAAACATTAGAGAAATTTGTTTATTTTTTTGTTGTCAATTTGTGTTTCTTTTTATTCCGATCAGCCAAGGAATCGAGACTCAAGCATATCATTTGAAAATGTTGATCGAATCCACCTCCACCATTTTTTCTCTGCCTTCGTGTTCCTTTCCACGACAGCTAAAGCATGATGGTGCTTTTCTTTCACCCATCGATCGGACAAGGACCAAACAAAATATAGTAGAAGTGAGTTATCACGGTTTTCATTTAATATTTGATTTGTGTTTATATTTGTGTTTCAAATTTTGTATTTCTTGGTTGAAATCTGGATTTTTGGTCAAAACGCAACCATTACACTATCCAAATTAATCAGATAAACTTTTTTTTGGAGTTTAGGGACTCAAACAAAAAGTACGGAAAACTTTACAAATTTAGTTTTTAAAGTTTGATTTACTTCCTTGAACAACTTGAATGAATTAGTCAGATAAACTTTTCATTAAAGTTGAGGGTCTTAAGCATAATGTATATAGGAAATTTGAAAATTCAGTTTTTAAAGTTTAAAAGTCTTTCTAGAAATGATCTGAATTGACTAGTCAATAAAAATATCATAGTAGCTTGGGACTAAAACAGGTGTACAAAAATCCTAGACTTGATAATTATGGGACTTTCTATGTGGGAGATACTTCATTCATTAAGAACATAAACTCACTATCAGCTGTAACGCCTGGTTCCTGGCATGTATTTAACTTATAATTATTCACTTTTGTATAGAAACTCGATGAGTTGGAGGCCCCAAACTTGTCGAGTAGAGATGAATTGGACTGTGGGTTTTGGAAACCTACTGGACGAGTTGGGGAGCCTCAACTCGAAGAGTAGGCTGGCAGAAATGAAACCCTAATTTCGGGGTTTTGCACCCTATTTAAACACCTTAACCCCAAGGTGTTAGCCTCATCTCCATCCTCCACTATCCAAAACCCTAATCTTGAAACCCTAAGCGATTTTTGGTGATTGTGAGCTAATCTTGTGCATTCTTGGTGATTTTGAAGAAAAGGAAGCTTGAAGGAGGAGCAAGAACGTATGGAAGGAGAGTAGATCCAGAAGTTGGGCTTCATTTCTGATTCATCTGAGTTATAAAGCTTCAACCTTGTCCATGGCATGCTTAGATTTAGTTTTAGGATGCTTTCTTCATGTTTTGGTACAAGTATGTTGGTTGTTGGGATTTGGACGTCCTATGTGGGCAAACCCTTCAGATCTAGGGTCTTGAGGGGACTTCATGGCATAAAGGTGCCAACTTTATAGCCAAGGAAGTCCCATCCAACTTTTAGACCATCTTTTTGGTCTTTTGAGCCCTAGTAGGTCATGCATGCAAGTAAAGATGGGAGCTTTACGTGACCAAATTGTCCCTAGAGTCCAGATCTATGACCTCATGGTCTATCTTGAATTTTTTGATGGCTTTTGGAGTTGGATATAAGCCCTTTTTGGGTTAGGGTTTGAGTTTATGCCTTGGGGAGAGGTTCTTAATGGGTAAAGTTGGAAACTTTACCCTCCTAGACGTATTTCCAGCTTGGATCTAGAAGGCAGGGCTCTGGTTTGAAGAATAGGGACAAAGCATTATGAAGGATGACAGATTGAAGAATTCGACGAGTCCATAAGGGAACTCGACAAGTTGATTTGGTAGTGTCCCGACTCTGTTGGAAAAACAAGGACTCGACGAATTGTAGGAGAAACTCGACGAGTCGACTCGGCATATCAAGATTCTGTGAAGTCAAGGAGGAACTCGGCGAGTTGGTGGAAAACTCGACGAGTTAGATCGTGATTCTATGATTTTATGATTCTTGATAACTTGGCGAGTTGAAGGACAAACTCGACGAGTCGTGTAAACTCGGAGCGTTGACTTTCACTTTGACTTTGACTTTGACCAAGTCGACCCTTAAGGGGTTATGTGTATCAAAGGCGAATTAAGAAAATCTTTTATATGTAGGGGTTTGAGTTGGGTTGATATCCGGATTCGGGGATTTTTCAGCTACTTCCAGTTTTCGAGGCGAGTTACCTTCCCGGTAGCAGTGGGTCTAAGGCACCAATGCCGGCCCATTAGTAGGAGTTTGTAGACGGATGATTTTATTTGTGATAATTATCTGGTATGCCACTATCTATTATGATTTATGTGTTAGTATGCTATGATATTATTGTTGGGTTTTGAGCATTCTAACACTCCTATGGTGTACATGCAACCCTATAAACCTTGGATCTATGTTTTCTCTATTATACATGCAAATATTAACTATTCCAAGGTTTCATCCTAACTAGCATATTATGAAGCACCTATACTACAAAGTTCTAGTTAGATGACATACCTTTTGATGTAGCTTGATGTCTTCAAGCTTTAAGAGCTTAGCCCCAATAGTGTTGAAGCCTCAAATGGAATCACCAAAACACCTTGGAAGAACTTGAGAGAATATGTATGCACACTAAAATCGGCCCACTCTTATTTTCACACACTTGTCCCAATTTTGTGAGCCAAGGACCCCTTTATATATTATGGAGGATTAGGGTTACATCCATGTAAACCCTAATACCCATGACCTTTCATTTACATAGGATCCATGGGTTAAAAGCTCCATGGACCATCCATGAAAGCTTAGCCCAACCTAAATGAACTTGGCCCATTCCATATATATAAGAGTCCATATTTAATTAGTTCTTTTTGATCACTTAATTAATTCTAAAATAATTCTTGATCAATACTAATTAAATAATATGATTCCATATTAATATATTAGAAGTTATAATATATTAATATAAATCATAAATATACTATTCTCAAAAGACTATCCATATAAATTGTGCCGGTGAAGTGCAACCCAAATGGACCGTGCCGGGTCAGGTCAAGTACATACCAAATATAGTTATGGACTTAGACATTAATCCAACAGTCTCCCACTTGGATAAGTCTAAAACTATTATTGAGTATGACTTCAAAACCTAACTGGCAATCGTAGCTCTTAAAGCCGCTGTCGAACTCTGACCTTGTCAATGATTTGTCCATTAGATAAGGGATCATATATTCCTCCATTCTAGATATCATATGGACTGAGACATGGATTATAATCATTCTCTCTATCCATTTGTTGTTTCCCGATTTTCGATTTATCATGACTGACTGATTGAACAAATCAAATCAGTCTTGGCTTGGCCAAGCACTCACATGTGTCATCGCTAAATCATCGAGGGGCCCACAGATATCGGTTTTATCCCGAAGGTAAAAGGAATGGATAAACTTCGACTCATATGGCTTGTTCTACTACTTGTTGAATCATACACAAAGGCACGTTTTATAACATCGAGTTACCAAATGCGTTTTCGTGCAATCAATGTATAACCAACTCATAGTAACAACTCATATCTCTAGGTTTGAAGAATATAAGATATTATCGTCTCATGATCACTCATGATAAAATCCATGAAGTGATTCAAATGAGCGCGGGTTGAATCCAATACTCAGAACTTATGAGCACTCATGAGTGTTGTAGCACCACTTTGTCCACCAACTTGGACCTCTACAAACCAACCCATGACAGTCTTGATTCATATCTACTTCCAACATATGACCGATTGTGGATGGTTTGAATAACTTAATCATTCAGGAAGAGCGGCTTAGTTATTCTGGAAGTCAAAACATGCAAAGTAAAACACAAGAATAAATGAATCAAATTTGGTATCAAACCCTATGAATATAAGTAAACACTTTTATTTATCACCATAATGATTACTCATTATTCATTGTTTCGGTTTTATCAACTTTATACTTGAATTAAAAACACTAGTTGTCCCATGCTCCAAGCATGTACACTATGTTTTTCTTATACAATAGCTTTGCCATACACCAAGTATGCACTCTATGTTTGTCTATGATCCTTACTTTGTGAAATAAACCAATTGAACATAATTTCAATGATTCTAATTTCACACTCCCAAATCCTTATCGAAAAATGTGAGAATTTCAAATTCCTATCATTTATCGAAATCTGTTTAGATTTTAAACTTATATGCACTGACCCTCCTGTAATGAATATGTACAAAGTCACAAAGACTTGTCAACAGTCATTATAAGGTATTCCAATGGATATCAACTCTATGGAAACTAAGTCTCATATTCAAAGTACATTGCTTTGGACATGCTTCTTGCATTAAGTTTTCTAATCTTACACAGATAACTTCCACCTTTGGAGACAACTCCATATTCTCATTTTGACTACCACTTCTGAATAAGAGATGCCTCTTTTTAGAATATGTCAATATGGTCCTTCCAAAATCAGCACTATACTTCCAACTGTCCCTGAGCAACCAATCTTTGGTAAACCTCAGATTGTCCTCGACAATTGCTTAATCATTTTAGTCATATCCAATTCTAGACCTTTTCCCTTCTTAATGCCTCTGGGCATTTGGAAATATTTAGAAATGACAAATATTATAGCACATGCAATCGATCCTGTACCCAAAGCAAATGGTACATGATTCATGATGTCTCACATAAAGACATGATTCTAGACCAGTCTTTTGCTACAATATTTTTATTTGCCATGTTTTCAAAATTTGACTATGAAGAGGGATGCCTTAATCATAATCGAATTTTGAGAACGCAATATATAGAATTTCCTTAAGTTGAACCAATCCAATATGAAATTCATATATATATTCTTGACTAAAATGATTAAGGTCTCAATCTAAGCCTTTAGAACTGAAATGAAGTATATCCTCTCCCTTAATTATAGCAAAACAACTTTTTCAATCCCTGCAGCCTCACGAATTGAAACTTTTGTTTTCTATAATTAACATTGCTCCCACTAACATGATGATTATTACCATAACACTTATGCTCCCACTAGCTTTGACATGTACTCAGAGATGCTTTGATAAAACTTTTGTTTTCTATAATTGATACGAGATGCTTTGATAAAACTTTATCAAAATCATACACCTTTCCTTAGATAGCATGCATGTGTGTCTAAACAATTTCAGAACTATGAAAAGGGATGCCGTAATCATAGTCTCAATTGTTTAGACCTTTTGTCATCTGCTTCAAATCTACTTGGTGGAAGTGTTTCCTCACCATCATTTTCATGAATCGGAGAGAAACCTTATGACCCTTAGATTTTATGGTGTATGTGTTGTTATCCATGTGAATCGTCAAAACCATAGTCACAAGACAAGGATAATGACAAATCCAAACTCATATGGACTGAACTTATGCAATCTTAACTTCTTACCACCTGGCAGTACATGGTCTGCCATTGCTTCCAAGTTGTTATGCAACCAATTGAGAACTTTCAGAACTCCTAGGCAAAGCCAACTTTAACTGGAATGGGCACAAAATATGTCAACACGATAGGTTATAAACCTCAAGTCGTGTGCTAGTGAAGAACCTTCGGTTTTATTCTTGATTAGTTCTTGAAATTCTTTTTAGGATCTTTAAGACTCCCACTATCCACTTGACATATAAGACTATCTTGCCAAATATTCAAGAGATAGTGCGGATTATTTATCAAGACAAACACTTCACACAATTGGCCTTAGTTGGTCTTTGTTTTATCCAAAACATCACAACTTACCAATTTCAAATGTACAAGAGTAGGACACTTTTACTCTTACATTTGACAAGTGTTTTAAACCTTTCTTTAAGATATGTCACTCAAGTGACAATCTCGGAGTATGACTCTAAGAATTGTTTTGGAACGAAGTATGACTCATCTTCCTGATCTAACCATTTCAACAATTCATGACTCCTCTTCTTAGTCATAAGAATGCACTAAGAAGACCTTTAGAGGACTAATTGTGATATGATTTCTAAATCATTAAGATGATCACAAACATGATACTAAAGTACTCTCCCATCTTTTCAGATTTGAGAAACTTTTATCTTTCTGCCTAATTTGATTCTTCCCATTCGTTCTGCCATACATTGAGACTTTTCCAATGTTTCAGAATTATACTTAAACTTGTAAGTATAACCATATTTACTAAACTTTAGTAAATCAAATAGTCTTAACGAGCTTTGTGGTGGACATGACCAGTGCACAAGAATGTGTACTCGATCCCTTTAGTCCTTCACTTGACTCACACATCCATGTGAACAAGTCATTAGTCTTGATTTTCCAATGCTTGAAAGTTCTCATTCATCATACTAATCAACTTGCATGATTCCAAGTTTCAGTCCAATTGAAACTTGGGTGATGAGGAACTTTCCTGATTTGGTAAATTTAGACACTACCACAAATGAAAGAATCAAATCCATTTTCCAATATTGCTCTCAGTGGAATCATATAAGCAACAATTTTCCACAAATGCCATTGTAAGGATACTTCAAATAAACAAAATTAAACAATTTTCTTTTATTTTAAAACTTTGCGGAAAAACTTATCCTTACAATCCACATGGAAAATTGTTGTTATCTATTCCTTAGAAATATATCATAACTTCTTAAGCAACTGCTCAAAATTCTGATGCGATCGAAATCCACCTTCGCGATCAGAATCAGCATATACTTCCTTTAAGATTTCTCTCTATTCTTTGATTCTTAAAACATCAACATGTGACCCAGTCACATCATGAATAAGGATCTCAGAATAGAACTTAACAGAGTTAGATAATGGGCTCTACCTGATGTAGAGTCAAACTTATTGGCTTTAACATCCTTAGGTAAATTTGGCAGCTTTGCAATTAACGCCCTTTCCTTTGGTAATGGGACTATCTCAGACTTAGCCTTTCTCTTTACCATTTGGTCAACCGGGTTGACTATGGCCAATCCCTTTCCATTGGGAAGAGAATGCTTTTTCTGGATTTCCAGTGTCACCATTGTCACTGTCCATAAATTTTTTGGGAAGTTGATCTTCTAATCAAATTTTCTTCACTATCGTTCCAAATCATTGTTGATTCAGCAGCACCAAGCAAATATATATGATCATTAAGGTTCATGTCATAGTCTGTATCATAGTAGCCCCAAAGGAACTCACTATGTGACTTAGAAAGTGATTGAACATCCAACTTTCTCAAGACTTTGAAACCCAACTCTCCCGGCTTGTCAATATGTGACTTCATCTCTAAGATGTGATCACACATAGACCTTGCTTGCCATTAGGGCTTGAGTGACCTTGAACTTGTGGGTTAGGGATAATAATTGGAGGAGGTAGAGGAAGAGAAGTATGACTTCCATGAGCCAAACTCGGGAAGTCATATTCATTAGGAAAGCTTGGTTTGGGAAGATCATTGCTGTCTAAACTAGACATCAACAATGGGAGAAATTCACGTAAAGTTGATTTAAGTCTTTAATATAACACCCAATATGATATATTAAGGCTAGGACCCAACAAACTATTTTATAACTTGGAAGAGGGATGTCGTAATCCAAGCTATAAAATATTTTAAAGTAGGTGAATGACGATTCACCAATTTCCACCAAGATAAACGAAATGTATTATTAGGTTTTAATTGGTTTTGAAACTCCTAGATTCTTTTGAGATTCATTGAACTTTTCAATGGCATGTTTCAATCTCGAGTGTGCCCTTCAGGTTTTGTGACTGGGATGCCGAGGATCACAAAACAAGGTGTGAAGTAACCATGCAAATATACTTGGTACCCTTAATATTTACCCCTCAATCGATGTGCCGGTTAACCACACACGCTCCAACGATACTATGATAAACATTAAGTTACCCTTTGCCTACCTTGTTAAGTCTAGGTTAGTGTGCCGGTTAACCACACACGCTCCACTAACAGCTTAAACAAAGTGCAAAGTGTAATTTCATGGATTAGCACCTTATTCACATTTTCCTAAGTAACTAAGATTGGGAATTTATAAGTGTTTAGTTACTTGGTATTTATCATTATACTTATAATGAAGGGAGAATTATAGTCCTTGTCCTACCTGTTCGGCTAACGACCCTCCACCGGTCAAGGAAGCGGTGAGTGAGAGTGGACACCCATTAAACTTCCATTTTATAGGCAGTAACCTTATACCCCCCTTATAGACCGGCTTCGTGAATGAGGCCTACTAATGGTAAGACGACTTTCTCTTATACATATAATATATTAAACTTTTAATATTATAATAGTATAAGGGTGTATTTTAGACATTTAAAATACTTGGTGGTTTAATCTATTAATTAAACCAGACTTTTAATTTAATTAAACTCAAACCATATATTTATGGATTAATAATACTCTTTTAATTAAACGCTTTAATTAAATATTAATAAAGTCCATAAGAGTTAATTTGAACTATTCAACAAAACATCATAATTCCAATTATTAAACTCAAAATTAAAACCATTTAATTAATTGTTTAAGTTATGAACCCAAGAGTTTTAGAATTCAATTCTTTTTTTCATAAAAAACTTTTCTCAAATTCCAAAACTTGAGGGCAAGTTTTGTAATTCTTGAAAACCTTTGGATTCCATAACTTATGGAATTAATGGTCTTTTATGATGAAACTTTCCATGTTCCATAACTTAAGAACAAGTTATGGAATTCTTTAAAACATTAACACTAAATTTTGTAACTCCATAAAACTTTGAATCAAATTATTTTTTTAAAAAAAACTTTCATATCCATAACTTATGGAAGTTTCAAAAACCCTTAAGATCACAACTTTAAAAAAAACTTTTGAGCTCCAAAATTTTATGACAAAATATGTAACTCCTTAAAACATTTAGATCAAACTTTTAAAACTAATAAAATAATTATATCATTTTATCTTTTACTAAATTTGACCTAATTCAACTCATATAACAAATGATTCAAATTTTACAAATAATTTGTTTTTCATAAAACAAGTAATTATCTTAAAATTTGACAAACGTCATGTTTTTTTTCTTTTTTTTCCAACTTGAAAATAAAACATTTGTATCAATATAACAGAAAAGAACCCATGGCTCTGATACCACTGTTGGGTTTTGAGCATTCTAACACTCCTATGGTGCACATGCAACCCTATAAACCTTGGATCTATGTTTTCTCTATTATGCATGCAAAAGTTAACTATTCCAAGGTTTCATCCTAACTAGCAGATTATGAAGCACCTATACTACAAAGTTCTAGTTAGATGACATACCTTTTGATGTAGCTTGATGTCTTCAAGCTTTAAGAGCATAGCCCCAATAGTGTGGAAGCCTCAAATGGAATCACAAATCACCAAAACACCTTGGAAGAACTTGAGAGAATATGTATGCACACTAAAATCGGCCCACTCTTATTTTCACACACTTGTCCCAATTTTGTGAGCCAAGGACCCCTTTATATATTATGGAGGATTAGGGTTACATCCATGTAAACCCTAATACCCATGACCTTTCATTTACATAGGATCCATGGGTTAAAAGCTCCATGGACCATCCATGAAAGCTTAGCTCAACCTAAATGAACTTGGCCCATTCCATATATATAAGAGTCCATATTTAATTAGTTCTTTTTGATCACTTAATTAATTCTAAATTAATTCTTGATCAATACTAATTAAATAATATGATTCCATATTAATATATTAGAAGTTATAATATATTAATATAAATCATAAATATACTATTCTCAAAAGACTATCCATATAAATTGTGCCGGTGAAGTGCAACCCAAATGGACCATGCCGAGTCGGGTCAAGTACAAACCAAATGTAGTTATGGACTTAGACATTAATCCAACAATTATGTGATAGTTGTAGGGGTTTAATAGGCCCCGTATCCGGTTAATAAGACCGAAGGGGTAGCTCGGGCACCCAGATATGCCTGACAGTATGATTATGTATGCTATTATGTGGCAATGGTAGGGGGCGAAATAGACCCTGTAACCGGTTGAAAGAGACCGAAGGGGTAGGTCGGCACCCAGATATGCTAGGCAGTTACCGGTTGAAAGAGACCGAAGGGGTAGGCCAACAGTCTGATATGCTAGGCGGTACCGGTTGAAATATACTAAAGGGATAGGCCAACACCCGGATATGCTAGGCAGTATGTGTATTTTATGGTATGTGGTATGATGGGGGAACTCACTAAGTTTTGTTTTTACGGTTTACAGTTTTGGTTTCAGGTACTTCTTCGAAAGGAAAGGAGTCGGCATGATCGCAGCGCATCACACTATAATATTTGGGAATTGTACTCTGACATTATTTTACCATGACATGTTTCGGCACTTGAGTTTGTTTATGAGACGAGATGATATTGTCGATGTTTTCACACTACTATTTTTATACATTACCTAATTTAAAATGAAATTTTTAGCTATGAATTTTAGGGTGTTACAAGTTGGTAACAGAGCCTTGGTTTGAGGGATTCGGACACACTTTCGAGGGTGTCTGGACTCAAATCGAGGGTTTGAAAGGTTTTACAAGAAAAAATAATTTTTCTAAAATTGAAAATTAAGGGTTTTGAGAAAGAACAAGGAGTGTGATGCGTGCAATCGGTCAAGCTCAATTAAGTTTTCCCCAAGATACCCATACATGTTTGTTATGATATATAATATGATTATGAGAATTGCATGCTAGACTAGAGCTAAGGATCTAGGAAGGATGCCTTATATGCCTAATGTATGTGTATGAGAACTGCATGCTATATTAGGGATAAGGATCTAGGAAGGATGCCTTGTATGCCTACTGTATGAACTTATTGAACTGTATGCTAGTACTAATTAGTCAGTGATATGGTGGCCTAATTAGGATATGCTTGGTTTTGGTTACTCAATGCTCAAATGTTGCTTTCTTTGTGCTTTTAGGAGTTCTAGTTATCTTTATTTAACTAGTAAATGAATACATTAAGTTACATATTACGGGGACTAAATAATTTCAGAAGGTTAGGACTAGCCCTATTTCGCAGCTCTTGTCTGAGTCCAACCGTTTTAGGGTAGAACCTCTTATTCAAAGAATTATCTGGTCTTAGTTATATTTAATGGTATTTGCGAGCTAGTTAGGGAGAGATGGCATGGACTTCTTATGCATCTGATGGCGGAGAGTGGGTCGGAGATTACCCTAGGGTAAGCCTAGGATGAGATTAGCATGGAGAGAAATAGTAGTGGCAGGGAATTGGTGAAGTCAAATCAATCCTTGAGGAAAGTACGGATAGACGTGGAAGGTAGTATGGGCCCGTACTACTGAAAGAAGATGACACGTAATCGAGTCAAGGAGGGCTGAGACAGAACCAGGGAACTTGTAGTGTGCGTGAGGCCTCCCGATGATATGTATGACCTTGACGATTGTGTGTTTTGTTCAGACTGGTGGTGACACGTCACAGAGCAGGAGGTTCAGTGTCTGGGTCAGGTTCGGGTACGGGTTCCGAGCCAGTCGATGACGGATTGTGTGAGTTCATTGCATCCGAGATTACGAGAGGCGTCTTTGAGGCGACCCCGGTGATTTTCGAGTTGATCAAGGAGGGTATCATTGAGTTGATGGAGGATCGCCATAGGGCATTCAGGAGTGACATGGCACCTGGCCAGTCTGGGACTCGCACACTCTCCTTCAAGGACTTTAGGGGATATGGAGAACCATACTTTTCTGGGGTGAAGGACCCCATTGTGGATAAGATATGGATTGCAGACATCGAGTCTGCACAGTTGACGAGCTTCTTCCCTAAGGGGTCGAAGGTCGGGTATGATGCTGGTTGTTTGAGGGAGCGGGCTAAGGACTGGTGGGAGGCAGTCGATGATACTTTGGGAGCTCTAGCTATTGAGGCTATGACCTGGTCAGACTTTGTGACCAGATTTCGAGTAGAGTTTGCACCAACTCTGGAGATTTAGCAGCTAGCCAGGGAGTTTTTGGATATGAGGCAGACTACAGAGACAGTGGCGGAGATTACCGACAAGTTCAAGGAGAGGGCCTTGTTGGTCCCTCAGTACACCGGTGATGAGGAGATGAAGAAAACCCGGTACCATGACATGTTCATAGCTGACATTCGAAAACATGACAGTTATTCGGCGTGCCCGACTTTGGATGACATGATAGCCAGGGGCACGAGAGAGGGAGATTGATATTGAGCACATCAGGAAGATGAAGGCGAAGATTGGGCAGACGACTGGGGTTTCGGTGAAGAAACCCAAGGGATTCGACTCGAGGTCAAAGGGCGAGCAGCGGAGCCACTGTGGGAAATGCAGCAACACGCATTAGGGAGTTTGCATATTAGGGGGATCAGACTGCTATAAGTGCGGCAAGCTTCGGCACTTGGGCAGGGATTTTACTGCCCCTACCCCCACCATTCAGACATCAGACCTGATTTGCTTCCATTGGAATGAGAAGGGCCATAAAAAGGCCAGTTACCCGAGATTGGTATCAGGAGAGCTAGTGGTGGCGCCAGCTCCAGCGACCCTACGGATCACAGATGGCCACCAGGGCAAGACAGATGCTCCTGTGGTGAGGAACTGAGCCTTCCAGCTGACCGCCAAAGAGGCGCACGCCACACCGGATGTGGTGACGAGTATGTTTTTTTCTCCCTAACTTTTAATATATGTCGGTTTTGATATTTATATTATATGTGTTGTGTTTAGGATCGTTCCATGTGAATAGCATCCCAGTATTGGTATGATTTTACTCGGGGGCTACCCGGTGATTCGTATCTCTTGCACTCGGCAAGAGGTTTGCCCAGACTTCAGGCACGTTTGATTGTCCTTTAGAGGTCGAGATTGCATACGACCGATCCGTTCGGGCATCAGAGGGTTATAGGGGTTGTGTTCTGAGGATGTATGACGAGCGTTATCTTGGGGATTCGGTTCCCATTCTTTTGCGTGTGAACAAGGTAATCATATGTATAGACTGATTGAGCCCTAATGGGGTGGTGATTGACTGTAAGCAGCAGTTGGTTCGGGTTAGGACCCCAAGTGGGGGAGAGCTGGTGATTCAGGGTGAGAGACCGCAGCATGGACCGGCCATGTGTTCAGCAGGGAAGGCTAGGCGTTACCTACAGCAGGGTTGCGTAGGTTACGTAGCCTATGTTACGGATACCTGAAATAAAGGTACGGTGACCGTTCATGATGTACCGATGGTGCGGGAGTATCCAGAGGTGTTCCCGGAGGAATTGCCTGGGGTACCTCCGGAGAGACGGGTGGAGTTCAAAATTGACTTAGTTCTGGGTGCGGCCCCGACAGCCAAGACCCTGTATCGGTTGGCTCCTCCCGAGATGCAGGAGTTGTCTACACAGCTGTAGGAGCTATTAGACAAGGGATTTATCAGGTCGAGCAGTTCACCTTGGGGATCCCCGATTCTGTTTGTGAAGAAGAAGGACGGGTCTCACCGGATGTGTATAGACTACCGGGAGCTGAATAAGGTAACGGTGAAGAACCGTTACCCACTCCCGAGGATCGACGATCTCTTTGACCAGCTA
This sequence comes from Lactuca virosa, assembly GCF_052849685.1. Taxonomy (NCBI): domain Eukaryota; kingdom Viridiplantae; phylum Streptophyta; class Magnoliopsida; order Asterales; family Asteraceae; genus Lactuca; species Lactuca virosa. Next base: position 438,192,664 of record NC_136429.1, on the reverse strand, counting down.
CAGGGAGCATCTTGGTTTTCCAATATTGATCTGCGTTCGGGTCATCACCATTTGCGAGTCAGGGACGACGATGTGCAGAAGACAGCCTTTCGGACTCGATATGGTTATTATGAGTTCGTGGTGATGCTGTTTGGGCTACCAATTCTCCTGCCGCATTCATGGACCTCATGAACCGCGTGTGCAGGACGATGCTGGATCGGTCTGTGATAGTCTTTATCGATGATACCGTGGTTTACTCCAAGACTCAGGAGCAGCACGAGGAGCACCTGAGGGAGGTGTTGGAGACATTGAGGAGGGAGAGACTTTTCGCAAAGTTCTCCAAGTGTGAGTTCTGGTTGCGCGAGGTGCAGTTTCTTGGGCATCTTGTCAACCAAAAGGGTATTCTGGTTTATCCGGCCGAGGTAGAGGCCGTGATGAGACGGGAGGTTCCGAGGTCTCCATCTGAGATTCGGAGTTTTCTTGGTCTGGCGTGTTATTATCGAAGATTCATCTAGGATTTCTCCAAGATATCCATTCCATTGACCCAACTGACCAAGAAGGCGGTGACATTCCGCTGGGGGCCTGAGCAGTAAGCAGCTTTCGAGACTTTGAGGCAGAAGTTGTGTGAGGCACTAGTATTGACCCTGCCAGAGGGCGTTGAGGATTTTGTAGTGTATTGTGACGCGTCTATCTCTGGTTTGGGCACAGTGTTGATGCAAAGAGGACATGTCATCGCTTACACCTCAAGGCAGATAAAGCCTCACGAGGCGAATTACCCGACGCACAACCTGGAGTTGGGGGCGGTTGTTTTTTCCCTCAAGATTCGGCGACACTACCTCTATGGGGTCCGTTGTACCATTTACACAGATCACAAGAGTTTGAGGTACTTGATGGACCAGCCAAGTCTGATCATGATACAGCGACGGTGATTGGACGTGGGGAAGGATTACGATTGCGAGATCCTATACCACATGGGGAAGGCCAATGTTATGGCCGATTCACTTAGCCGCCAGGCATTCGCAGCCCCGATCAGAGACATCTGCCTGAGGATGACAATAGTGACTCCGCTTTTGGAGCGGATTCGGAGCTCAGCAGGAGGCTATGAAGGAGGAACATTCACCCTCGGACGGATGAGCAGAGTGAGAGGATGATTCAAACTCTGTAGGATATGCTACGCGTATGTGTACTAGATTTCGGTGGGAGTTGGGATATGTATCTTCCGTTAGCGGAATTTTCGTATAACAACAGTTATCACGCTAGCATAGATCGACCTCGCTTCGAGATGCTATACGGGAGGAAATGTAGGACTCCAATCTGTTGGGGCGAGGTCGGTCAGAGAGTCATGGGAGTACCGAGGTGGTACTCAAGACTATTGAGATGATCCAGCAGTTCTGGAGCAGGCTCCAGACTGCTCAGAGTCGGTAGAAAAGCTATGTCGACAAGCGCCGAACGGACCTAGAGTTTCAGGTAAGGGATATGGTTCTCCTGAAGGTGTCACCTTGGAAAGGTGTCATCCAGTTCAGGAAGCGGAGCAAGCTGGGGCCCAGGTACATCGGTTCGTTCAGGGTTTTGGCTCGGGTAGGTTGGGTTGCGTATCGACTAGATCTGCCAGCCGAGCTCAGTCAGATTGTGACAACCCGAAATTTCTATCTTATACAATCGTTCAATTCAATCAATATCAGACTTGTTTTGGCTATCTTTTAGCCCTGTTAAAGGTCTGTTTGGGTGTTTTAAGCCTAGTACCTTAAAGAGTAAAGTGTTAGGAAGTATCTGCTAGAGTTCACTGTGCAGCATTCAAGCTGGAAACTCCACCATAGGGAGTTTACGGCCGTAACTAGAGTTTACGGCCCTAAACACCTCCTTGTTCGTGAACTCTTCCTTTCATATGAGTTATTCCTTCATTATTCACCTTTCTCGCACACTTCCACCTCAAGAACTTGATTTTTCTCTCAAGTATCATCAATAACTTTCATCTTGATCTTCAATCTTGTAAGTAATCTTTCCATTTTCAAGTTGATATCCTTCTATATCTAGTGAAGATTCATGATTTCATCCATGAAATTACTTCTTTTGGTTAGATCTTCAAGTGTTCTTCATTTTCAATAAGAACACCAAGAACACCTACTAGTTCTTGGACCGTGAACCCCCTCCCAAGCTTCGAAAACGAGAGTATATCTTCTATCTCCTAGTTAGGCTTGTTAAAATCTTGATTCCTAGCCTTGAATCATCATCTAATGCATAAACTCGAAGAGTTTACGGCCATGAGCATCACCCTTGGCCGTAAACCCTTATTTAGTACATATTTGGCCTCAAACTCATGTCATACTCCAACACAAGATCATGGACACTTAGAGGATGCAAGATAGAGCCTTGGACCACACTTTTGACAAGTTCTTCAAGGAGTGTACGGCCGTAAACTCCATGGTCGTACACACCTGGACGTACACACACTTGACCGTACACTCTAGGGTCGTATACTTCCTAAGCCCGTAATAACAATGGCTGTAAACTCCATTGTGTGGCCGTAAACCCATTTTATGCAACCCTTTGTACTTGTAACACTTCAATCTAAGTGTTTCCTAAGTCCTAAGGTGATTTCCTTACATGATTAGTTGTATAAACACTAATTATATACATATATGTGTGTCCTTATATGCTTATTAGGATCCATTGTGCTCAAGTCTTTACTTTACACTTAGCATCCTACAAACCGATCTTTCAATCGTATAACTCACTGCAGGTGAGTTCATACCCCTTAACTTACCTTTTAAATGATTTTAAATGCTTTTAAGGGGGGGATACAAGTAGAAACATTATATTTATTATATCAATCCCATGTGATTAATAACTATCAAACAGATAGATTTGTTATACTTCAAACTGTGTTTTCAAACAAATTGCTCAAATCGTTTTATCAAACTCTTTTAAACTTATATTTTTTCAAAAGCATGTCTATATAGATATAGTTATATAAGTAGGATTGAAAGCACTTAGGACTGATGACTCGCCTTACTTCCTGTTCATTCTTTGGTTATGGACTTAGGGTATCGGTTGTTTGTCCGAAGGTCATTTGAATCTTAGTTATATATTATGTGTATGTATATACATATAAAAGTTCTTCATTCAGTTCAATACCTTCAGGTAGCAAAGTTGTACAAACATGTTCATTCATACAAACAACATTACTAGTAAACTATAATAGGTATAGTTTAGGAAGTCACTACTTACTATTACTAGAACAATGAAACATACAAGAGTCAGTTCATACACGAGTCAGTTCAAACATACTATAACGAGAGACAATACTCACTATAAAGAGAAACAGATTGAGCATACTATAACGAGAGACAATACTCACCATAAAGAGAAACAGATAGAGCATACTATAACGAGAGATAATACTCACTATAAAGAGAAGGAGATAGAGCATACTATAACGAGAGACAATACTCACTATAAAGAGAAACAGTACATACTATAACGAGAAACAATACATACTACACACTATACACTAGAGAACATACTATATACTAGACAGAGAGAACATACACTACACTAGAACATACTATATAAATACAAGAATACTATAACATTAATGTGATATACTACTTCATGGCTCGGAAATATACTGTTGTGTCACGTTTTGTACCCAGAGTCTCCTGCAGGGAGAGTGTGAATTTGTGTATAGATCTATACGGGACTGACCATCCTACACCTTGCTGCTAGCTACAGTGGGACCTGCAGGTCTACGGGTGACGAATGTCATATCATTTCGACGTCTCGAACGTCGTTTTATACTAATCAATCAAGTATGGTTACAATCTTATCACATTTTACCTTAATTAAACAAACAAGTTTAAGGTAGTTAGTACATTGGTAGTTACATAGATAAAACTATAGTACATCTTTATTTTCCCATTTCATTCACATTGTGATCTTCTCACATAAACGGTAATGAAAACTATATTTTGGTAATGATAGTCATATTTTGGGAAAACACACACTTTTAGAAAAGAACAAACATAAAGAACAGTTGAGTCTTGGTAGAAGACTACTTTAGTAGAAAATATAGGATTTTCTAGGAACTTTACAAACATTTACATCAAACACTTACAAACTTTTACATCAAACATTTACAAACACTTTCTTCAAACTTATACAAGTAATGACACTAAAATACTTATGAACTCACCAGCTTTAATGCTAATCTACGCTTTCAAAATAACTTGTATTCTCAGGTCGCCAGTAGACAGGTACCGATGACCAGGTTTTGAGAAGATGGAGCTCATTCAAGACTCATCTCTTATTTTGATTCATATTTTTGGTGTCTTATAAACTATACAGAACACACTTGTATTAAATTATACTATTAATGCAATGGATGATGTTGTTGCTTGTTTTACTATTATGCATTGTTGTGATACTGTACATGATGTCCTCCACCCCCGAACGTTTCCACTGTTACGGTTTTGAGGTGTGACACAGATCCACAGTACATTTCATGTTTCCCAGCTGCAGAAGTGTTTGGTAGATGACTCCGTAGTTATGCCCTTGGAGGATATTCAGGTAGACGACCATCTGAACAACATCGAGAGACCGGTAGCCATTCTTAATAGGAAGACAAAGGATCTGAGGAACAAGAGGGTAGAGTTGGTGAAGGTGCAGTGGCAGCATCGCAAGGGCTCAGAATGGACGTGGGAGTCGGAGGATGAGATGAGGGAGAACTCCCCAGAGCTATTTCCAACCGCAACATACTTCGAGGACGAAGTCTGAGATAAGTGGGGGAGAATTGTAATGTCTGGTTCCTGGTATGTATTTAACTTATAATTATTCACTTTTGTATAGAAATTCAACGAGTTGGAGGCCCCAAACTCGTCGAGTAGAGATGAATTGGACCGCGGTTTTTGGAAACCTACTCAACGAGGTGGGGAGCCTCAACTCGACGAGTAGGCTAGCAGAAATGAAACCCTAATTCCAGGGTTTTGTGTTGGCTTTTGAGCATTCTAACACTCCTAAGTGTACATGCAACCCTAAATACCTTGGATCTATGTTTTCTCTATTATACATGCAAATATGAACTTTCCAAGGTATTCATCCTAACTAGCATAATAACATTGATTCATATGAATATATCAAGTTAGAATTACATACCTCTTTGATGTAGAATGAATTCATGAAGCTTGAGTGCCTAGTTCCCCAAGTGTGACACCTCAAATGGTTCACACAACACCAAATACACTTGGAATAACTGGAGAGAACATACACACTTCATGAAAATCGGCTAGCCCTTATGTTCATACTCTAGTGGCCGATTTTGTCAACAATAAGATGCTTATATAGTTAGTGACAATTAGGGTAAACCCTAATTGTCATGGCTTTCCATTTCCTTGGATCCATGGGTTCAAACATACCATGGAGCATCCATGGAGCATCTTATGGGTTTTAGCCCAACTTGACAATCCATGGAGCATTAGCCCACTATACAAGTATGGGTGATTTACACAATCAACCCATATATTTAATTAGTCTTCTTTTGATCACGTAATTAATTCTAGATTAATTCTTGATCAATACTAATTAAATAATCTTATTAATATATTATAACTTATAATATATTAACAAACCTTAAGTGTTATTTCTCTCATTATAGTCTATCCAAATGCATGATGCCATGCAACCCAAATGGACCATGCCGGGTCGGGTCAAGTCTTACCAATTATAGTTATGGACTTACACATTAATCCAACAGTCTCCCACTTGGATAAGTCTAAAAATATTATTGCGTATGACTTCAAGAACCGACTGGCAATCGTAGCTCTCAAAAGCTTCCGTCGAACTCTGACCATGCCGATGATCTCTGACCTTTGTCAATGACTTGTCCATTAGATAAGTGATCATATATTCTTCCATTCTAGATATCATATGGACTGAGACATGGATTATCAATCATTCTCTCTGTCCATTTGTTGTTTCCCGATTTCCGATTCATGATGACTGACTGATTGAACAAATCAAATCAGTCCTGGCTTGGCCAAGCACTCACATGTGTCATCGCTAAATCATCGAGGGGACCACAGATATTGCTTTTATCCCGAAGGTAAAAGGAATGGATAAACTTCGACTCATATGGCTTGTTCTACTACTTGTTGAATCATACACAAAGACACGTTTTATAACATCGAGTTACCAATGCGTTTTCGTGCAATCAATGTATAACCAACTCATAGTAACAACTCATATCTCTAGGTTTGAAGAATATAAGATATTATCGTTTCATGATCACTCGTGATAAAATCCATGAAGTGATTTAAATGAGCGTGGGTTGAATCTAATACTCAGAACTTATGAGCACTCATGAGTGTTGTAGCACCGCTTTGTCCAACATCTTAGACCTCTACAAGCCAACCCATGGCAGTCTTAATTCATATCTACTTCCAACAAATGACCAACTGTGGATAGTTTGAATAACTTAGTCATTCGAGACGAACGACATAGTTATTCTGGAAGTCAAAACATGCAAAGTGAAACACAAGAATAATTGAATCTAATATGGTCTCAAAACTTATGAATATAAATAAAACACCTTTTTATTTATCACCATATGATTACACATTATTCATTGTTTCGGTTTTATCAACTTTATACTTGAATTAAAAACACTAGTTGTCCCATGCTCCAAGCAAGTACACTATGTTTTTCAAAACAATAGCTTTGCCATACACCAAGTATGTACTCTATGTTTTTCTATGATCCTTACTTTGTGAAATAAACCAATTGAACATAATTTCAATGATTCTAATTTCACACTTCCAAATCCTTATCGAAAAATGTGAGAATTTCAAATTCCTATCATTTATCGAAATCTGTTTAGATTTTAAACTTATATGCACTGACCCTCCTGTAATGAATATGTACAAAGTCACAAAAACTTGTCAACAGTCATTATAAGGTATTCCAATGGAGATCAACTCCATGGAAACTAAGTCTCATATTCAAAGTACATTGCTTTGGACATGCTTCTTGCATTAAGTTATCTAATCTGACACAGGTAACTTCCACCTATGGAGACAACTCTGTATTCTCATTTTGACTATCACTTCTTAACAAGAGATGCCTCTTTTCAGAATATGTCAATATGGTCCTTCCAAAATTGGCATATACTTCCAACTGTCCCTGAGCAACCAATCTTTGGTACACATTAGATTGTCCTCGACAATTGCTTAATCATTTTAGTCATATCCAATTCTAGACCTTTTCCCTTCTTAATGCCTCTGGGCATTTGGAAAAATTTAGAAAGGATAAATATTATAGCACATGCAATCGATCCTGTACCCAAAGCAAATGGGACACGATTCATGATATCTCACATAAAGACATGATTCTAGACCAGTCTTTTGCTACAATATTTTTATTTGCCATGTTTTCAAAATTTGACTATGAAGAGGGATGCCGTAATCATAATCGATTTTTGAGAACGCAATATATAGAATTTCCTTAAGTTGAACCAATCCAACATGAAATTCATATATATATTCTTGACTAAAGATGATTAAGGTCTCAATCTAAGCCTTTAGAACTGAAATGAAGTATATCCTCTCCCTTAATTATAGCAAAACAACTTTTTCAACCCCTGCAACTTTAAGAATTGAAACTTTTGTTTTCTTTAATTAATATTGCTAACTTGCAATACTAACAATAATTATCATGCTCCCACTAACATGATGATTATTAGCATAACACTTATGCTCCCACTAGCTTTGACATGTACTCAGAAATCAGTTGAACTTCTAGAAATCAATACTTTATTGACTTTCTTACCAAAGTTCAGATTTCTGATACGAGATGCTTTGATAAAACCTTATCAATATCACACACCTTTCCTTAGATAGCTCACATGTGTGTCTAAACAATTTCAGAACTATGAAAAGGGATGTCGTAATCATAGTCTCAATTGTTTAGACATTTTGCCATCTACTTCAAATCTACTTGGTAGAAGTGTTTCCTCACCATCATTTTCATGAATCGGAGAGAAACCTTATGACCCTTAGATTTTATGGTGTATGTGTTCTTATCCATGTGAATCGTCAAAACCATAGTCACAAGACAATGATAATGACAAATCCAAACACATATGGACTGAACTTATGCAATCTTAACTTCTTGCCACCTGGCAGTATAGGGCCTGCCATTGCTTCCAAGTTGTTATGCAACCAATTGAAGAACTCTTAGAACTCATATGCAAAGCCAACTTTAACTGGAATGGGCATAGAAATATGTCAACACGATAAGTTATAAACCTCATGTCGTGTGCTAGTGTCAAACTTACAAGTTTTTATTCTTGATTAGATCTTTGAAATCCTTTCAGGATCTTTAAGACTCCCATTGTCCTCTTGACATATAAGACTATCTTGCCAAATATTCAAGAGATAGTTTGGATTCTTTATCAAGACAAACACTTCACACAATTAGCCTTAGTTGGTCTTTGTTTTATCCAAAACATCACAACTTACCAACTTCAAATGTACAAGAGTAGGACACTTTTACTCTTACATTTGACAAGTGTTAATAATCCTTCTTTAAGATGTGTCACTCAAATTACAATCTTGGAGTATGACTCTAAGAATTGTTTTGGAACGAGGTATGACTCATCTTCTTGATTTAACCATTTCAACAATTCATGACTCCTCTTCTTAGCCATAAAAATGCACTAAGATGTACTTAGAAGACCAATTGTGATATGGTTCTTTAATCATTAAGATGATCACAAAACATGATACTAAAGTACTCTCCCATCTTTTCAGATTTGAGAAACTTTTATCTTTCTGCGTAATTTGATTCTTCTCATTCGTTCTGCCATACATCGAGACTTTTCCAATGCTTCAGAATTATACTTAAACTTATAAGTATAACCATATTTACTAAACTTTAGTAAATCATGACGAATAGTCTTATCGATCTTTGTGGTGGACTTGAACAGTGCACAAGAATGTGTACTCGATCCCTTTAGTCCTTTACTTGACTCACATATACATGTGAACAAGGAATTAGTCTTAATTTTCCAAAGCTAAAAGTTCTCATTCATCATACTATACAACTTGCATGATTCCAAGTTTCGGTCCAATTGAGAACTTGGGTGATGAGAGTCTTTCCTTATTTGGTAAATTTAGACACTACAACAAATGAAAGAATCAATTTCATATTCCGATGTTGCTATCAATGGAATCATATAAACAACAATTTTCCACAAATGCCACTGTAAGGATATTTTAAAAATAAATAAAATAAAATTTTCCTTTTATTTTAAACTTTGCGGAAAAACTTATCCTTACGGTGCAAAAGCATATGAAAAACTTGTTGTTATCTATTCCTAAGCAATATATCATAACTCCTAAGCAACAGCACAAAATTCTGATCACTGAACCATACGATCGAAATCCATCTTCGCGATCAGAATCAGCATATACTTCCTTTAAGTTTCTTCACATTTCTTTGATTCTTTAAACATCAACATGTGACCCAGTCACATCATGTAACAAGAATCTCAGAATAGAAACTTAACAGAGTTAGATAGTGGATTTTACCTGAAGTAGAGTCAAACTTCTTGACTTGATCAACCTTATGATCTTTCAGGTAAATAGGCAGCTTCGCAATCAATGCCCCTTCCTTTGGCAAGAGAAACATATGGATTCTTTGGGAGTGGTGTACTGGACTATCACAGACTTGCCTTTCTCTTTACCATTTGGTCAACCGAGTTGACTATGGCCAATCCCTTTCCATTGGGAAGCGAAAGCTTTTCTGGATATCCAATGTTACCATTTTCAAAGTCCATGGAAGTTTGGGAAGTTGATCTTCTAATCAAATTTGCTTTACTAGTCCTCTAAATCATTGCTGATTCAGTAGCACCAAGCAAATAGATATGATCATTAAGGTTCATGTCATAGTCTGTTTCATAGTAGTCCCAAAGGAACTCACTATGTGACTTAGAAAGTGATTGAACATCCAACTTTCTTAAGACTTTGACACATAACTCTCCCGGCTTGTCAATATGTGACTTCATCTCCAAGATGTGATCACACATAGACCTTTCTTGCCATTAGGGCTTAAGTGACCTTAATCTTGTGGGTTAGGGAGAATAATTAGAGGAGGTGGAGGAAGAGAAGCATGATTTCCACGCCATCTTCATTAGGAAAACTTGTTTCAAGAGATTTTGGGAGGATCATAGATGTCTGAACTAGACATCTTTTGGGAGATATTCAAGGTAGTTGATTTAAAGTCCTTAATATAACACCCAATATGAAATATTAAGGCTAGGATCCAACAACCTATTTATAACTGGAAGATGGCTGCCGTAATCCGAGTTATAATATAGTTGAAGGTAGGTGAATGACGATTCACCAATTTCCACCATGAAAACGAAATAATTTAATTAGGTTTTGCTCGGATTTGAAATTCCTAGATCTTTTGAGATTCATTGAACTATTCAAAGGCATGTTTCAATCTCGAGTGTGCCCTTCAGGTTTTGTGACTGGGATGCCGAGGATCACAAAACAAGGTGTGAAGTAACCATGCAAATAAACTTGGTACCCTTAATATTTACCCCTCAATCGATGTGCCGGTTAACCACACGAGCTCCACCGATACTATGATAAATATTAAGTTACCCTTTGCCTACCTTGTTAAATCCAGATTAGAGTGCCGGTTAACCACACACGCTCCACTAACCGTTTAAACAAAGTGCAAAGTGTAATTTCATGGATTAGCACCTTATTCACATTTTCCTAGGTAACCAAGATTGGGAATTAATAAAAGGTTTAGTTACTTAGTATTTATCATTAATACTTTTAATGAAGGGAGAATTATAGTCCTTGTCCTACCCGTTCGGCTAACGACCCTCCACCAGTCAAGGAAGCGGTGGGTGAGAGTGGACACCCATTAAGCTACCATTTTATAGGCAACAACCTTATACCCCCCTTATAGACCGGCATCGTGAATGAGGCCTACTAATGGTAAGACTGACTTGCTCTTATACATATATATATATATATATATATATATATATATATATATATATATATATATATATATATGTATATATATATATATATATATATATATATATATTATTAACTTATAATATTATAAAGTATAAGGGTTGAATTTTAACTTTTAAAATTCTAAGGGCTTAACTTGGAATTAAAGTATTCATGAGAGAAACTTTACAAATTCCAAAACTTGAAGGCAAGTTTTGGAAATATTCAAAACCATTTAATTCCATAACTTATGTGTTTAAAGTAGTTTTAATTAAAACTCTTCAAGTTCCATAACTTGAGGACAAGTTATGGAAGACTTTAAACTATTAAAGAATGTAACTCTTATTCTTTTGTAACTTATGGAACTAATTAAGGTTACACATTTTTATTAGTTAATGAAGTGACTCTTGAACCTCCATAACTTGAGGACAAGTTATGGAGTCATAAAACCATTTAATGAGGACAAGACTCTTCATTTTGTAACCTTTGCCAACCTTTATGAGTTTTAAGAAACTTAAATGTGACTTTTCATGTAACTTGAGGACAAGTTACACAAACATATTTTAGAATCCACTCTTAGATTAAAATGGATCAAAGACACATAATCAATCAACCTTTTTCTATTAATCTAAGCAACTCATATGAACAAGATAATTGAAATCAAACTTTTTCATGTAATTAGCATAACACTTAAACTAATACAAAACATGAATCTATTGACAATTATCTTTGAAATTGGATTAGTATGAACATTACCACATCAAAAATAAGTTTATAAGGTCAAAAACAGCTTAGGGTAATGTTCCTAGTCCAATTCCAGCCAAAACAGTCGAATATATGCTGTCTGGGGGTCCAACTCGTAGAGTGCATGAACCAACTCGGCGAGTTGGATGCATTTTGCCTTGGACTCGTCGAGTCCCTTCATGGACTCGGCGAGTCTGCTGTTCAGACAGCAACAAAATTCGATTTTTCAGCCATTTTTGCAAGTATAACAAGAAAACAAGCCTAGGCTCTGATACCACTGTTGGATTTTGAGCATTCTAACACTCCTAAGTGTACATGCAACCCTAAATACCTTGGATCTATGTTTTCTCTATTATACATGCAAATATGCACTTTCCAAGGTATTCATCCTAACTAGCATAATAACATTGATTCATATGAATATATCAAGTTAGAATTACATACCTCTTTGATGTAGAATGACTTCATGAAGGTTGAGTGCCTAGTGCCCCAAGTGTGACACCTCAAATGGTTCACACAACACCAAATACACTTGGAATAACTTGAGAGAACATACACACTTCATGAAAATCGGCTAGCCCTTATGTTCATACTCTAGTGGCCGATTTGGTCAACAATAAGATGCTTATATAGTTAGTGACAATTAGGGTAAACCCTAATTGTCATGGCTTTCCATTTCCTTGGATCCATGGGTTCAAACATACCATGGAGCATCCATGGAGCATCTTATGGGTTTTAGCCCAACTTGACAATCCATGGAGCATTAGCCCACTATACAAGTATGGGTGATTTACACAATCAACCCATATATTTAATTAGTCTTCTTTTGATCACTTAATTAATTCTAGATCAATCTTGATCAATACTAATTAAATAATCTTATTAATATATTATAACGTATAATAAATTAACAAACCTTAAGTGTTATTTCTCTCATTATAGTCTATCCAAATGCATGATGCCATGCAACCCAAATGGACCATGCCGGGTCGGGTCAAGTCTTACCAATTATAGTTATGGACTTAGACATTAATCCAACATTTTGCACCCTATTTAAACACCTTAACCCCAAGGTGTTGGCCTCATCTCCGGCCTCCACTGTCTAAAACCCTAATCTTGAAACCCTAAGCCATTTTGGTGATTGTGAGCTAATCTTGTGCATTCTTTGTGAGTTTGAAGAAGAGGAAGCTTGAAGGAGGAGCAAGAACGTGTGGAAGGAGAGTAGATCCAGAAGTTGGGCTTCATTTCTAATTCATCTGAGGTATAAAGCTTCAACCTTGTCCATAGCATGCTTAGATCTAGTTTTAGGATGCTTTCTCCATGTTTTGGTCCAAGTATGTTGGTTGTTGGGATTTGGACGTCCCATGTGGGCAAACCCATCAGAATTAGGGTCTTGAGGGGACTTCATGACATAAAGGTGCCAACTTTATGGCCAAGGAAGTCCCATGCAACTTTTAGACCATATTTTTGGTCTTTTGAGCCCTAGTAGGTCATGCATGCAAGTAAAGATGGGAGCTTTACGTGACCATATTGTCCCTAGAGTCCAAATCTATGACCTCATGGTCTATCTTGAATTTTTTTATAGCTTTTGGAGTTGGAACTAAGCCTTTTTTGGGTTAGGGTTTGATTTTATGCCTTGGGGAGAGGTTCTTAATGGGTAAAGTTGGAAACTTTACCCTCCTAGACGTATTTCCAGCTTGGATCCGGAAGGTAGGGCTCTGGTTTGAAGAATAGGGACTTAATGCGTTAAGAAGGATGACAGACTGAAGAACTCAACGAGTCCATAAGGGAACTCGACGAGTTGATTTGGTAGTGTCCCGACTGTGATGGAAAAAGAAGAACTCGACGAGTTGTAGGAGAAACTCGACGAGTCGACTGGGGATATCGTGATTCTGTGAAGTCAAGGAGGAACTCGGCGAGTTGGATCGCGATTCCATGATTTTATGTTACTTGAGAACTCTGCGAGTTGAAGGACAAACTCGAAGAGTCGAGTCAACTCGGAGCGTTGACTTTGACTTTGACCAAGTCAAACCTTAAGGGGTTATGAGTATGGAGGAAAACTCGAAGAGTTGGATCGCGATTCCATGTTTTTAGGTATGCTATTATGTGGTAGTGGTAGGCGCGAAATATACCCCGTAACCGGTTGAAAGAGACCGAAGGGGTAGGCCAGCACCTAGATATTCTAGGTGTAACACCGTAAATTTTCAAACGAATTTTTCGTTTTAAAATCACATAATTCTCATAACACATTTCATAGAAATCTCATTGGTTTAATTTACAAAAAACAACTCCATAATTGTTTGATTAATAATCCAGGATCCTCAAAACATAAATCTTTCTCTGGTGTGTACAATCAAGCCGGTGCCTTCCCGCGATTCTAAGAAAACCTGAAACACATATCACATAACACGGTAAGCACGAAGCTTAGTGAGTTCCCCAAAATACTACACACGCAGCTCATTAGGCACTCGAGGCTATATCACTGTAAGACCCTCCGGTCAATGTGTCTCAGTGGGACCCTCCAGTCCCACGGTTCGTTGGACCCTCTGGTTCGGTCTGTAAAGCTCCGCATAGCATAAATCACAAAGACAAAATGCTCAGTACAAAACATAAGGCAGGATAACATAATACTCAATGTAAGCATGTAAGACCCTCAGGTCACACATAAGTACCGCTCTAGGTAAAGTATAGTGAGAAGACTCACCTTGCAAGTAGCAAGCAATAATCCTCGAACTCGAATCTCAAACTAGCCACTGCCTATCACATAGGATAAATATCTCTAATTAATACTCGATTCTCGATTCTCAAAAACCAAATGTTATTCTTCTCTCTATAACTCTTGAATTGGGTAAAAGACCATTCATGGATCCATTACTCATGTTGACCAAACCCTAAAGTCAACAGAAGTGAAACTCGAGTCAACATTCCATGTTTGACCCGACTCGCCGAGTGCACTAATACGACTCGTCGAGTCCACTCGTTCCTCATAAGTCTCGTGAAGGTCTAGCTCGTCGAGTTAACCCCTAACTCTCCGAGCTATTGCATGGTCAGCTCATCGGTACAAACCCTAACCGACTCCTCGAGTCAGTTCATGGACTCGGCGAGTCCCTTCGATCTGATTTCTCATTCAGACGATTTAAGGCAGATCTATCACTCCAAACACTAGATCTACTATCCTAAGGCTTGATTGTCACGTAAAGCTTCGATCTTTACGCTCATGCATGGTGGTTTTGCTCCAATCTACCAATACATGTTGTCACAAGGTGTGAAACACCATACTCCTTTCATGGATGAATAAAGTTGGGACATTTGGGCTCTAGGGAACTCACAAGGTCCAGATCTGAGGTTTAAACCTCTTGATAACATAGTATTCTCGAAGTCCCAAATAATATGTGATGAAAACCCTAACTTCTCAAACTCATGAGATCCAACTAATAATATGAGAAAGGTGTAGACTTTATACCTTCTACAGAATCTCTAGGTGAAGAAATGCTATATCCCATAGCCTCTTCTCGTTCCTTTCTTGTTGCTCACTCCTTTCCTTTCAAAGATTCACCAAAAACACTTGATATTAGCTCAAGCACACTCTCTTATCTTCAATGGCCGCTAAGGGTTTCACACAGGAGAGTTGGGCATCTGGTGAGGTGCATTTGAGGTTATAAGTCTCCTTAACTAGGCCCCAACCCCGGGAATTTAGGGTTTCCTCGCACAGCACCAACTCGGCGATTCGGCACACTGACTCGTCGAGTCAGCTCATTAAACCCACGCAGATTACTCGACTCTACTCGACGAGTTGGACTCTCAACTCGTCGAGTCGCTCCATAAATCTCATAATTTACCTTTACAATGATATATCTAAAAATTCGGATGTTACAATTCTCCCCCACTTGAATTAGATTTCGCCCTAGAAATTGCTCCTCCACAAACACATAGATCGAACCCGAAATCCGAAAGCACCACCAAAAGGATCTCATACCACATAGCTAACTTCCTCCATGGACACCTGAATCCAACAGGAACTCCCATCCCGGAAAGGACACACCCTTCTGCCGCTACAAAACCGCCTTCTGACTATCCAGAATCTGGAAACTCTAGTGGCCTGTCTCACTGCCAAACCGCCCTCTCAAGATATCACCATGTTATTCGCTCCTCGAATAATAGACCTCGATAACTCACTGCCCCTCTGATTCTCTCGTTGCGACTGATAGAAAAAAGTCAATGCCCAAGAATTGGCAACTGATCACTCATACCATACACATTAAACAATCCAGATCATACTCCAAGGGACAAAAGGGTCACATCACACTAAGGACCCGCCCATTGAACTGCAATCAGAATCCATCTGAACAAAACATACCCCAATACTCTGTTATTAATACAAGAAAAAGATCATGCACGCTCAGAGGTGTCCTCGGACCTCTATGAGCATAAGCCCCGTCTCCCTCTCACATATCACTTTCAAGACTAAGCACTAGATCGACTCTCGACTGAATAGTTGAACCTGCAAAGGTTACCCACTATACACCCTATAAAACGACTTACTGGCTTCCTTTCCACAGTGACCATCTCGGCCCTTCGTGAAGCACAAGTCACGAAATTCGCCTTACCCCAAATGAATAGTACAACACTATCTGAAGCCGCCTCTCTTTCAACCTTTGTCGGCTACTACCTACTAGTTCTGTGTGCCTCGTGGTCGTTCCCAACCCAACGAACTAGCTCCCTCAAGCCTAAAACATCAGACGGAAACACATCTCCCTCAGAATAAGATCCACCCAAAATCTCAAATTGCTCGTCCTCTACACAGATAGAACTAAATTCACCCACCAGAGTCTGATCCGACACAGAATTAGAACCACTCGTCCCAATCTAGCTCGGCCCCACCAGAGTCTGATCCGATAACCCTGCTCTAAATTAAAACACGACGGTTTTCGACCACCGTCGAGATCCCAGTCTCGTCTTTGGCTCGGCCCCCAGGTTCTCACAGACTCTTCTGGTAAGGCTACCCATGCCTAAGAGCCTCTCTGCATCATATCCTGACTAATAAGGCTGCCCCCCCCCCCACGCAGTTATACAACACTTTCTCTCACTGACTAACACGTGCTACGGCTCTCCGTAGTCCAATGGCACTCTCTCATTGCCTCACGACTGCTACAGTCCCCCGCAGTCTTGCGATATTCTCTCTTTCTCTCTCGCTAGTACATGAATGATTCGGCTCCCCGCAGTCTCACAATGCTCTCGATGACTCACGTATGCTACGACTCTCCGCAGTCACACGATACCCTTTTCTCTGAGTCATATATGATGCGGCTCTCCGCAGTCACACGATACCCTTTCTCTCACTGACTCATGGATGTTATGGCTCCCCGTAGTCTTACAACACTCTCTCACTCACTGACTCGCCATGGGGTCACTCCATGGTTTTTCCCTGATAATCCTAAGTGATCACCCCCACTCGGATCCACTCGCTCTATTATCACCTCATAATCTCATCATCATATCATCGCTACACTAAGTTCACTAACTCATGCTCCACAACCCCAACATAGATAGGTGCACCCACCTGCTCATCTTATGCACCACCGCTCCTAATGTAAATTCTCGTAAGCAAGACACTTTTCTCAACACAGGTACACCCTTAGCCAATCTCGTTCTGGTGACAATTAACTGATGGGTTCCCACTGGAACTATAGTCACTCGGTACTCCACTTGCAAACTCAAATCTCAAAATAATCCAAAATTTTAGGGCGTCATACTCAGATACCTCGGTACATCATCACGAAATCTAATGATGTCTTGTCTCATACACTGATCTTCTACTCACGACATCATACTCGGATACACAATACACTCTTTCAAAATCTCACAATGTCCTATCTCATCCACAGATCTTCCACTTGCACAGCTCGCAACCTCGAAATACTCCAACTCACAACTTGACACACAGAGAAATCGTCAATGTCAAGAACCCGTTGACGACCATCTGAAACCCCATCCTCTATGGTTCAAAAACCATGCGAGAATACTCATACCGAATCTGAAGGTGACTGCACAATCAACATTTACCCTTCCTAGAGTGCATATATCAACCCATACATTGAACCAGAAATTCTCCATCGCTGAAACTATCCTTACGAGCCACCCACCTCGAATTTACCATTACAACCTCGAAGAATTCCTAACCACCACAAGGTCTCCGACCAACGGCCACCTGCCGTCGAGACACTCATCCTTTCCTAACACATACAACATGCATCATCTTACTCTGCAATTGTCTTATCCACCAATGACCCAAGTCCCATAATTCCCGTACCGCAGATCTCCATAATCATTTCTCTAACGCATCTGAACAAATCTCCGATCCTCTTAATAAAATATTCAGTTCTCCCCCACTCAGGGTTTGAACCATCACCAATAGGTTTACCAACAGTCTACTCCACGGACTGTTTCACCAGGTACATCACACTTAACTCTTGGATTCGTACAACGCAACACTCGATGATCTTCTGATGCAAACCAGAAAACTCCAAATATCTTGTAGCTCAGACAAAAGTCTCAGAATCCCCTCGACGTGACTGCCTCTAGTCATCTCGAAGCCTCAGACCAACACACCGCCAGATACCCCCAACTATTCCAAATAGTCGTGACTCTCAATCTCGAAATAATGCACTATCACGCACCTTGTCTCTGATTCCTCAACCAGCCTCTCATCGTAGAAGCCATCATAAAAGCAAGAGACCTCACTCTCACAGTCGATACACAATGTAGACAATGAGGGCCACCGCCCCGGTATACTCCTCTTGATCACTTGAACTGCTACTAAGAGTATGCCTGACTCGACTAAGGCATATCTTTGTCCTCATCTCAGTCTCCACTAATAGCTCTCACGTGGTATATGGAATACCTTGCAGCAACCATACTGCCCAAATACTCTGGTGAAAAGGTTGCAACCCTATACTTCCCCACGGGGTTTACCTCCAACTCTGAAACCGGAAACTCAATATCTTATTTTGCCTCTCCCACGAAGAAGAAACAACGCAACTCTCGTCACAGAAAGTGACATCTCAACTATCAGCCGATTGCTCAACTCAGGCCGCAACTCTCCATAAAATCTCATCTCTACTCATCCCTGTGTCTTGCAACTCCAACTGGCATCTTACCAATGAAAATCTCTCAAAGCTAACTCGATTTCCCTCTCCAGGTATGCTCCATTAAACTCGCTCGACACGGCCCTCTGGCCCCACACTCTATCATATCTGTTTTCAGTCTAATCAATCACAACGGGATAACTGGTAAAACTAGAAGCACTAGCTGCCAAGAATCATGGTACTTGAACCATGCGATCTCCTCTCAATCTGCTACGAATCATGGTACTCGAACCATGTTAGTACCTCAATCTGCTACAAATCACTTCTCAATCTGCTATGAATCATGGTACTCGAACCATGGGATCTCCTCTCAATCTGCTACGAATCACTTCTCAATCTGCTATTTAGAACCTCTGGGATTCTTCCTGTTTCGAGTACAGGTCCTCATCTTTCAGTAGTACGGGCCCATACTACCTGCCACATCTACCCATACTTTCCACACGGATTGTCCCAGATTTCCTAAGTAGCTGCTCAACCTCCTCGATCACCAATCCCGATATGTATGGTCGCTATACAGCGAATACTCTCCTCTTTCAACGTACTATTATGACTAAAGTCACTTCCCAGGCTCTTCCTAGGTTCTCACACTTCTCCGCCATCAACTGCTGAAGAATTCCTCATGATGCCATCCATCTACCTCCTGGATATCGTTATATTCACTCGGTAGCTGACTCCCATCATCAAGAGTTCCACAAAGCACAAAGCAAGCAACATTCGGCATCAAATAATCTCCACCAACACGCAAAACCACTCTAGGCTACAGCTCCACTTGCTCTACTCACACTCAAAAGGTATCACTGAACTCAATCAACCCTACCTCTCACGGGTATCTCACTAATCCCTCAATAGACTCCTCAATTACTCATCTAGGTATCTCTCCTAGATTACTCCTCTACTCAAAGTTCTCTCTAAAATATTCCTATTGGATACTCTTACTCCTCACATACTCAAAGCATATCACAGTTAGCAAAAATTCCTAGGCTAAGGCATCACAAATCAGGCATCTCTAGCCCTAAAATATGAAATACCTAGCCTACCTTCTAGCATGCATTATCAATATCACAATCATAACTTATAATACAAATAAGTAAGGGTACTTTGGGAAATCACCGTTCGGGCTCTGGCTGATTGTACACATTCCTCATTCTCGTTCTCTCTTAGAAACTCTTGCTCGTTTTAGAAAAATCATTTCCTTTGAAAATTTCCTCAAATCCTCACTTTGAGTCCGAACATACCCGAAGGTGCATCCGAATCCCTCAAACCAAGGCTCTGATACCAACTTGTAACAACGTAAATTTTCGAACAAATTTTTCGTTTTAAAATCACATGATTCTCATAACACATTTCATAAAAATCTCATTGGTTTAATTTACAAAATACAAATCCATAATTGTTTGATTAATAATCCAGGATCCTCAAAACATAACTCTTTCTCTGGTGTATACAATCAAGCTGGTGCCTTCCTGCGATTCTGAGAAAACCTGAAACACATATCACATAACACAATACGCACGAATCTTAGTGAGTTCCCCAAAATACTACACACACAACTCATTAGCCACTCGAGGCTATATCACAGTAAGTCCCTCTGGTCAATGTGTCTCAATGGGACCCTCCAGTCCCACGGTTCGTTGGACCCTCTGGTCCGGTCTGTAAAGCTCCGCACAGCATAAATCACAAAGACATAAGGCAAAGCACAAAACATAAGACAGGATAACATAATACGCAATGTAAGCACGTAAGACCCTCAGGTCACACATAAGTACCACTCTAGGTAAAGTATAGTGAGAAGACTCACCTTGCAAGTAGCAAGCAATCATCCTCGAACTCAAATCTCGAACTAGCCACTGCCTAACACATAGGATAAATATCTCTAGTTAATACTCGATTCTCAATTCTCAAAAACCAAATGTTATTCTTCTCTCTCTAACTCTTGAATTGGGTAAAAGACCATTTTACCCCTCCATGGTCTCCATTACTCATGTTGACCAAACCCTAAAGTCAACAGAAGTCAAACTCGAGTCAACATTCCATGTTTGACCCGACTCGCCGAGTGCACTAATGCGACTCGTCGAGTCCACTCATTCCTCATAAGTCACGTGAAGGTCTAGCTCGTCGAGTTAACCCCTAACTCGCCGAGCTATTGCATGGTCCAGCTCATCGGGACAAACCCTAACGGACTCATCGAGTCAGTTCATGGACTCGGCGAGTCCCTTCGATCTGATTTCTCATTCAGACGATTTAAGGCAGATCTATCACTCCAAACACTAGATCTACTATCCTAAGGCTCGATTGTCACGTAAAGCTTCGATCTTTACGCTCATGCATGGTGGTTTTGCTCCAATCTACCAATACATGTTCTCACAAGGTGTTAAACACCATACTCCTCTCATGGATGAATAAAGTTGGGACCTTTGGGCTCTAGGGACCTCACAAGGTCCAGATCTGAGGTTTAAACCTCTTGATAACTTAGTATTCTCGAAGTCCCAAATAATATGTGATGAAAACCCTAACTTCTCAAACTCATGAGATCCAACTAATAATATGAGAAAGGTGTAGACTTTATACCTTCTACAGAAGCTCCAGGTGAATAAATGCTAGATCCCATAGCCTCTTCTCGTTCCTTGGTTGTTGCTCACTCCTTTCCTTTCAAAGATTCGTTAAAAACACTTGATATTAGCTCAAGCACTCTCTCTTATCTTCAATGGCCGCTAAGGATTTCATACAGGAGAGTTGGGCAGCTAGTGAGGTGCATTTGAGGTTAGAAGTCTCCTTAAATAAGCCCCAACCCCGGGAATTTAGGGTTTCCTCGCACAACACCAACTCGGCAAGTCGGCACACTGACTCGTCGAGTCAGCTCATTAAACCTACACGGATGACTCGACTCTACTCGACGATTTGGACTCTCAACTCGTCGAGTCGCACCATAAATCTCAGAATTTACCCTTACAATGATATATCTAAAAATCTGGATGTTACGCTAGGCAGTTACCGGTTGAAAGAGACCGAAGGGGTAGGCCAGCACCCTGATAGGCTAGGCGGTACCGGTTGAAAGAGACCGAAAGGGTAGGCCTGCACCCGGATATGCTAGGAAGTATGTGTGTTGTATGGTATGTGGTATGATGGGGGAACTCACTAATCTTCGTGCTTACGGTTTATAGTTTTGGTTTCAGGTACTTCTTCTTCGAAAGGAAAGGAGTCGGCATGATCACAGCACATCACACTATGATTTTCCGCATAAGAGATCTGTGGGAATTATACTCTGACATTATTTTACCATGACATGTTTTAGCTAATTTAAAATGAAATTTTTAGCTATGAATTTTGGGGTGTTACATCAGCCCTTTGTGTTATAACCATTAATCCACGTAGGAACATGGAACTTATTGGTATAGATCTATAGGGGTCGATAGCCTCGTTGTAGTTTCTAACTACAACCATCGACTGACGGGTCAAAACAAGTATAATTGTTCTTTGTCGTATTACTACACGATGTAAGTGATGCAATTATGATAATTAAGGAACCTCTATTCACAGTGCTCTACAGAGGCTTTCTCAGTCACTAGTGTCGGCTATAGGCTCACATTAGAACCCAAAAATTCATTCTAGAATGTGTGGGAATAAAATAGAAAGATTCATTCTAGAATGTGTTGATATACAAAACTCTCTTACTTGTATGGGTTTACGAGGGTAAGATGTGTTGAATTTTATACTTTTACGAATCATTAGTTTACACACACACTTGATTATAAAAAGACAAAATTATAAGAATGGTCCTTGTGGTATGTCAAAACTCGCATGTTTGTCCCAAAAACGTTTGGATTAGCATCAGTGGTCCAAAAGTTTCATTTTCTTACGAGTTTGGTCCAATTTGGTTTGAACTTTTTTTGTGAAGATGATTTTTCCTTTATTATTTAATTTTCTAATTTTCTTTTATTACCAGCAATTTAACAATTAAAAATAAAACAAAAGTTAAATACCATCTCTCTCTCTCTCTCTCTCTCTCTCTCTCTCTCTCTGGGTTTGTTCTTCAAAACTCAAGAACACACATAGTTATGAAATAACATAGTTTAAGTTTTATTTCTTTGTTCTTCAATATACACACACATACACACACTCAAGAACACATACACACACACTCTTATAAACACATACACTGAAGAATATTTCTTGAAACCCTTTCGAAAATGAGTTCTGGAAACGAAAATAAAAACCATTCAATTCACTGTTAGAGAATTTTATGTGCATTGAAGAACAAAATCTATTTGAATCAGGGATTATATCCAAAAACACACTCAAATCGATGCAATCAACTCTCCTTCTCAAATGGACCAGATGCGGATCTCAAGTTCGGTTTACCCACACAAATGGAGCAGCCAATCTAACAACACCCCCACTACCGTTGTTGCTTTTTCATCTTCGCTCATGCCTCAGCTTCAGGCGCAAGTCATGGCTTCTCGGGCAACTGACATTGACGCCGACGACGATGGTCTTGACTTCTGATTTGTCCTTCCCTCTATAAACAGGAGTTCTGCTGTTAATGCTCACATCCTCGCACATAAATAACTTTACCATTCAAAATAAGAACTGATATATGCACCTTTGTTTCCCTTTCAAACAGTTTCAAGAACTAAAGTGATTCTCCAACCACCATCGCATAGCAATCAGTCGCCGAAAACCCTAGCAATCAACTGTCACGTCATTCCGACGAACACTAGGTTTTTAAACGGTGATGTTGTCATAGAATGAGAGATACAAATTGATTATTTTCTTGTTCGTTGAGGTAGGGTTTGTCGAGGCAAAGTGGGGTGATTTATGATCTTTGGTTGAAGTTCTCTTAGGGGTTTGTTTCTTTGAGACCTCTGTGGTCGAGGTAGCAGCGGCAATTGATGTTAGGAGGGTAGATGCGTTGGATCGATGACCACAAGAAATATCAAATATAAATAAACACATCAATTCACACACATAAACCTAGAAAAAGACACGCCATTCTAGTCTTCTTGATCTTTCCTCACTTGAATGGGTCTTCACATCTCTTTCTGATTCTCAAATGGAGTTGACTTTACTGGATGTTTAGCTTATTCGATGTTGAGAGAGAGAGAGAGAGGATATTTTATTTTTGTTTATTTTAATGTTTTTTAATTGCTGGTAATAAAACAAAAATGGAAAATTAAATAATAAGGGCAAAATCATCTTTACAAAAAAGTTTAAACCAAATTGGACCAAACTCGCAAGAAAATAAAACTTTTGGACCACTGATACTAGTCCAAACTTTTTTGGCCTAAAGATGTGAGTTTTGACAAACCATATCGACAATTCCTGCAATTTTGTCTTATAAAAATGCACGGAGTTAGAACGATAAACAAAACTCTTTTACTTGTATAGGTTTACAAGAGTAGAACATGTTGCATTTTATGCTTTTATAATTCATTAGTTTAAACACACTCTTGATTATAAAAACACTAGGATTCAAAGTTATAAACATAAATCGTTTTACTTGTATGTATTTTACAATGGTCAACGTGTTGCATTCTTATAATTTTATAATTCATGAGTCTAAAAACACCTCTGATTATAAAAACATACATAGTGAAAACCTATAAAGTTCACCAACATTATTGTAAAAGTAATGTTTTCAAACGTATGTATCTTCAGGATCCTAGGAGCCGGAAGACACACTCTATGTGCTAGTGAATAATACATTTCTTTGGTTGGCTGATCTGCTAGGCCTTTTGTTTCATTTTTTATTTATATTTGTAGAACTTGTTCTATTGTTTTAAGATTTGTTAGACTGACGACAATGTAATTCTTCATACCAATTTTATGGAAGAATGTAATGGTTGTAGTATTCAATATATGTTGTGAACCGTGAGCCAATGCTTACGTCGCAACCCCAGCGTTTCCGCCGTTGGTCAGGGTGTGACACCATAGCTCTCGCTGCCCAATCTTATAGCGTACTTGTTTTACCAAAACAATTCCTTTTTCCTTAACCAAAGAAACTAGGGGTTTAAATTCTACAATCTTTAACGATAAAACATTTTTTATATAATCATTCTTTGTCACACCTAGTGACGTATTCACACTTTTTCACATATAATCATTTATTTTCAGAGAAACAAGCTTAGTCACACCTAGTGACGATTTACAATTTTTCATATAAAATCATTTACTTTGATATGTACTTAGAAAATCAACATGTACTCACATGGCTAGTAAGTGATGACTAACTTGCACTCTGATCTTGCATCCTATGTTGCTTCGTAACCTACTTGCTTGTCCATAGTTGTTTGGATAATACACCATGTTCCTTAGAACTTGTACAAACTTACTATCACAACTACTATAGTGGTTCTTTATCCGACCATTAACCAAATCTGGTAACAGTTTATTACCAGACTCATCGAGTCCCGTATTGTAACTGCTAGACGACTTAACACCATAAATTGTTAATCTGATCACTCACTTCTGGTCATCCCTTAACATACAGTTTATAACCCTCTTTGTCCGACGCGTCTCGCCCTACATGTGTCATCCTAGAATTTTCCACGTGTCTCCATCTTCCGACACGTATCCCGCCACCCGGACAAGTAGACGTGTCTCACTTCTGACTTTTATTGACTTTTTCTCGAATAGCAATGCACTTTCTATCTCAACTTCGGACGACCGTAGCTTTCTGATATGGACTAGGATTTTTACAAACTTTATATCCACGAAACCTTCTCCGTGTGCACTACGGTTTTATTTTAATAATCATTCACTAATAAATTTAAATTTTTTTGTTAATCATTTTCTTAAAAAGTGATGATTTTCTGGTCGTTATAGGTGGAGAATAAGAAACCCAACCGAGTGGATGGGGCTACTGCTAGTTTTTTGTCTGTGGACATGTTGTTGGTAGCGGTCATTTCGTTGGCGACTGCCTCTATTTTTTCGGTTACGAAATAAGTATCCTTAGAGATGTCGAGTTTTCCTTATGTTTCATCGATTTTGATGGTTGATAATGACTTGTTCATTTCTGCTCTAAAAGAAGCATGGAATGGGATTATGTGAATGTTGGTAAGGGAGAACGATGTCATATGATACTCGCAATCCAATAAAACCGAGATGAGATGTCATTTATAGTGTAAATAACAAGATGTTTGTTCAGTACAGTCAGGATCAAGATTTTCAAGGAGATCCACAATTCTTTTCATCTTGGAGCAATAGGATGTTGGGCGTAAGTAGGATGTTGGACGTAAATGACACGTCTCTCATTGCAATGTTGCGAAGTTCATTATCGAGTTGCATTGTCACGGAAAAGCTTCTCTAGATGATCATATGACACATCAATATGATCGGTGACATCATATCTATCGCAGTGAGTTGAGAAGATCTTCATCCAAGAATTTTAGTTTAACTTTTTAAGGTCAAGAACAAGAGGGATGTGGAAAATGATATATGTAATCCCGCATGCTTTGTGTGTAAATTTGTTTTGGTTTTTAGTCATGGATGAGAGATGAGAAGAAGGCAAGAAGCCGAGAAGTGTTTGGAGGGCACTAGAGTTTCGGCCTATGAAAGAAGCCTCCGCGAGCAAGAGAGAGAAGAGAGAATAGGAATATATGATGGAGATATATTATGGATACGGCTGGATACCTTGTTTTTGAATTAATGGTTATCATGATTGCCTTCCAAAATGGTACAGTACAAGTATATATACAAATTACAAAGAGCCTTGGGCCGATGCATGATATAAAAGTACAACATGGGTTAATAGCTAAGTATACAAAACACTAACATTTATAATTGAGTTTCATCAAAGTTCAATAGCGAGTTGCAAGTGCTTTACAAGTTCGGTTGATGTAATACGAAATTCATCCTCAATCTGCACGAATAAATTAAAGATAACAGCAGAGCATATTAAACGTTGATGCAAATACTAACTTTCGTTTGAATGCGTGCAGAAACATGATCAAAGAAAAGAAGTAACGAAACGTCAGAAATACTTAATTTCAAAATTTATGCATTTTCATGTACAGAACATAACTAAATATTAAAGTCACTAATATCTTTAGAGGCATAAAACTGGTAGTTCTATAAAATCTAAATGACCTGTCAGCAATATCGACATTTATTTTGATCAAAATGACTAGTTTCACGTCATGTATCTAATTTATTTTTAGCCTCGCAAATCATACACACGTAGAGCGGTAGCTTCCATAACATGCAACATAAGCAGGCACCATAGTACACTCCTATAAATCAAATTGTATGATTAATTATGAGAGCTAACACTAATTCTCTCATGGTATCATGGATCATGATCAGGATTTTAAAAACTATATACCTGAGCAACAATATTGATTAGAAGGGTGGTCTTAGCAAAAGGCATGGCAGAGCTACTGATGATGGATAGTCCAAGCTTCTGCATCTGCGTTAATGCTTTCACCAAGGAAGAAGATTTTTTTTGACACTGGATTCTTACAAGCACATTTCTTCCTGTCATCACAACTTCAATATCAGGAGATAATCCCTCGAGTTCCTTCACCCGACTTTGAAGTTCTTTTATGTAATTAGTTGCATCTTCCAGTACAGATGCTTTGTCCATCTACAGATTGAGAATATTACACTTAGATTTCTATATTATCTCTAACACTTTTATGATTTGATTGTACTGAAAAGGGTAAACTTAAGTTGTTTGAGGAAGGTAGATAACTAGATATGATGATAAATATAATTAAGGTTTCAATAAAAAGAAAAACAGATACGCACCTTCTTAGGGTTAGGAAGGAGGGAAGATAAAGAAATGAACTGCTGATTCAACCTTTCTCTTTTCTTCCTCTCCGCCAAAACATGATCTTGTGTCTGAACCGGATTCCTGGAGATGGTCGTAAACTTTGTGGGATCAGCAGCTTGGTACCCAAATGAATCATGAAGATGGACGATTTCTTCTTTAGGTTTTAGATCTCCAAAAGAAATGGTAAAAGTGTTTGATGATGGAAGACTAGTAGCAAGAAGAGGCTCAAATGTTAGAGAATGTCTGTTAATATTACTGTGCATCTCTTCTACCTTAGGAAGTTTGATTTCGCAATGTTGAGATTGAGATGATTGGTTGTTTTCTGTGTAGAGTTCTGAGGAGAATGAATCAACACTGAAGTGATTAATGGTTTCATAAAGATTGCAAATCTGATCGGTATTTTCGATTCCCTACAATATAGATCGATAATCCGTTAAAATAAATTCATCAAGATTATATTTCTATCCTGATAAAATCAACATAAGCGAACTGAAACTATGTTGCTTACAATTTCTGATAACCAAGCCGGTGACATATCCATTACTGCTTCGGAGCTTAATATGTTCAACTCCAGGATAACCTGCGATAATATATACAGCCATAAATATATCGGGTAAGCTTTGCTTTACTGATCAAGAAAGCAAGAACTGATGATATGGGTTGATTACTACTATGAAGCTCTCGATATTGAGCTTTTCAAAGAATGATCTTCATGGATACTTATGAGTCAGATCATGAAGATAATCCTTAATTTTAGTGAGACTGATCATGAGATGGGTGAAAGATTTACCTTTCAAAAACGAGAAAGTGTAGCTTAAATTTATCAGGTAAGCTTTGTCTTGTCTATTCAAATTAGAAAGAGTGAAATTCCTTGGTGTTTATATAGTAGCCCGAAGTCATGTTGAAAGGAATAACTTATCACTTGCTTCCAGAAACGTGCGAATTACCATATAATATTTTAATCTTATGCTTAGATGTATGGTCAAAGAAAGCCAATTAATCACACATTATGGGAGATGATGACATGTTATTTTCAAAACATTTTGAATGTAAAATAATTATTTCTTTAGTAATATTAATAGATGCAACAATATTAATAAAAATAAAAATAATAATAATAATAAATGGAAGCTAGCAACAGTACAAACCCAAAGAGCATATATATAACAAGCAGACACATAAAAGGAAAAACAGAAACAGGAGAATAAAACCAACAAAGCACGAATTTTGGAAGACTTCAATGATAAATCCAAGAACTTTTGAGGACCCCTCACCACAACGTTAATATTTTATTTGGTCAATTCACCTTTAAACAACTTAATAGAATTAAAAAACTTGTAGATGACTTATTTTATTATCACCATATCACGAGGCTAATTTCCTTTAGTATTCTATATAGGTTATTCGTCTTTTTCTATCCTATTTTACATTTGCTTCAAAGTATTGTTAGTTTTTTAAAAGTAGTTAAAGGATAAGTCTAGTAAGTCTAGCTACATATAGCTACAATACATAATACATAATGTAACATGCAAATATATATATATATATATATATATATATATATATATATATATATATATATATATATATATATTTAAGAGAGAGAGAGAGAGAGAGTTATGTTCCAATGAGAACATTTTTCCCGTGAGAACATTTTTTAGCCTATAAGTTCAAAAAACACACGTGTTTCTTATTCAAATACAAATTACCCACCTAACTTCCCCCACCATATTATGTCATTCTCTCTCCTCTCATACGGACCTAAATTGATAGTACCGGACCACCACCGGAAACCGTCGGGAACCACCAGACCACCGCCTGAAACACCAGACCACCGCCAAACCATCGGGTCCATATTTGCTCGTTCACGACCTCCCCAACCTCTGATCCTCCCACAATCGGAAGCCAACTCCTCATATGGAAAACGGAGGTCGCTATGATGAAAATATGTATACAATAATTTGGAATCTGAGAAGTTGCTTGGCTGGAAAGGTAATTAATCCATGTATCACTGGAGATGTGAGTTCCTTTTTAGATATTATCATCAGCTTCATATCGTAGGAGATGGTAGTTATAGCAGAGAAGAAAGCACCGACGGCCACCACAACTGGTCATCAAACTATTTAGTTTGCAACCTAATGTGCGTTGAACTGTTGATCATTGTTGGATGAGTAAATAGAGGAAATGATGTGGAAGCCATCGACAGAAAAAAAACGACACTACACGTTTGAAATAGGTACATTTTCTTGACTATTTGACTTTATAATTAGGTTAATATCCAATTGGAAGCCGCCCCCTCTCTTATCCTCTCCGATCTCGTTTCACTGGTCACCAAATTTCTGTGTTGGAATGAAAATGGGATAATCATACACTGATACTTCACATGGAGGTGAAGTTATTTGTGTTGCACACCAACAGTTTGATGAAAGTCCTCTTAGAATTTTTTAGTAAGTAGGGGCTGATTTGACGATGACAAAAAGCTTTGCAATGACCTGTTTAGAAAAATGCTTAAATTTGGATGAGTTACATTTTGATTGTTAAAGAGTGGTCGGTGGCATCACAAATCTATGTAGGTATCTTTTATTCTTTTTGTTATTCGTTTTGCATCAACTAGACTTGAACCAATGTTACTTTCTCTAAAAAAAATATTTGGTGATGGATCAATACTAGAAATATATATATATATATATATATATATATATATATATATATATATATATATATATATATATATATTAGTTTTTTTTTGTTGGTCCATCTTATAGAAGTTTCTCTAATTGCTATGGAGGAGGAACTAATCTACTAAATAGCTTCTCTTCACAAAATAAAGAATGTCTATAAATATGCATGCATTAAGGCCCTTAGGTTAAATTGAATTTCACATCTCAATAGCCTAATAATTAACCAATAATCATATAAAAAGTGATAAACTTTAGGCTTAACCATTAAGTCCTTAATAGAACACCAAAAGTTATTTAAAAGCTATTATGATCAATTTTTCCAAATCTGTCCTCCAACTTCAAAAATTCGTGCAAGTCAATAAGAACACCTAAAAATCATGAGACTTATTTTTCTGGAAATCTTAGTGTGTCTAGTTTCTTCAAACTTTGAATCACATTTCGGAATTCCAAAACCTTAAGGGGTAAAATTGGCAATCTTCTCAGGTTGGTCCATGCTGTCACAGATTTCATACATTGTCTTCAAAAAATCATAATAAATTCACTAGAACTCAATGCAAAAATTCCAAATCCTATAGTTAGATATGGATCTACAGTTTCCTACATATAAAGAGACTGATGTAATTCTTAGTAGATTGGTACAATTTATTCCAAAAGTGTTGAGTGGTCCAGAAAGTGAAAGCTTAAAGTTACTAACTTGTAAATTTAATATAAAATCAACCAAAAATCATTAGAACGAGATATTTATATTTCTGAAAAGATAACAGGGGGAACTTAACTAATATTATTTTATAGAAATTTAAGAATGGGTTGAAAGGTAAGAAAACAAATCCCAAAAAGAGCACTACAATGAAAGAGAAAATAAGAAAATATATACATAAGTTTTATAAGAGTAATACAACAAAGCACAAGCTAAATAATGTTATAATTGTTGTGTAGGTTCTTGAAAAGGAAAGGATCCATCTTGCTCACACAAGCAGATTTCCAAGTTCAAGGAGATGAGTTACACAAAGTCTCCTATTATGTGTACGTAATCACATATGATTTATGTGGCTAAGATTCATTTTCGCATTATCGATTCAATAATTGTTTTTTCCCACTTTAATGATATGTGATTAAATACATTTAATCAGATGTAATTATATTTTTCTAATTACATATGATTTTATTTGGAAAAAATGAATCTTGTCTATATAAATCATATGTGATTAGATACATACAATCAAATGTGATTATATACACGATAACAAATATTGAACCAAGAACACGAAAACAAATCTTTATCCTAATTAATCGTACGTGATTAGAAACATCTAATCACATGTGATTGTATGAATCGAATCATATATGATTTATGTGGACACAATTCAATTTCGCTTTGTCGATTCAATAGTTGTTTTCATGTATTTTATCACATCTGATTATATGTATAATCGTATGTGATTAAGTACATGAGCAAAACTTTTGAATCGGGAAGGCAAAAATGAATCTTGTCCACCTCAAATTATATGAGATTATATACACCTCAATAGCCTAATAATTAACCAACAATCATATAAAAAGTGATAAACTTTAGCCTTAACCATTAAGTCCTTAATAAAACACCAAAAGTGATTTAAAAGCTATTATGATCAATTTTTCCAAATCTGTCCTCCAACTTCCAAAATTCGTGCAAGTCAATAAGAACACCTAAAAATCATGAGACTTATTTTTATGGAAATCTTAGTGTGTCTAGTTTCTTCAAACTTTGAAACACATTTCGGAATACCAAAACCTTAAGGGGTAAAATTGGCAATCTTCTCAGGTTGGTCCATGCTGTCACATATTTCATGCATTGTCTTCAAAAAATCATAATAAATTCACTAGAACTCCAAACGCAAAAATTCCAAATCCTATAGTTAGATATGGATCTATACTTTCCTACATATAAAGAGACTGATGTAATTCGTGTTGGATTAGATGTCTAAGCCCATAACTATAATTGGTATGTACTTGAATTGATAGCAGCACAGTCCTTTTGGGTTGCCCTCAACCTAGCAACTCGACAAGGAAATTATGAAAGGAGAGATATTAATTTATAAGATTAATGAATTAATATAAATGATTTATTAATATGTTAAAAGATTAATATATTAATTAGAAATCATTATGTTTAATTAATAGCTAGCAAGAAATTAATCAGAATTAATTTTGGGGTTAAAAGTATTAATTATAAAGTGCATGGACTATTTTGCAATTATCTAATAGTTGAGTGGAAGGATCCAGAACCTCCTTGGAAGGAGGTGGACGAAATCTATAGGGGAAACCCTAAGGATTTCGTCCAAGGGGCTTTGGATAAGTCCTTTGGGTTAGCTTAGGCCCTAAGCAAAGGAGTATTAGGGTTTTCCCTAAACCCTAGATCCCTCAGCTATATAAGGAGCCTCCCAGCTCACAATTTCGGCCACTCCTACCTTGGAAGAAACCCTAGGCCGAAAATTGCATACCCTCTCTGTCTCTCTTCTTCAAGTTTCCTTCTTGCTAGTTCTTGGGTGTGATTCCATTAGAGGCATTACATTTGTGGTGCTAAGCTTCCAAGAAGATCAAGATCAAGATCAAGAGGATTGTCAATTGTTTGCTATAACAATTGAAAGGTATGTAACTCTTAAACCCTAGTTTGTTAATTTCGAAATTAGCCTCTCTCCTCTAGGGTTCTTGTTTTGTAATTCAAAGTTATATGTTCAATAGTTAAAACATAGATCCAAAGTAGGTTGCATGTGAACATAGGAATTGTTTTCTAGTTTATTTGTTTTACCTAAAACCCATCAATTCGTACTATATTGGTACAGTTTATTCCAAAAGTGTTGAGTGGTCCAGAAAGTGAAAGCTTAAAGTTATTAACTTGTAAATTTAATATAAAATCAACCAAAAATCATTAGAACGAGATATTTATATTTCTGAAAAGATAAAAGGGGGAACTTTACAAATATTATTTTATAGAAATTTAAGAATGGGTTGAAAGGTAAGAAAACATATCCCAAAAAGAGCACTACAATCAAAGAGAAAATAAAAAAAATATATACATAAGTTTTATAAGAGTAATATAACAAAGCACAAGCTAAATAATGTTATAATTGTTGTGTAGGTTCTTGAAAAGGAAAGGATTTATCTTGCTCACACTAGCTGATTTCGAATTTTAAGGAGGTGAGTTACAAAAAGTCTCCTATTATGTGTACGTAATCACATACGATTTATGTGGCTAAGATTCATTTTCGCATTATCGATTCAATAATTGTTTTTTTTTTCACTTTAATGATATGTGATTAAATACATTTAATCAGATGTGATTATATTTTTCTAATTACAAGTGATTTTATTTGGAAAAAACGAATCCTGTCTATATAAATCATATGTGATTAGATACATACAATCAAATGTGATTATATACAATCACATGTGATTATATACACGATAACAAATATTGAACCAAGAACACGAAAACAAATCTTTATCCTAATTAATCATATGTGATTAGAAACATCTAATCACATGTGATTGTATGAATCTAATCATATATGATTTATGTGGACACAATTTATTTTCTCTTTGTCGATTCAATAGTTGTTTTCATGTATTTTATCACATGTGATTATATGTATACTCGTATGTGATTAAGTACATGAGCAAAACTATTCAATCGGGAAGACAAAAATGAATCTTGTCCACCTCAAATCATATGTGATTATATACACCTCAATAGCCTAATAATTAACCAACAATCATATAAAAAGTGATAAACTTTAGGCTTAACCATTAAGTCCTTAATAGAACATCAAAAGTGATTTAAAAGCTATTATGATCAATTTTTCCAAATCTGTCCTCCAACTTCAAAAATTCGTGCAAGTCAATAAGAACACCTAAAAATCATGAGACTAATTTTTATGGAAATCTTAGTGTGTCTAGTTTCTTCAAACATTGAATCACATTTCGGAATTCAAAAACCTTAAGGGGTAAAATTTTCAATCTTCTCAGGTTGGTCCATGCTGTCACAGATTTCATGCATTGTCTTCAAAAAATCATAATAATCTCACTAGAACTACAAATGCAAAAGTTCCAAATCCTATAGTTAGATATTGATCTATAGTTTCCTACATATAAACAGACTGATGTAATTCTTAGTATTTTTGTACAGTTTATTCTAAAAGTGCGGAGTGGTCCAGAAAGTGAAAGCTTAAAGTTACTAATTGTAAATTTAATATAAAATCAACCAAAAATCATTAGAACGAGATATTTATATTTCTAAAAAGATAAAAGGGGGATATTTGTTCTACAGACCTAGCGAAAACGTGGTCTTTATAGCACGAAGATGAGTCTTTCTAGAAAGAGAGATCATATTCAAAGAGGACAGTGGGAGCACCATTGAACTTGAAGAAATTCAAGAGTCAGCCAATGAAGGAACCTTAGATGACACTAACACTCAACCAGAGGAAACAGTTCCTGTTGAACCAGTTGATAACTCATTACCTCTTCGAAGATCCACTACGGTGAGTGTGCTACCTGAGTTGTATGGTTTTCATATTACTTCAGACGGTGACACATTCATCAGTGATAGAACACTGGTAAATTTAGATGAACCAGTCACTTATAAGGAAGCAATGGCAGGCCCAGAGGCTTCCAAGTGGAAAGAGGCAATGGACAGGGAGATTAAGTCCGTGTATGACAACCAAGTTTGGAATTTGGTTGAAAGTGCACCAGGTCGTAAGACAGTTGGGTGCAAATGGATCTTCCAGAAGAAGACAGACATGGATGGAAATGTGCACACATTCAAGGCTCGACTGGTTGCAAAAGGTTTCACTCAAACCCCAGGGGTTGACTATGATGAGACCTTTTCACCAGTAGCCAAGATTAAATCCATTAGGATATTGCTTGCCATAGCTGCCTTTCATGACTATGAAATCAGGCAGACGGATGTCAAGACTGCTTTCCTTAATGGGAAGTTAGCTGAGGATGTTTACATGAATCAGCCAGAGGGTTTTGTTGATGCAAAGTTTCCCAATAGAGTGTGCAAGCTTGAGAAATCTATTTATGGATTGAAACAAGCATCTCACAGCTGGAATCTTTGCTTCCATGAGAAAGTCAAAGAGTTTGGTTTCTCTAGAAGTGAAGATGAGTTTTGTGTGTACATCAAGGCTAGTGGGAGTATAGTAACTTTTCTGGTGTTATATGTCGATGACATATTACTCATTGGTAATGACGTTCCAACCTTGAAAGATGTTAAGTCTTGGCTTGGAAAGTGTTTTGCCATGAAAGACCTTGGAGAAGCTGCCTATATTCTAGGGATTAGAATATTGAGAGATAGAAAGAAGAGACTAATTGGACTTAGTCAGAGCACATACTTGGATAAGGTACTAAAGAGGTTTTTTATGGAAAATTCCAAGAAGGGAGAGCTACCTATCCAAAGCAATACCAAATTGAGTAAGACTCAATGTCCGAGTACAGATGAGGAAATAGCAGACATGAGTCGTGTACCTTATGCTTCCGCTGTCGGATCGATCATGTACGCTATGACATGTACTCGTCCTGATGTGGCATTTGCTTTGAGCATGGTTAGTCGCTATCAGGGAAACCCGGGTAGAGCTCACTGGATAGCGGTTAAGAATATACTCAAGTATTTGCGAAGGACAAAGGACTGGGTCCTTGTGCTTGGTGGCAGTGATACTTTGAGAATAGATGGTTACGGTGATGCCAGCTTTCAAACGGATAGAGATAACTTCCGTTCTCAATCAGGCTGGGTATTTTTACTGAATGGAGGAGCAGTTACTTGGAAAAGTTGCAAGCAAGATACGGTGGCTGATTCTACTTGTGAATCAGAGTACATAGCAGCGAGTGAAGCGTCGAAAGAAGCAGCTTGGTTAAGGAACTTCATCGGAGATCTCGGAGTTGTTCCAACCATCCAGGAGCCTATGGAACTGTTCTGCGATAATGAAGGAGCGGTTGCCTTAACAAAGGAACCAAGAGATCATGGTAAAACCAGACATATCGACAGAAAGTACCATTTTATCAGACATAGAGTAGAAGAAGGCCATCTTGTAGTAAAGAGGGTGTCATCTGAAGATAACCCAACAGACCCCCTAACAAAGGGTCTGAGTAGGGCTAAGCATATTCAGCATGCTCGGAGCATAGGACTGAAAGATGATATTAGTTTTAGTAGTTAGATTAGTTTTTGTTCTGAAACTTGTAACAAAGTAAATGTAATTGACTTTTGGTGATTAAATAATAAAGTATTATTTATTAGTTTGGTTACTGCCTTTTGTCGATTGTTTGTTATTGTGTTTCATATTTTGCATGTTTTACTTTCCGAATAATTTAATTATTCAAACTCCACAGTCGCTCGTACTTTTGGAAGTAAGTAGTGAATTAAGACTGTCATGAACTGGATTGTAGATTATCTAAGGATAGAAATGACAATAGAATTGTTGCAACGTTCATGAGTACTCAGAAATTGAGATTTGAGTATTGGATAAACCCTCGCTTAGAGTATCACTTCATGGAATTGATCACGAGTAATACTGAGACAATAATATCTTATAATCTTGAAACGAAGATATATGAGTTGTAATTTACAAAGTCGGTTATACATTGGTGATATGAAAACGCATCAGTAACTTGGTGTTATAAAACGTATTGTCATGTATAATTTGATGAGTAAAAGATACAAGCATATGAGTCAACGTTTATTCGTTCCTTTTGCCCTAACCGGAAAAGCGATATCTGTGGGCCCCTCGATGATTTGGTGTTGACTTATGTGCTGGGCCCAGCCAGGACAAAATTGATGTGTTCAATTAGAAGTCCTACATCATCACAAATCAGAAATCGGGAAACATAGATTCTAGACAAAGAGATT
Source organism: Lactuca virosa (assembly GCF_052849685.1). Lineage (NCBI taxonomy): Eukaryota > Viridiplantae > Streptophyta > Magnoliopsida > Asterales > Asteraceae > Lactuca > Lactuca virosa. Next base: position 438,155,438 of record NC_136429.1, on the reverse strand, counting down.
GATTACGTTCCATGTCTTATGTCTGGAGATATCTTGCAGAACGAAGGATTATATGATCACTTATCTAAGGACACGTAACTGACTGGGTCAGAGTTCAGCAGCAGCTTTTGGAAGCTACAATTTGCTGGTCAAATTTAGAAGGCATACTAGCAATTATAGTTACAGACTTATCCAAGTGGGAGACTGTTGGATTAGATGTCTAATACCATAACTATAATTGGTATGTACTTGAATTGATAGCAGCACAGTCCTTTTGGGTTGCCCTCAACCTAGCAACTCGACAAGGAAATTATGAAAGGAGAGATATTAATTTATAAGATTAATGAATTAATATAAATGATTTATTAATATGTTAAAAGATTAATATATTAATTAGAAATCATTATGTTTAATTAATAGTTAGCCAGAAATTAATCAGAATTAATTTTGGGGTTAAAAGTATTAATTATAAAGTGCAGGGACTAGTTTGCAATTATCTAATAGTTGAGTGGAAGGATCCAGAACCTCCTTGGAAGGAGGTGGACGAAATCTATAGGGGAAACCCTAAGGATTTCGTCCAAGGGGCTTTGGATAAGTCCTTTGGGTTAGCTTAGGCCCTAAGCAAAGGAGTATTAGGGTTTTCCCTAAACCATAGATCCCTCAGCTATATAAGGAGCCTCCCAGCTCACAATTTCGGCCACTCCTACCTTGGAAGAAACCCTAGGCCGAAAATTGCATACCCTCTCTCTCTATCTTCTTCAAGTTTCCTTCTTGCTAGTTCTTGGGTGTGATTCCATTAGAGGCATTACATTTGTGGTGCTAAGCTTCTAAGAAGATCAAGATCAAGATCAAGAGGATTGTCAATTGTTTGCTATAACAATTGAAAGGTATGTAACTCTTAAACCCTAGTTTGTTAATTTCGAAATTAGCCTCTCTCCTCTAGGGTTCTTGTTTTGTAATTCAAAGTTATATGTTCAATAGTTAAAACATAGATCCAAGTAGTAGGTTGCATGTGAACTTAGGAATTGTTTTCTAGTTTATTTGTTTTACCTAAAACCCATCAATTCGTACTATATTGGTACAATTTATTCCAAAAGTGTTGAGTGGTCCAGAAAGTGAAAGCTTAAAGTTATTAACTTGTAAATTTAATATAAAATCAACCAAAAATCATTAGAACGAGATATTTATATTTCTGAAAAGATAAAAGGGGGAACTTTACAAATATTATTTTATAGAAATTTAAGAATGGGTTGAAAGGTAAGAAAACAGATCCCAAAAAGAGCACTACAATCAAAGAGAAAATAAAAAAATATATACATAAGTTTTATAAGAGTAATACAACAAAGCACAAGCTAAATAATGTTATCATTGTTGTGTAGGTTCTTGAAAAGGAAAGGATTCATCTTGCTCACACTAGCTGATTTCCAAGTTTAAGGAGGTGAGTTACACAAACTCTCCTATTATGTGTACGTAATCACATATGATTTATGTGGCTAAGATTCATTTTCGCATTATCGATTCAATAATTGTTTTTTTTCCACTTTAATGATATGTGATTAAATACATTTAATCAGATGTGATTATATTTTTCTAATTACATATGATTTTATTTCGAAAAAACGAATATTGTCTATATAAATCATATGTGATTAGATACATACAATCACATGTGATTATATACAATCACAAGTGATTATATACACGATAACAAATATTGAACCAAGAACACGAAAACAAATCTTTATCCTAATTAATCATATGTGATTAGAAACATCTAATCACATGTGATTGTATGAATCTAATCACATATGATTTATGTGGACACAATTTATTTTCGCTTTGTCGATTCAATAGTTGTTTTCATGTATTTTATCACATATGATTATATGTATACTCGTATGTGATTAAGTACATGAGCAAAACTATTCAATCGGGAAGGCAAAAATGAATCTTGTCCACCTCAAATCATATGTGATTATATACACCTCAATAGCCTAATAATTAACCAACAATCATATAAAAAGTGATAAACTTTAGGCTTAACCATTAAGTCCTTAATAGAACACCAAAAGTGATTTAAAAGCTATTATGATCAATTTTTCCAAATCTGTCCTCCAACTTCAAAAATTCGTGCAAGTCAATAAGAACACCTAAAAATCATGAGACTTGTTTTTCTGGAAATCATAGTGTGTCTAGTTTCTTCAAACTTTGAATCACATTTTGGAATTCCAAAACCTTAAGGGGTAGAGTTTGCAATCTTCTCAGGTTGGTCCATGCTGTCGTAGATTTCATGCATTGTCTTCAAAAAATCATAATAAATTCACTAAACTCCAAATGCAAAAATTCCAAATCCTATAGTTAGATATTGATCTATAGTTTCCTACATATAAACAGACTGGTGTAATTCTTAGTAGATTGGTACTATTTATTCTAAAAGTGTTGAGTGGTCCAGAAAGTGAAAGCTTAAAGTTACTAACTTATAAATTTAATATAAAATGTACCAAAAATCATTAGCACGATATATTTATATTTCTGAAAAGATAAAAGGGGGAAATTTACCAATATTATTTTATAGAAATTTAAGAATGGGTTGAAAGGTAAGAAAACAGATCCCAAAAAGAGCACTACAATCAAAGAGAAAACAAGAAAATATATACATAAGTTTTATAAGAGTAATACAACAAAGCACAAGCTAAATAATGTTATAATTGTTGTGTAGGTTCTTGAAAAGGAAAGGATCCACCTTGCTCACACTAGCTGATTTCCAAGTTCAAGGAGGTGAGTTACACAAAGTCTCCTATTATGTGTACGTAATCACATATGATTTATGTGGCTAAGATTCATTTTCACAATATCGATTCCATAATTGTTTTTTTTTCACTTTAATGATATGTGATTAAATACATTTAATCAGATTTGATTATATTTTTCTAATTACATATGATTTTATTTGGAAAAAACAAATCTTGTTTATATAAATCATATGTGATTAGATACATACAATCACATTTGATTATATACACGATAACAAATATTGAACCAAGAACACGAAAACAAATCTTTATCCTAATTAATCATATGTGATTAGAAACATCTAATTACATGTGATTGTATGAATTTATCACATATGATTTATGTGGACATAATTCATTTTCGCTTTGCCGATTCAGTTGTTGTTTTCATGTATTTTATCACATGTGATTATATGTATAATCGTATGTGATTAAGTACATGAGAAAAACTATTCAATCCGGAAGGCAAAAATGAATCTTGTCCACCTCAAATCATATGTGATTATTCACACCTCAATAGCATAATAATTAAACGACAATCATATAAAAAGTGATAAACTTTAGGCTTAACCTTTAAGTCCTTAATAGAACACCAAAAGTGATTTAAAAGCTATTATGATCAATTTTTCCAAATCTGTCCTCCAACTTCAAAAATTCCTGCAAGTCGATAAGCACACCTAAAAATCATGAGACTTATTTTTCTGGAAATCTTAGTGTGTCTAGTTTCTTCAAAGTTTGAATCACATTTTGGAATTCCAAAACCTTAAGGGGTAAAATTTGCAATATTCTCAGGTTGGTCCATGCTGTCAAAGATTTCATGCATTGTCTTCAAAAAATCATAATAAATTCACTAGAACTCCAAATGCAAAAATTCCAAATCCTATAGTTAGATATTGATCTATAGTTTCCTACATATAAAGAGACTGATGGAATTCTTAGTACATTGGTACAGTTTATTCCAAAAGTGTTGAGTGGTCCAGAAAGTGAAAGCTTAAAGTTACTAACTTGTAAATTTAATATAAAATCAACCAAAAATCATTAGAACGATATATTTATATTTCTGAAAAGATAAAAGGGGGAAATTTACCAATATTATTTTATATAAATTTAAGAATGGGTTGAAAGGTAAGAAAACAGATCCCAAAAAGAGCACTACAATCAAAGAGAAAATAAGAAAACATATACATAAGTTTTATAAGAGTATTACAACAAAGCACAAGCTAAATAATCTTATAATTGTTGTGTAGGTTCTTGAAAAGGAAAGGATCCATCTTGCTCACACTAGCTGATTAGAAACATCTAATCACATGTGATTGTATGAATCTAATCACATATGATTTATGTGGACACAATTCATTTTCTCTTTGTCGATTCAATCGTTGTTTTCATGTATTTTATCACATGTGATTATATGTATAATCGTATGTGATTAAGTACATGAGCAAAAGTATTCAATCGGGGAGGCAAAAATGAATCTTGTCCACCTCAAATCAAATGTGATTATATACATCTCAATGGCCTAATAATTAACCAACAATCATATAAAAAGTGATAAACTTTAGGCTTAACCATTAAGTCATTAATAGAACACCAAAAGTGATTTAAAATCTATTATGATCAATTTTTCCAAATCTGTCCTCCAACTTCAAAAATTCGTGCAAGTCAATAAGAACACCTAAAAATCATGAGACTAATTTTTATGGAAATCTTAGTGTGTCTAGTTTCTTCAAACTTTGAATCACATTTCGAAATTCAAAAACCTTAAGGGGTAAAATTTTCAATCTTCTCATGTTGGTCCATGCTGTCACAGATTTCATGCATTGTCTTCAAAAAATCATAATAAATTCACTAGAACTCCAAATGCAAAAATTCCAAATCCTATAGTTAGATATTGATCTATAGTTTCCTACATATAAACAGACTGGTGTAATTCTTAGTAGATTGGTACTGTTTATTCTAAAAGTGTTGAGTGGTCCAGAAAGTGAAAGCTTAAAGTTACTAACTTGTAAATTTAATATAAAATGTACCAAAAATCATTAGAACGATATATTTATATTTCTGAAAAGATAAAAGGGGGAAATTTACCAATACTATTTTATAGAAATTTAAGAATGGGTTGAAAGGTAAGAAAACAGATCCCAAAAAGAGCACTACAATCAAAGAGAAAACAAGAAAATATATACATAAGTTTTATAAGAGTAATACAACAAAGCACAAGCTAAATAATGTTATAATTGTTGTGTAGGTTCTTGAAAAGGAAAGGATCCATCTTGCTCATACTAGCTGATTAGAAACATCTAATCACATGTGATTGTATAAATCTAATCACATATGATTTATGTGGACACAATTCATTTTCGCTTTGTCGATTCAGTAGTTGTTTTCATGTATTTTATCACATGTGATTATATGTATAATCGTATGTGATTCAGTACATGTGCAAAACTATTCAATCGGGATGGCAAAAATGAATCTTGTCCACCTCAAATCATATGTGATTATATACACCTCAATAGCCTAATAATTAACCAACAATCATATAAAAAGTGATAAACTTTAGGCTTAACCATTAAGTCCTTAATAGAACACCAAAAGTGATTTAAAAGCTATTATGATCAATTTTTCCAAATCTGTCCTCCAACTTCAAAAATTCGTGCAAGTCAATAAGAACACCTAAAAATCATGAGAATAATTTTTATGGAAATCTTAGTGTGTCTAGTTTCTTCAAACTTTGAATCACATTTCGGAATTCGAAAACCTTAAGGGGTAAAATTTTCAATCTTCTCATGTTGGTCCATGCTGTCACAGATTTCATGCATTGTCTTCAAAAAATCATAATAAATTCACTAGGACTCCAAATGCAAAAATTCCAAATCCTATAGTTAGATATTGATCTATAGTTTCCTACATATAAACAGACTGATGTAATTCTTAGTATATTTTTACAGTTTATTCTAAAAGTGCTGAGTGGTCCAGAAAGTGAAAGCTTAAAGTTACTAACTTGTAAATTTAATATAAAATCAACCAAGAATCATTAGAACGAGATATTTATATTTCTGAAAATATAAAAGAGGAAATTTACCATTATTATTTTATAGAAATTTAATAATGGGTTGAAAGGTAAGAAAACAGATCCCAAAAAGAGCACTACAATCAGAGAGAAAATAAGAAAATATATACATAAGTTTTATAAGAGTAATACAACAAAGCACAAGCTAAATAATGTTATAATTGTTGTGTAGGTTCTTGAAAAGGAAAGGATCCATCTTGCTCACACTAGCTGATTTCCAAGTTCAAGGAGGTGAGTTACACAAAGTAGTAACGCCCGTAGATCCGGGCTAGTCAATTTAGAGACGATAAGCATCAAAAATAATTTTTTGATGGAAGATTATTTAGAAGGAGTAATATTAACTAAGTTTTAGTATATGTTACAAGGATTCCGTACATATAAAGAACGCCGAAATCCGAGTTATAACGAAGAAGTTATGACCTGTCGAAATTTCGCGACAGAACCGGCACGACACAGCGCGACGTAAATAGTGAATTTACGTTAGATCGATATTTGGCCTTAGCGATCTAAATTAAAGTCGTAGAATATGTTAAACCGAGAGCGTGCATAAAAAGAACATCTAAATCTGACTTCGTATGAGGAAGTTATGATTTTTCGAAGTTTCAGCATTAGAAGTATGCAGCCCGAAACTCGAGATTGAGGTCGAGTGATATTTAGCCAAAACTTTCTAAATGAGAATTGAATATCTCATCAATAATAGTCCAACGATAAAAAGACAGTCGAACGGAGTTTTCCTGTCCCGCCTACTAAAAATAATATATTAATAATATATTAAAATTAAATCAAAATTAGCCAACGGAGTCTAAACGAGAGTTGTAGAGCATAATCGCATCTACGCGTGGATATAAAGAACGTCAAAAACGGAGTTCGTATGCGAAAGTTATTAATTTCTGAAGTTCGGGGCGCGAAACCCCAAAACTGTCAGAGTTCACGACGTGAATACAGTGTTCACGACGTGAACTCAGTATTTATGACTTCTGGAGCCTGACAGACGCAAGTGGCGATGACGCACCGGATGACTATTGAATTCACGACGTGAGAACTTAAAATTCACGACGTGAGAGCTGAAAAATGACCCTATAAATAGAAATCGAGGGTCAGCCGATTTTGGTTGCTCTATCTCTTCTCTCCCACTCCCGATACCCTCTCTAAGCCCTATTTTAACCCCCGGAAGCCCCGGTATCATCCCGAGACACGAAGCAAGTCCCAAAGCCTGAAGATCCCGAGAAGAAAAGAGTTTTCGAGCCGAAGCTCAGCCTGCGAGAAGCCCGGTGTGTGAAGATCTTCCAGTTTCACCGAAGAAGTACTACTCTTAGAGCCGTAGTGCTGTCCGATCATCTTCTGATCAAGTGAGTGTATATTCCCTTTCATAAACACGATTTTAATACAAGTATTGTTTGAATGTATTAAGTATATGTTTGGTGTGAGTGTGTAGTTACTTTCTTCTACCGCATAGATATGAAGTATTTACTATGAAATATGTGTTATGTGTTTATACGTTGTATGCTTACTTGAGATGGCTGTTGAATGAATGGTTTATACAGATTTTTAAATGATTTAAACTATATATGTAATTTATATCTACAAATATGTTGGGTAGAACATGGGTAGATGAAATAGTTGGTGTGTGAGGAAAGATGAGTTTGAGGATGAGACTTAGTGCCTAAACCCTGGTGAGTATGCAGACTTAGTGCCTAAACCCTGGTGACTATGCAGACTTAGTGCCTAAACCTTGGTGACTATGGAGTTAGCGCCTGTTAAAGTGAACCTTGGTGATTATGGAGTTAGCGTCTGTTAAAGTGAACCTTGGTGACTATGGAGTTAGCGCCTGTTAAAGTGAACCTTGGCGACTATGGAGTTAGCACTTGTTGAGTAAACCTTGGCGACTATGGAGTTAGCGCTTGTTAAGTGAACCTTGGTGACTATGGAGTTAGCGCCTAATAGCTATGGATTTAGTACCTGATAGATATGTTGGATTAATGTCTAAGTCCATAACTATATTTGGTATGTACTTGACCCGACCTGGCATGGTCCATTTGGGTTGCACTTCACCGGTACAATTTATATGGATAGTCTTTTGAGAATAGTATATTTATGATTTATATTAATATATTATAAGTTCTAATATATTAATATGGAATCATATTATTTAATTAGTATTGATCAAGAATTAATTTAGAATTAATTAAGTGATCAAAAAGAACTAATTAAATATGGACTCTTATATATATGGAATGGGTCAAGTTCATTTAGGTTGGGCTAAGCTTTCTTGGATGATCCATGGAGCTTTTAACCCATGGATCCTGTGTAAATGAAAGGTCATGGGTATTAGGGTTTACATGGATGTAACCCTAATCCTCCATAATATATAAAGGGGTCCTTGGCTCACAAAATTGGAACAAGTGTGTGAAAATAAGAGTGGGCCGATTTTAGTGTGCATACATATTCTCTCAAGTTCTTCCAAGGTGTTTTGGTGATTTGTGATTCCATTTGAGGCTTCCACACTATTGGGGCTAAGCCCTTAAAGCTTGAAGACATCAAGCTACATCAAAAGGTATGTCATCTAACTAGAACTTTGTAGTATAGGTGCTTCATAATATGCTAGTTAGGATGAAACCTTGGAATAGTTAATATTTGCATGTATAATAGAGAAAACATAGATCCAAGGTTTATAGGGTTGCATGTACACCATAGGAGTGTTAGAATGCTCAAAACCCAACAGTGGTATCAGAGCCATGGGTTGTTTTCTGTTATATTGATGCAAATGTTTTATTTTCAAGTTGGAAAAAAAAGGAAAAAAAAAAACATGACGTTTGTCAAATTTTAAGATAATTACTTGTTTTGTGAAAAACGAATTATTTGTAAAATTTGAATCACTTGTTATATGAGTTGAATTATGTCAAATTTAGTAAAAGATAAAATGATATGATTATTTTATTAGTTTTAAAAGTTTGATGTAAATGTTTTAAGGAGTTACATATTTTGTCATAAAATTTTGGAGCTAAAAAGTTTTTTTTTAAAGTTCTGATCTTAAGGGTTTTTGAAACTTCCATAAGTTATGGATATGAAAGTTTTTTTTTTAAAAAAAAAATTGATTCAAAGTTTTTATGGAGTTACAAAATTTGGTGTTAATGTTTTAAAGAATTCCATAACTTGTTCTTAAGTTATGGAACATGGAAAGTTTCATCATAAAACACCATTAATTCCATAAGTTATGGAATCCAAAGGTTTTCAAGAATTACAAAACTTGCCCTCAAGTTTTGGAATTTGAGAAAAGTTTTTTATGAAAAAAGGAATTGAATTCTAAAACTCTTGGGTTCATAACTTAAACAATTAATTAAATGGTTTTAATTTTGAGTTTAATAATTGGAATTATGATGTTTTGTTGAATAGTTCAAATTAACTCTTATGGACTTTATTAATAGTTAATTAAAAGAGTATTATTAATCCATAAATATATGGTTTGAGTTTAATTAAATTAAAAGTCTAGTTTAATTAATAGATTAAACCACCAAGTATTTTAAATGTCTAAAATACACCCTTATACTATTATAATATTAAAAGTTTAATATATTATATGTATAAGAGCAAGTCGTCTTACCATTAGTAGGCCTCATTCACGAAGCCGGTCTATAAGGGGGGATATAAGGTTACTGCCTATAAAATGGCAGTTTAATGGGTGTCCACTCTCACTCACCGCTTCCTTGACCGGTGGAGGGTCGTTAGCCGAACAGGTAGGATAAGGACTATAATTCTCCCTTCATTAAAAGTATTAATGATAAATACTAAGTAACTAAACCATTTATTAATTCCCAATCTTAGTTACTTAGGAAAATGTGAATAAGGTGCTAATCCATGAAATTACACTTTGCACTTTGCTTAAACCGTTAGTGGAGCGTGTGTGGTTAACCGGCACACTAACCTGGATTTAACAAAGTAGGCAAAGGGTAACTTAATATTTATCATAGTATCGGTGGAGCTCGTGTGGTTGACCGGCACATCGATTGAGGGGTAAATATTAAGGGTACCAAGTATATTTGCATGGTTACTTCACACCTTGTTTTGTGATCCTCGGCATCCCAGTCACAAAACCTGAAGGGCACACTCGAGATTGAAACATGCCATTGAAAAGTTCAATGAATCTCAAAAGATCTAGGAGTTTCAAATCCAACTAAAAAACCTAATTAAATTATTTCGTTTTTCATGGTGGAAATTGGTAAATCGTCATTTACCTACCTTCAACTATTTTATAACTCGAATTACGGCATCCCTCTTCCAGTTATAAATAGGTTGTTGGATCCTAGCCTCAATATTTCATATTGGGTGTTATATTAAGGACTTTAAATCAACTATCTTGAATATCTCCCAAAAGATGTCGAGTTCAGACATCTATGATCTTCCCAAATCTCTTGGAACTTTACTTCCTCCACCTCCTCCAATTATTCTCCCTAACCCACAAGTTCAAGGTCACTCAAGCCCTAATGGCAAGCAAGGTCTACGTGTGATCACATCTTAGAGATGAAGTCACATATTGACAAGTCGGGAGAGTTGGGTTTCAAAGTCTTGAGAAAGTTGGATGTTCAATCACTTTCTAAGTCACATAGTGAGTTCCTTTGGGACTACTATGATACAGACTATGACATGAACCTTAATGATCATATCTATTTGCTTGGTGCTGCTGAATCAACAATGATTTGGAACGATAGTGAAGCAAATTTGATTAGAAGATCAACTTCCCAAAAACTTTATGGATAGTGACAATGGTGACACTGGAAATCCAGAAAAAGCATTCTCTTCCCAATGGAAAGGGATTGGCCATAGTCAACCCGGTTGACCAAATGGTAAAGATAAAGGCTAAGTCTGAGATAGTCCCATTACCAAAGGGTCCATATGTTTATTTTGCCAAAGGAAGGGGCGTTGATTGCAAAGCTGCCAAATTTACCTAAGGATGTTAAAGTCAATAAGTTTGACTCTACATCAGGTAGAGCCCATTATCTAACTCTGTTAAGTTCTATTCTGAGATCCTCATTACATGATGTGACTCGGTCACATGTTGATGTTTTAAGAATCAAAGAATAGAGAGAAATCTTAAAGGAAGTATATGCTGATTTTGATCGCGAAGGTGGATTTCGATCGCATCAGAATTTTGAGCAGTTGCTTAAGAAGTTATGATATATTGCTAAGGAATAGATAACAACAATTTTCCATGTGGATTGTAAGGATAAGTTTTTCCGCAAAGTTTTAAAATAAAAGAAAATTGTTTAATTTTGTTTATTTGAAGTATCCTTACAATGACATTTGTGGAAAATTGTTGCTTATATGATTCCACTGACAGCAATATTGGAAAATGGATTTGATTCTTTCATTTGTGGTAGTGTCTAAATTTACCAAATCAGGAAAGTTCCTCATCACCCAAGTTTCAATTGGACCGAAACTTGGAATCATGCAAGTTGAATAGTATGATGAATGAGAACTTTCAAGCATTGGAAAATCAAGACTAATTACTTATTCACATGGATGTGTGAGTCAAGTGAAGGACTAAAGGGATCGAGTACACATTCTTGTGCACTGGTCATGTCCACCACAAAGCACGTTAAGACTATTTGATTTACTAAAGTTTAGTAAATATGGTTATACTTACAAGTTTAAGTATAATTCTGAAACATTGGAAAAGTCTCAATGTATGGCAGAACGAATGGGAAGAATCAAATTAGGCAGAAAGATAAAAGTTTCTCAAATCTGAAAAGATGGGAGAGTACTTTAGTATCATGTTTGTGATCATCTTAATGATTTAGAAATCATATCACAATTAGTCCTCTAAAGGTCTTCTTAGTGCATTCTTATGAACAAGAAGAGGAGTCATGAATTGTTGAAATGGTTAGATCAGGAAGATGAGTCATACTTCGTTCCAAAACAATTCTTAGAGTCATACTCCAAGATTGTAACTTGAGTGACATATCTTAAAGAAAGGTTTAAAACACTTGTCAAATGTAAGAGTAAAAGTGTCCTACTCTTGTACATTTGAAATTGGGAAGTTGTGATGTTTTGGATAAGACAAAGACCAACTAAGGCCAATTGTGTGAAGTGTTTGTCTTGATAAAGAATCCGCACTATCTCTTGAATATTTGGCAAGATAATCTTATATGTCAAGAGGATAGTGGGAGTCTTAAAGATCCTAAAAAGAATTTCAAGAACTAATCAAGAATAAAACCTGAGGTTCTTCACTAGCACACGACTTGAGGTTTATAACCTATCGTGTTGACATATTCTGTGCCCATTCCAGTTAAAGTTGGCTTTGCATAGGAGTTCTGAAAGTTCTCAATTGGTTGCATAACAACTTGGAAGCAATGGTAGGCCCTGTACTGCCAGGTGGCAAGAAGTTAAGATTGCATAAGTTCAGTCCATATGAGTTTGGATTTGTCATTATCCTTGTCTTGTGACTATGGTTTTGACGATTCTCATGGATAAGAACACATACACCATAAAATCTAAGGGTCATAAGGTTTCTCTCCGATTCATGAAAATGATGGTGAGGAAACACTTCCACCAAGTAGATTTGAAGCAGATGGAAAAAGGTCTAAACAATTGAGACTATGATTACGTCATCCCTTTTCATAGCTCTGAAATTGTTTAGACACACATGCATGCTATCTAAGGAAAGGTGTATGATTTTGATAAAGTTTTATCAAAGCATCTCGTATCAGAAATCTGAACTTTGGTAAGAAAGTCAATAAAGTATTGATTTCTAGAAGTCCAGTTGATTTCTGAGTACATGTCAAAGCTAGTGGGAGCATAAGTGTTATGCTAATAATCATCATGTAAGTGGGAGCATGATAATTATTGTTAGTGTTGCAAGTTAGCAATGTTAATTATAGAAAACAAAAGTTTCAATTCGTGAGGCTGCAGGGATTGAAAAAGTTGTTTTGCTATAATTAAGGGAGAGGATATACTTCATTTCAGTTCTAAAGGCTTAGATTGAGACCTTAATCATCTTTAGTCAAGAATATATATATGAATTTCATGTTGGATTGGTTCAACTTAAGGAAATTCTATATATTGCGTTCTCAAAATTCGATTATGATTACGGCATCCCTCTTCATAGTCAAATTTTGAAAACATGGCAAATAAAAATATTGTAGCAAAAGACTGGTCTAGAATCATGTCTTTATGTGAGACATCATGAATCGTGTACCATTTGCTTTGGTTACAGGATCGATTGCATGTGCTATAATATTTGTCATTTCTAAATTTTTACAAATGCCCAGAGGCAATAAGAAGGGAAAAGGTCTAGAATTGGATATGACTAAAATGATTAAGCAATTGTCGAGGACAATCTGAGGTTTACCAAAGATTGGTTGCTCAGGGACAGTTGGAAGTATAGTGCTAATTTTGGAAGGACCATATTGACATATTCTGAAAAGAGGCATCTCTTATTCAGAAGTGATAGTCAAAATGAGAATATGGAGTTGTCTCCATAGGTGAAAGTTATCTGTGTAAGATTAGAAAACTTAATGCAAGAAGCATGTCCAAAGCAATGTACTTCGAATATGAGACTTAGTTTCCATGGAGTTGATCTCCATTGGAATACCTTATAATGACTGTTGACAAGTCTTTGTGACTTTGTACATATTCATTACAGGAGGGTCAGTGCATATAAGTTTAAAATCTAAACAGATTTCGATAAATGATAGGAATTTGAAATTCTCACATTTTTCGATAAGGATTTGGGAGTGTGAAATTAGAATCATTGAAATTATGTTCAATTGGTTTATTTCACAAAGTAAGGATCATAGATAAACATAGAGTGCATACTTGGTGTATGGCAAAGCTATTGTTTAAGAAAAACATAGTGTACATGCTTGGAGCATGGGACAACTAGTGTTTTTAATTCAAGTATAAAGTTGATAAAACCGAAACAATGAATAATGAGTAATCAGTATGGTGATAAATAAAATTGTTTATTTATATTCATAGGGTTTGATACCATATTTGATTCATTTATTCTTGTGTTTCACTTTGCATGTTTTGACTTCCAGAATAACTAAGTCGCTCTTCCTGAATGATTAAGTTATTCAAACCATTCACAGTCGATCATATGTTGGAAGTAGATATGAATCAAAACTGTCATGGGTTGGTTTGTAGAGGTCCAAGTTGGCGGACAAAGTGGTGCTACAACACTCATGAGTGCTCATAAGTTCTGAGTATTGGATTCAACCCACACTTATTTGAATCACTTCATCGATTTTATCACGAGTGATCATGAGACGATAATATCTTATATTCTTAAAACCTAGAGATATGAGTTGTTACTATGAGTTGGTTATACATTGATTGCACGAAAACGCATTGGTAACTCGATGTTATAAAACGTGCCTTTGTGTATGATTAAACAAGTAGTAGAACAAGCCATATGAGTCGAAGTTTATCCATTCCTTTTACCTTCGGGATAAAAGCGATATCTGTGGGCCCCTCGATGATTTAGCGATGACACATGTGAGTGCTTGGCCAAGCCAGGATTGATTTGATTTGTTCAATCACTCAGTCATCATAAATCGAAAATCGGGAAACAACAAATGGACAGAGAGAATGATTATAATCCATGTCTCAGTCCATATGATATCTAGAATGGAGGAATATATGATCCCTTATCTAATGGACAAGTCATTGACAAGGTCAGAGTTCGACAGCGGCTTTAAGAACTACGATTGCCAGTTAGGTTTTGAAGTCATACTCAATAATAGTTTTAGACTTATCCAAGTGGGAGACTGTTGGATTAATGTCTAAGTCCATAACTATATTTGGTATGTACTTGACCCGACCTGGCATGGTCCATTTGGGTTGCACTTCACCGGCACAATTTATATGGATAATCTTTTGAGAATAGTATATTTATGATTTATATTAATATATTATAAGTTCTAATATATTAATATGGAATCATATTATTTAATTAGTATTGATCAAGAATTAATTTAGAATTAATTAAGTGATCAAAAAGAACTAATTAAATATGGACTCTTATATATATGGAATGGGCCAAGTTCATTTAGGTTGGGCTAAGCTTTCATGGATGGTCCATGGAGCTTTTAACCCATGGATCATGTGTAAATGAAAGGTCATGGGTATTAGGGTTTACATGGATGTAACCATAATCCTCCATAATATATAAAGGGGTCCTTGGCTCACAAAATTGGAACAAGTGTGTGAAAATAAGAGTGGGCCGATTTTAGTGTGCATACATATTCTCTCAAGTTCTTCCAAGGTGTTTTGGTGATTTGTGATTCCATTTGAGGCTTCCACACTGTTGGGGCTAAGCTCTTAAAGCTTGATGACATCAAGCTACATCAAAAGGTATGTCATCTAACTAGAACTTTGTAGTATAGGTGCTTTATAATATGCTAGTTAGGATGAAACCTTGGAATAGTTAATATTTGCATGTATAATAGAGAAAACATAGATCCAAGGTTTATAGGGTTGCATGTACACCATAGGAGTGTTAGAATGCTCAAAACCCAACAAGATAAACTTTGGCAGCAATGGACTTCGTGCCAATTCCTTAGGTAAATCCTTAGGAATGAATGAATGAAGGATAGTTGGTTCTTAGGGTAAAACCTTAAGAAATAAAGAAGATAATGGGGATGGGTAATTGGGTTGATTATTTGATGATTAGATGTAATAATTATATTATTGTGGGTTGAAAACCCTATATGCTCATCAGGCTCCCAAGCCTGACCCTCTCATTTTTCTTTATATTACAGGTTATGGCACAAGAGTATAAGTTGGTGGACTTGACGAGAGATTTTGGATTATAGATCAGTAGTTATGAATAACTGTTGTAAGGTCTATTTTGTTCTGTTTATACGTTTGGTCTATATTGAACATGACATCTCGAGATTTTGTTATATAATGAAAATGCATTTCTTTAAAGGAATGCTTTGATAAATTCTTATCATATTTTTGTTTTGGGAACAAATTCCGCAACTGTTTTCTTTAAAAGATTACTCTGATTTTAAAAACAAAGCATAAACAAATCGGTCTTTTGTGGCCGTGAAATTGGGGATGTCACAAAAGTCTCCCATTATGTGTACGTAATCACATATGATTTATGTGGCTAAGATTCATTTTCGCATTATCGATTCAATAATTATTTTGTTTTCCAGTTTAATGATATGTGATTAAATACATTTAATCAGATGTGATTATATTTTTCTAATTACATATGATTTTATTTGGAAAAAATGAATCTTGTCTACATAAATCATATGTGATTAGATACATACAATCACATGTGATTATATACACGATAACAAATATTGAACCAAGAACACAAAAACAAATCTTTATCCTAATTAATCATATGTGATTAGAAACATCTAATCACATGTGATTGTATGAATCTAATCACATATGATTTATGCGGACGCCATTCATTTTCGCTTTATCGATTCAATAGTTGTTTTCATGTATTTTATCACATATGATTATATGTATAATCGTATGTGATTAAGTACATGAGCAAAACTATTCAATCGGGGAGGCAAAAATGAATCTTTTCCACCTCAAATCATATGTGATTATATACACCTTAATAGCCTAATAATTAACCACCAATCATATAAAAAGTGATAAACTTTAGGCTTAACCATTAAGTCCTTAATAGAACACCAAAAGTGATTTAAAGGCTATTATGATCAATTTTTCCAAATCTGTCCTCCAACTTCAAAAATTCGTGCAAGTCAATAAGAACACCTAAAAATCATGAGACTAATTTTTATGGAAATCTTAGTGTTTCTAGTTTTTTCAAACTTTGAATCACATTTAGGAATTCAAAAACCTTAAGGGGTAAAATTTTCAATCTTCTCAGGTTGGTCCATGTTCTCACAGATTTCATGCATTGTCTTCAAAAAATCATAATAAATTCACTAGAGCTCCAAATGCAAAAATTCCAAATCTTATAGTTAGATATTTATCTATGGTTTCCTAGATATAAACAGACTAATGTAATTCTTAGTAGATTGTTACAGTTTATTCCAAAAGTGTTGAGTGGTCCAGAAAGTGAAATCTTAAAGTTACTAACTTGTAAATTTAATATAAAATCAACCAAAAATCATTAGAGCGATATATTTATGTTTCTGAAAAGATAAAAGGGGGAACTTTACCAATATTATTTTATAGAAATTTAAGAATGGGTTGAAAGGTAAGAAAACAGATCCCAAAAAGAGCACTACAATCAAAGAGAAAATAAGAAAATATATACATAAGTTTTATAAGAGTAATACAACAAAGCACAAGCTAAATAATGTTATAATTGTTGTGTAGGTTGTTGAAAAGGAAAGGATTCATCTTGCTCACACTAGCTGATTTCGAAGTTCAAGAAGGTGAGTTACACAAACTCTCCTATTATGTGTACGTAATCACATATGATTTATGTGGCTAAGATTCATTTTCGCATTATCGATTCGATAATTGTTTTTTTTTCCACTTTAATGATATATGATTAAATACATTTAATCAGATGTGATTATATTTTTCTAATTACATATGATTTTCTTTGGAAAAAACGAATCTTGTCTATATAAATCATATGTGATTAGATACATACGATCACATGTG
Source organism: Lactuca virosa (assembly GCF_052849685.1). Taxonomy (NCBI): domain Eukaryota; kingdom Viridiplantae; phylum Streptophyta; class Magnoliopsida; order Asterales; family Asteraceae; genus Lactuca; species Lactuca virosa. The sequence goes on along the minus strand of NC_136429.1, from coordinate 438,137,984 downwards.
ATTATATACACGATAACAAATATTGAACCAAGAACACGAAAACAAATCTTTATCCTAATTAATCATATGTGATTAGAAACATCTAATCACATGTGATTGTATGAATCTAATTACATATGATTTATGTGGACACAATTCATTTTCGCTTTGTCGATTCAATAGTTGTTTTCATGTATTTTATCACATGTGATTATATGTATAATCGTATGTGATTAAGTACATGAGCAAAACTATTCAATCGGGGAGGCAAAAATGAATCTTGTCCACCTCAAATCATATGTAATTATATACATCTCAATAGCCTAATAATTAACCAACAATCATATAAAAAGTGATAAACTTTAGGCTTAACCATTAAGTCCTTAATAGAACACCAAAAGTGATTTAAAATCTATTATGATCAATTTTTCCAAATCTGTCCTCCAACTTCAAAAATTCGTGCAAGTCAATAAGAACACCTAAAAATCATTAGACTAATTTTTATGGAAATCTTAGTGTGTCTAGTTTCTTCAAACTTTGAATCACATTTCGGAATTCAAAAACCTTAAGGGGTAAAATTTTCAATCTTCTTAGGTTGGTCCATGTTGTAACATATTTCACGCATTGTCTTCAAAAAATCATAATAAATTCACTAGAACTCCAAATGCAAAAATTCCAAATCCTATAGTTAGATATTGATCTATAGTTTCCTACATATAAACAGACTGATGTAATTCTAAGTATATTTGTACAGTTTATTCTAAAAGTGCTGAGTGGTCCAGAAAGTGAAAGCTTAAAGTTCCTAACTTGTAAATTTAAAATAAAATCAACCAAAAATCATTAGAACGTGATATTTTTATTTCTAAGAAGATAAAAGGGGGAAATTTACCAATATTATTTTATAGAAATTTAAGAATGGGTTGAAAGGTAAGAAAACAGATCCCAAAAAGAGCAATACAATTAAAGAAAAAATAAGAAAATATATACATAAGTTTTATAAGAGTAATACAACAAAGCACAAGCTAAATAATGTTATAATTGTTGTGTAGGTTCTTGAAAAGGAAAGGATCCATCTTGCTCACACTAGCTGATTTCCAAGTTCAAGGAGGTGAGTTACACAAAGTCTCCTATTATGTGTACGTAATCACATATGATTTATGTGGCTAAGATTCATTTTCGCATTATCGATTCAATAATTGTTTTTTTTTTCACTTTAATGATATGTGATTAAATACATTTAATCAGATGTGATTATATTTTTCTAATTACATATGATTTTATTTGGAAAAAACGAATCTTGTCTATATAAATCATATGTGATTAGATACATACAATCACATGTGATTATATACACGATAACAAATATTGAACCAAGAACACGAAAACAAATCTTTATCCTAATTAATCATATGTGATTAGAAACATATAATCACATGTGATTTATGTGGACACAATTCATTTTCGCTTTGTCGATTCAATAGTTGTTTTCATGAATTTTTTCACATATGATTATATGTATAATCGTATGTGATTAAGTACATGAGCAAAACTATTCAATCGGGGAGGCAAAAATGAATCTTGTCCACCTCAAATCATATGTGATTATCTACACCTCATTAGCCTAATAATTAACCAACAATCATATAAAAAGTGATAAACTTTAGGCTTAACCATTAAGTCCTTAATAGAACACCAAAAGTGATTTAAAAGCTATTATGATCAATTTTTCCAAATCTGTCCTCCAACTTCAAAAATTTGTTCAACTCAATAAGAACACCTAAAAATCATGAGACTAATTTTTATGGAAATCTTAGTGTGTCTAGTTTTTTGAAACTTTGAATCACATTTCGAAATTCAAAAACCATAAGGGGTAAAATTTTCAATCTTCTCAGGTTGGTCCATGCTGTCACAGATTTCATGCATTGTCTTCAAAAAATCATAATAAATTCACTAGAAATCCAAATGCAAAAAGTCCAAATCCTATAGTTAGATATTGATCTATAGTTTCCTACATATAAACAGACTGATGTAATTCTTAGTAGATTGTTACAGTTTATTTCAAAAGTGTTGAGTGGTCCATAAAGTAAAAGCTTAAAGTTACTAACTTGTAAATTTAATATAAAATCAACCAAAAATCATTAGAACAATATATTTATATTTCTGAAAAGATAAAAGGGGAAACTTTACCAATACTATTTTATAGAAATTTAAGAATGGGTTGAAAGGTAAGAAAACAGATCCCAAAAAGAGCACTACAATCAAAAAGAAAATAAGAAAATATATACATAAGTTTTATAAGAGTAATACAACAAAGCACAAGCTAAATAATGTTATAATTGTTGTGTAGGTTCTTGAAAAGGAAAGGATTCATCTTGCTCACACTAGCTGATTTCCAAGTTCAAGGAGGTGAGTTACACAAACTCTCCTATTATGTGTACGTATTCACATATGATTTATGTGGCTAAGACTCATTTTCGCATTATCGATTCAATAATTGTTTTTTTTCACTTTAATGATATGTGATTAAATACATTTAATCAGATGTGATTATATTTTTCTAAATACATATGATTTTATTTGGAAAAAACAAATCTTGTCTCTATAAATCATATGTGATTAGATACATACAATCAAATGTGATTATATACACGATAACAAATATTGAACCAAGAACACGAAAACAAATTTTTATCCTAATTAATCATATGTGATTAGACACATCTAATCACATGTGATTGTATGAATCTAATCACATATGATTTATGTGGACATAATTCATTTTCGCTTTGTCGATTCAATAGTTGCTTTCATGTATTTTATCACATGTGATTATATGTATAATCGTATGTGATTAAGTACATGAGCAAAACTATTCAATCGGGGAGGCAAAAATGAATCTTGTCCACCTCAAATTATTTGTGATTATATACACCTCAATAGCCTAATAATTAACCAACAATCATATAAAAAGTGATAAACTTTAGGCTTAACCATTAAGTCCTTAATAGAACACCAAAAGTGATTTAAAAGCTATTATGATCAATATTTCCAAATCTGTCCTCCAACGTCAAAAATTCGTACAAGTCAATAAGAACACCTAAAAATCATGAGACTAATTTTTATGGAAATCTTTGTGCGTCTAGTTTTTTCAAACTTCGAATCACATTTCGGAATTCAAAAACCTTAAGGGGTAAAATTTTCAATCTTCTCAGGTTGGTCCATGCTGTCACAGATTTCTTGGATTGTCTTCAAAAAATCATAATAAATTCACTAGAACTCCAAATGCAAAAATTCCAAATCCTATAGTTAGATATTGATCTATAGTTTCCTACATATAAACAGACTGATGTAATTCTTAGTAGATTGTTGCAGTTTATTCCAAAAGTGTTGAGTGGTCCAGAAAGTGAAAGCTTAAAGTTACTAACTTGTAAATTTAATATAAAATCAACCAAAAATCATTAGAACGATATATTTATGTTTCTGTAAAGATAAAATGGGGAACTTTACCAATATTATTTTATAGAAATTTAAGAATGGGTTGAAAGGTAAGAAAACAGATCCCAAAAAGAGCACTACAATGAAAGAGAAAATAAGAAAATATATACATAAGTTTTATAAGAGTAATACAACAAAGCACAAGCTAAATAATGTTATAATTGTTGTGTAGGTTCTTGAAAACGAAAGGATTCATCTTGCTCACACTAGCTGATTTCCAAGTTCAAGGAGGTGAGTTACACAAACTCTCCTATTATGTGTACATAATCACATATGATTTATGTGGCTAAGATTCATTTTCGCATGATCGATTCAATAATTGTTTTTTTCCACTTTAATGATATGTGATTAAATACATTTAATCAGATGTGATTATATTTTTCAGATTACATATGATTTTATTTGGAAAAAACAAATCTTGTCTATATAAATCATATGTGATTAGATACATACAATCACATGTGATTATATACACGATAACAAATATTGAACCAAGAACACGAAAACAAATCTTTATCCTAATTAATCATATGTGATTAGAAACATCTAATCACGTGTGATTGTATGAATCTAATCACATATGATTTATGTGGACAAAATTCATTTTTGCTTTGCCGATTCAATAGTTGTTTTCATGTATTTTATCACATGTGATTATATGAATAATCGTATGTGATTAAGTACATGAGCAAAACTATTCAATCGGGAAGGAAAAAATGAATCTTGTCCACCTCAAATCATATGTGATTATATACATATAATCATATGTGATTATATACATATAATCATATGTGATTATATGTATCAAATCACATATGATTTATATGGATAAGATTCGTTATCATGTTCTCAATTCAATTATTGTTTTTTCTTAACTTTAATCATATGTGATTAAATATGTCTAATCACATGTGATTATATGTATCTAATCACATATGATTTATATGGACAAAAAAGAATATTGTCTATATAAATCATATATGATTAGATACACGAGAACAAATATTGAATCATATGTGATTAAATACATATAATCATATATTAATAAATACATGAGAAAAATTATTGAATACAAAATACGAAAACAAATCTTATCCATATGTTTGTGTTCTCGATTGAATATTTTTTCCTCGTGTATTTAATCACATGTGATTATATGTATTTAATCAGATATGATTTATGTGCATAAAATTTATTTTCGCATTCTTGATTTAATAGTTGTTCTTTGTCCATATTAATCATATGTGATTAAATACATATAATCACATGTGATTAAATATATTAGAAAAATTATTGAATCGACGCAAGGATAAATATTTTCCATACGAATCATATGTGATTAATTAAATATAATCGCATGTGATTAATTACACAAGAACAACTATTAAATCAACACGTGAAAACAAATATTGTCCATGTAAATCATATGTGATTAAATAGATATAATCACATGTGATTTAATACACGATGCCAATTATTAAATCGAAAACACAAAAATAAATACGGCACACGTAAATAATATTTAATTAAATACATATAATCACGTGTAATTATATGTCTTTATAAATCATATGTGATTTGATACATATAATCATATATCATTATATGTATTTAATCACATGTAATTTATATGACTAAATACATATAATCACATATTATTTATATGATTATATGAATTTAATCACATATGGTGGTGGTGGTGGTTGTAATAGTGGGTGGTGGTGGTGGTGGTGGAGATGGGTGGTGATGGGGATGTATAGTGGTGGTGGTGGAGGAGGTGGGGTGGGTGTTGGTGATGGGTGATGAGTGGTGGTGGTGGTGGGTGGTGGTAGGTGATGGGGGTCGTGGGTGATAATTGGTTAGGTGGTGATGAGTGGTGAAGGAAGGTAGGTGGTAGTGATGGTGAAGGGTGGTAGGGGTGGTAGGTGGTGGTTTGTGGGTGATGGTTGTGTGGTTGGTGGGTGGTAGGTGGTGGTGTTGTTGATGGGTGGATGGTGGCAGTGGTGGTCACGTGTGGTGATGTATGGTGGTGGTGGTGGATGGCAGTGGTTGGTGTTAGTGGGTAGTGATAGGTGGTGGGTGGTGGTTGGTTTTGGTGGGCAATGATAGGTGGTGATGGTGAGTGGTGGTGTTGGTGAGTGGTGGTGGCGGGTGGTGGTGATGGGTGGTAAGTAGTGGTGGTGGGTGGTATTAGTTCGGTGATGATGATGGGTGGTGGAGGTGGGTGGTGGTGGTTAGGTGGTGATGGTGGTGGCGGGTGGTGGTTGGTGGTGGTGAGTGGTGGTTGTGGTAGGTGGGTGGTAGTGGGTGGTGGTGGGTAGTGATGGGTGGTTGGTGGTGGTGGGTGGTGGTGGCGGGTGGTGCTGATGGGTGGTAAGTAGTTATGGTGGGTGGTGTTGGTTAGGTGATGATGATGGGTGGTGGAGGTGGGTGGTGGTCGCGGGTGGTGGTGGTTGGGTGGTGATGGTGGTGAGTGATGATGGTGGCGGCGGGTGGTGGTTGGTGGTGGTGGGTAGTGATGGATGGTGGTGGTGATGGGTGGTAGGTAGTAGTTGTGGGTGGTGGTAGCGGGTGGTGGAGGTGGGTGGTGGTGGCGGGTGGTGGTGGTTGGGTGGTGATGGTGGTGGCGGGTGGTGATTGGTAGTGGTGGTAGTGGGTGGTGATGGTGATGGCGGGTGGTGGTGGTTGGGTGGTGATGGTGGTGGGTGGTAATGGTGATGGCGGGTGGTGGTGGTTGGGTGGTGATGGTGGTGTGTGGTGATGGTGGTGACGGCTGGTTGTGGGTGGTGGTTGTGGTGGGTGGGTGAGGGCGGTGGTAGTGGGTAATGATGGGTGGTGGGTGGTCGTGGATAGTGATGGATGGTAGGTGGTGGTTGGTGGTAGTGGGTAGTGATGGGTGGTGGTGGTGGCGGGTGGTGGTGATGGGCGGTAAGTAGTTATGGTGGGTGGTGTTGGTTGGGTGATGATGATGGTGGTGGAGCTAGGTGATGGTGGTGGGTGGTGATGGTGGCGGCGGGTGGTGGTGGTAGTGATGGGTGATGGGTAGTGATGGGTGGTGGGTGGTGGTTGGTGGTGGTGGGTAGTGATGGGTGGTGGGTGGTGGTTGGTGGTGGTGGGTAGTGATGGGTGGTGGTGGTGGGTGGTGGTGGTGATGGGTGGTAGGTAGTAGTTGTGGGTGGTGGTGGTGGTGGCGGGTGGTGGTGATTGGTTATGGTGGTGGTGGTGGAGGATGGTGGGTGGTGGTTGTGGTGTGTGGGTGGTGGTGGGTGGTGGGTGTGAGTGGTGGGTGGTGGTGGTTAGTAATGGGTGGTGGTTGCGGGCGGTGGTGATCGGTGGTTGGTAGTGGTGGTGGGTGGTGAGTTGTGTTAGTTAGTGGGTTTTTTATTTGTTTGTAACTATTTTTTGATTTATATGAATATTATTTTATAATTTTAATTAAAATAATTGTGTGGTACAAATTTGTTCTCAAATGTTCTCGCGATAAGAAATGTTCTCGATTGAACGCTCCCCTATATATATATATATATATATATATATATATATATATATATATATATATATATATATATATATATATATATATATATATATATATATATATATATATATATATATATATATATATATTATTAAAAGAGAACCTTAAATTCTAAATTGAAGAAACAAGGACCCTTGATTGGGTTTTACTCCTTATCTCTCCACCTTAGGATCGTTTTGCTGACATCATCTTACGTCAAAATGCACGCTCATCGCTTACTCCAAAATACGCATACTCATCGCATTGTAACGTCGTTCTTACGTTTCACAAACATTGTTGAATTTTTGGGTTTTCTTTCTAGGTTCCTTTCTTCTTTCTTTTCCTGTACGGGTTTCTTGCTGCATTCAGTGATGTCGACGGCAACGTCCAATCGGAAAGCTTCTGTAACAACGTCATTATTTTCAAAGTGGCAGGCGTCGGAGAATGTCGTCGGCAAATCAATGGCTTTGCCATCTCACTTAGCCAAGAAACGTCCTTCTCTCGCTAACGTCACGGAACACCCGTCGGCGTCATGTTGCTCTACACATAGAATCAATCAATTCTTTCTAATGCCTTCTGTGGTTAGTGATTTCGTTTTACGTATTCATGAATGATGATAACATCAATTCTTTCTAATGCCTTCCGTGGTTAGTGATTTCCTTTTACGTATCCAACATGGTTTCTTTTTCATCTTCTTTGTGGTTAGTGATTTCCTTGCACATGTGATTGGGCCGAATATCTGCTTCAAAAAGGTTCACCTTTCTTTCAATGAGTATATACAGGTAATTAGCTATTGTCACAACTCACAAGATGTCAAATCACATTTCACTTATTTCTTGACTTCTAATTCTACCCTAATAAAATGTATTGTATGACCATAACAGGAATGTAAACAGCTGCGATTTTATACAGTTGAGCTAAATATGGGTTCACATGAACTTCCTGAAGAAACTTTGTTGAGATACATAAGGTTAATTAAGAGTGAGGGGCTTAAAGCTTAGCCTCAATTTGTTGTTAAGTTTAACAAGACTGACATTCCTCCAACATGTGCAAGAGCTTATGGTGCTTATGTTGTTCCAACACCTCGAACATCTGGTAATTAAGACTCCATTGAGTTGTACTATGAGGTTAGAGAATGCTTACATGTTCTTAGATAGTATTAGTTATCCTCCTTACTATGATTTTGTTGTTTAACATTTTTTTCAACCTATGGTCAAAGTTTGGTGTGCAGGCGGGATCACATGTAGGTTTGTCCAACAAGGAAATTATTAGCACTTTCTTACAGGGGGAGAATGTGCATCAAAATGGGTGAAAGTTAACGAAAGAAGAACCCTTCATTCGGTTCTCAAAGAAGACAAATTTGTTATCCCTGGGATTCCAGGTTTGTCACCATCAAAAATCAACTTCTTTTTGTGTTCTTCCAAATTTTATTTTTATTGTTTTTGTTTGGTAATGGTGATTGCAGTGTTTTTTGCTGTTTCAACAAGATCCAAGACCTTCTACAATAAATTCAAATCTGGGAATTGGTCCCTTCCATCCTGAACCGAGTCAAGTCACACTTGATAAAAAAATAAATAAATCATACCCCACCCTCCTTAAAAATTAGTTTTGTATTAAAAGTATTATTTATTGTTGAATGATTGACTAGCTGGAGTCATAATTTATTTTTACAACTATTTAAATATTTTAACTATCTATTTCTGTGTTACTTACTCAGGGGCAAAAGGGAAAAAGAGAAAGAGTGATTGGAGTATAGAGGTATGTTTATGTTCATATTCAAACATCTCTAAATAGATTATAAAATTTTTGCTCCCAAAATAACCCTATGTTTATGGTGTTAGACAGAGAATCGGATGAACAGACATCACCCTCCAGTAAGTTTATTTTTTTATTATAAATTATTAATGATTTCATTTATATATCATATTCATACCTTTTTTTGCAATGTCAGTTTCATCAGCTGCAAAAAAGAAGCTGAATCCTATTCATTTAACAGAGAGGTAAGAATTTATCCTAAATATGCATTTCTTAACATGTTTGTGGCTCATGTGTTAGTGTTATCAACAATTTGACATATCCTATCTTTCTCTTAATTATTTTATCCAATTTGCAGGCTTCTATACAACAAAAAATAAAAGAATTGAAAGAGCAATTGGAGGTGCATGTACTAAGGGAGGTAGTAACATATTTCATTTCTATGAAGTTCACATTTCAATTTTCATGTTAAATTTTGTCAAATTCTTTCTTATGTTTTTGTTGCTGCATGGTTTCAGGCTGATCTGGAGAGAAACCTTTCCCAATCACACAAAGAAATAAACTTATGGCATCATAAAGAGGTGACTTATATAATTAGCCAAAATAATTGTTATAGATGTAAAAATCCTACACATTTTTTGATTAATTATTGTTATATATTATCCATGTGTGATATGATCATCAGACTGAGTTTGAGACAAGAATTTTACAGTTACAAACTGAAAAAGATTCCTGGCTTCAGAAAGAGGTGAGTCACAAATTCACAATTAATAATAATTGCATGCAATTGATTTAGCATTATATGATATTGACATCAGCATAATATGCAGACCGGTTATCAGGAAAAAGTAAACCAAATGGTTGAAGAAATAAACACTATGAACAAGGATAATGCAACATTACAAGCACATGTACATTTTTTGTGCTGTTTTTATAAGCATCTATATATAATATTTGTCACACTTTATGTTGTAAAAATATAAATATGAGGTGCTATAAATCAAAGCCTTTCAGGTGATAGAGCTTGAAGCATTCACACATGATATTTTCCACCAAATCCAGCAGCTGAAAGAACACGTGTCTGTTCTTCAGTCAAAGATTCAAGACCTTGAGAATTCCATGGTTTTTATATTTATCTTCTGAAAAGTCAAAGTCAAAGGTTTGTCTAATTCTTTTTTTGTATAACTTTTTTATCAGAAACCCGACATTTGATACATTTTGTTTGGTGGTGTAGCATGTTGTAATGGAAGATGAGGAGATAAAGACACAACTGGAATCTGCAAGGGGATTATGAACAATAATTGGGTTGTTCTGGAATCAAATTAACCTTTATAAAGCTCCAATATCTTGATTACAGTTGGGATGAATGGGTTGGATTTGACAGATTAATGAAGTATACAAAAGAAAATATCAAATGCTAAGTAATTTGACTATTTTACCCCCTTCTTAACAATCTATTTTTATCTGCTATTAATAACAATGAAAAAAATTATGTGTTTTTTGCATCTTTCATATGTAAAGGATGAAAAAGAAGATGTGAAGAGTAGTGGTATATTACTATATTACCATATTTATATTATTTTAACTCAAATAAATAATTTATTTTTACATATATTGAGAAATTTTAACTATCTATTTCTGTGTTACTTTCTCAGGGGCCAAAGGGAAAAAGAGAAAGAGTGATTTAAGTATAGAGGTATGTTTATGTTCAAATTCAAACATCTCATATTAGATTATAAAATTTTTCTTCCCAAAATAACCTTATGCTTATGGTGTTAGAAACAGAATCGGATGAACATACATCACCCTCCAGTAAGTTTCGTTTTTTATATAAATCATTAAGGATTTCATTTACATATCATATTCATACCTTTTTTGTAATGTCATATTCATCAGCTGCAAAAAAGAGGAATGTCAGCTTTTTAATCTGAATGTGGTAATGAATTAATCGCATATCAACTTCTTTTTGTGTTCTTCCAATTTTCATTTTTATTTTTTTTGTTTGGTAATGGTGGTTGCAGTGTTATTTTTATTTTTAGTTTTGTATTAAAAGTATTATTTATTGTTGAATGATTGACTATCTGGAATCGTAATTTATTTTTACAACTATTTAAATATTTTAACTATCTATTTCTATGTTACTTACTCAGGCGCAAAAGGGAAAAAGAGAAAGAGTGATTGGATTATAGAAGTATGTTTATGTTCAAATTCAAACATCTCACATTAGATTATAAAATTTTTGTTCCCAAAATAACCCTATGCTTATGGTGTTAGGCAGAGAATCGGATGAACAGACATCACCCTCCAGTAAGTTTAATTTTTTATTATAAATCATTAATGATTTCATTTACATATCATATTCATACCTTTTTTTGTAATGACAGATTCTTCAGCTGCAAAAAAGAGGAATGTCATCTTTTTAATCTGAATCTGGTAATGAATTATGTGCAGATTGTGGATCTCCAAGTCCAAAATGGGTGTAAGTCCTAAGCTTGAATATTTATCAATACAATTTTTTTTTCCATCTGACATATACAATGATGGGGTTTGAATTTGATAGATCATACAGAAAATCATAGGTCACTTCTTAAACACTCTATCAATTTTTTTTATTTAGTTACTTATTGATCCTCTTATATATCTTGCTTTGTTGTCACATTATTATCATATAAAATTCTCTTATTACTCTTTTTCATAGTTTATATCTCATATTTTGTAATTATATTAGACATGGTATATTGATATTATTTTCGATATCATACCATATTTATGAAAATATTATATATTTATTATATTTTTTCTTATTCTACAAGCTTTTCAAATTTACAGTTTTTTATATGGTAAATATTATCTTAAATTAGTATGATTTTATCTATTTTTGTACTTATATTTGACATGGTACATTGATATTATTTTGGATATCATACCATACATAAAACATATTTTAAGTATGGAAATGATATTACATTCCAAAATCTTTATGTCATATCAGCATTAACCAAATTTATATTTCCCTATAAATATAGTGTCTACGATTTTTCATTCCAAATCAAAATTCTCTCTAACTAATTATCTCCTTTCATTGCAGATAATAGTATTCCATGGCAGCTAACAATGCAGATCAGGTCGTCTTTGATAAGGTTGTTGAAATCAATGCATCCAAAGAGTCTTGGAACATACGTGTTAAAGTCGTCATGCTTTGGAAGCCGACCTATAAAAACAATCCTAATATGGTCACAAGCCTAGACATGATTTTAATTGACCAGGAGGTACTGTTATTACACACTTTATTTTTTAGATTGTCAAAAGCTTATGTAATTTCTATTCAAAAAATTTTAAATTCGATTTCTGTTATGCTTTTTTACTTCTATTCATATAATTTTAATAATCAACTTTATTATTTTTAATAACAAACTTTAGTCTACGTAATGAAATCTCTTATTATTCCTTTCTTTTTTTATCAATCTGATAAACTTACAATTATTCAAAATCTTGTGATTTTGGTTCCTGATCCCTTCACTGGAATTTATTCTATGTAATGAAATCTGTTATATAGCTTTATTAGTTTTAATAATCAATTAAATATGTCGGTTTCTTCTTATTATTAATTGTGTCAGGTCATATAATCAGTCGGTCACATTGTTTCGACTTTACTGAATATTTCCTGGAAGAAAAATGTGGATTTTTATCGATTTCAATTCTTCTCTTTTATTTCTATGTTATTAAATTTGTTGATACTTTATCTTTAAATTTTATTTCTATTTTATTAAATTTTAATTAACAGTATTATTTTTTTTCTATTTTTAATACTTTTTTTTACACTTTTTTATCTTTCATTGTCACCTACAGGGAAGTAGAATACAAGCAACAATAAAAAAAATCTTATTCCTGTATTTGAATCCCTATTCGATGAAGGAGCTGTCCGGGAGATCAGTAACTTCACTATGGCTAGCAATGAAGGCGAATACATGCTTGTTCCTCATAAACATAAAATCAATTTCTACAAAACCACAAAAGTTTGTGTATCCACTGATTTTGTTGATACAGTAGATCCTTATCATTTTATCTCTTTCCCAAATTTGCTAGCCAGGAACTTTGACACTTGTGTTGCATTTGGTATGTTGTTATGTTATTAGTTTAACTTATTTCTATACTTCAGTTTTTAATGTAATACACATTTGGATTATTATTACTAATTTATTACATTTTGTCACATAGATTTTCTTGGTGAAGTTGTGTCAACTGATCCCATGCGAGTCATTGTTGAGTATGGAAGAGAGAAAAGGTTAATGAATCTGGTTGCTCAGGATTTAAGGTGCACATTCGTATTATTATTACACATTCCCCCGTTTATATTTATCTTTCATTAATAACCACCATGCATTTTTAGTGGTACGAAAATTGCAGTCGCTTTGTGGGGCAGTTTTGCACTGAAGCTGAATACTTACATTTCACAACATCATAATGAGACTACTCCTGTTATTATCCTGTTACATTTGGCCAAACTCAAAATTTGGGGTGGTAAGGATTTTTTTCAACAAATTATCATTTCAACTTCAAAATAATTACTGACAATATTATTTTACTTTTTATTTGCAGGTCAGCCTCAAGTTGGTAATTGTTTGTTTGGATCTAGATTGCATATAAATGATGATATGCCTCAGATTTTAGAGTTCAAATCAAAGTATGTTATTTACCATAGTTAACACATTTATCTTACTAAATCATTACTTTTGTTGAATAACCTCACTTTTTTGTATATGTAGTCTTAATGCTTTGGATACGAATGTTGAGTCTTCTAGCCGTACATCCCAGCTCAACTCAGATACTGTTGTGGATAATCCAGATGATTACTACCTCCGTTTTCAAATAAAAAAACATTGATGAGATTCCTGATTTTAATGAGGTTTACTTAACATTTTTATATAACAGTTTCCGCATTCTATTATTGTTTTGATTTTCTATGTACAATTCATATGAAATAATATTTTAATATGATTCCTTTCAATCCTATATATGAAACAGGAAGTTGGTTTAACCATCATCGCTACTATCATTGGTTTTGATATGGATGATGGCTGGTATTCATTTTATTGCCGTGACTGTTCTAAAAAAGTTACTAAAAATGATGATGATGTTAATGCTGGCCCTTTTCACTGTGGTGGTTTTGGATTTGTCTCGGATGTACTTGGAAAGTAAGTTGTGACAACCCGAAAATTTTTAAAGTTTTTGCTTAGTAAAGCTTAGCCAGTCAGCACAGTTGAGTGTCAAACACATTCCTGCTATCATTTAGCCTTGTTTAGAGTCCATTTAAAGGTCCAAAGGTTAGTACATTCAAGCATTGAACATAGAAAAGGATCGCGTACGCTTTTAGCATCAAAACCGGGCCTTACACTCCAACACAAGGAGTGTACGGCCGCACACATGGGCGTGCGGCCGCACACCCCTCTCCTGGCAGCACACTCACGTGTATAAGTGTAGAACTCAGCCTCCTTTAATCACTTTTCACCCTCCCAAGCTTAGAACTCGATTTTGCTCTTAACTACCACCCGATTTTCAGCCTAAATCTTCAAGAATGTAAGTGTTCTTCCTTTGGTTTGTTGCTAATCTTCATAAACTAGTTACAACCTTTGATTTCATCCATTTAAAATCGTGTTTCGGTTAGATCTTCAAATCTTCATCCATTTCACCAAGAACACACACTTGTTCTTGGCGATTTTGAGCCTTCTCGAGCTTCCGGATCGTAAGTACTCCTTTCCAATGCTTGAATCTTGTTAAGAACACTTGTTTAAGTCCTTAGAAATGCCCATAACTCGTGATCATATGGTGTGTGCGGCCGCACACATTCATGTGGCCGTACACCACTCAAACATTCTCAAAACACCACCCAAACACCCCAAAAGGCTTGTACACTGTGAATACCACTCCCCAAGCTTGTTACTTACTAGATAAGGGCCTTAGAAAACGTCCAAAACATGTTCATCAAGGAGTGTGCGGCCGCACACACTCCATGTGGCCGCACACCCCTTTGTTTGGTACTTTAGGTCTTCCAAAGTGCCTTTCTAGCTTCAACACTTGATGAGCATCAGTCCTACAAGCCTCCCCACCATTGGAAAACGTTTTGAGCACACTTTACCATGAGTGTGCGGACGCACACTCCCCTGGATGCACACTCCCTTAAATGGCCGCCCTCTCCCTTAAATGGCCGCACACTCCCTTAAGTGGCCGCACACTCCGTTAGTTTGAATCACATGTGATTCCAACACTTGGACAAAGTGTTTCCTAGTCCCGTAAGGTGTTTCCTGGCAATTGGTTGCTTCCAAACACTATATTTATGTCAATATATGTCATTATATGTCGTTTAGGACTCGTTAAGTCTCGGGACTTCATTCGTGGAACTTCTCATCCATACGCGCATACCCGTTTGAATCACCCGCATCAGGTGAGTTCATACCCCGTAATGAATCGTTTAACTGTTTTAATTGTTTTAAGGGGGGGGGATACAAGTTGAACATAATGATAATTGTGTAAATGTTTGTTTTAAACATCTTTCAAAATGTTACTTATGTAATTTATAAGTTGTCAAAACATTTCAAAAACTCTTTTAAAGTTATGTTACTTTATAGTTATACAAAACTCCGTTTTTAAAGTACAAACATAACTTAGTAGATAAATGAGTCTTTTTACAAGTAGAACATTACTAGTAAACTATAATAGGTATAGTTTAGGAGTATACTACTCACTATTTCTAACATATGAAACATACAAAGAGTCAGTTCATACATGAGTCAATTCATACTGTAGACAATACATACACTACACTATATAACGGAATATACTACAAACTAGAAAGGGAGAACATACACTAATACACACTATTCCTACACACTAAACTCTACACTAAAGAACACACTATGATGAGAATCAGGAGAGAACATGCACTACACTAATACAAGGAATACATACATACACACTATAACAAAAATGTGAGGCACTACTTCGGGGCATGGCAACGCTGTCATGGCTCGACTTCTAACCAGAGTCTTCTGAAGGAAGAGCGTGAATTCGTGTATAGATCTATACTGGACTGACCGTCCTACACCTTGCTATTAGCTACAGTAGGACCTGCAGGTCTTCGGGTGATGATTGTCATACCATCTCGACGTCCTCGAGCGTCGTGTTTTAGTAAGGTTGATCAAGTATGGTTACAATTATATCACATTATACCTTAATTAACAATTGGTTTAAGCTAGTTAGTACAACAGTAGTCACTATAGTATAATACTACGGTACTTCGTTATTTTCCCATTACTTTCATAAAGTGACAGTACCACTTGAGAGTCAAACTCAAACTATTTTCGAGTCAAGATAGTTATAAACTAGGGGAAATATACATGTTTACAATCAACACTCAGAACAGTCCATACTAGTACATTCAGTAGAAGGGGGGGCCTATAATGCTAACTTTATGATTCCATAGTGTATGCATTCAGGGATATATATTAATCGGATCTGACAGATAGTAGGATGTGTGCTTTCCGCTTCATTTCCTGTTCCTTGTTTGGTTATGGGCTTAGAGCAGATACACCCAGCCTAATATCTATCCGATCTTAGATATATATATGTTTCCGTATACACCGAGTAATCATAAGGGGTACCAGGTATGGGTCAGGTCATAAGACACTAATTCAATACACCGTTTTCTAGTATACAAAAATATTTAAGCAAGAACTTTTGGTATACAAAACTAGAAACTTACCAGTAAAGGGTTTAATCCATTTTATTAAACCAGTATAACTTAAAGGACCTTAGGTGGTTAATTCTATAATACTTTAGTTTATACACCAGGGTTATACATAATTAATATCTGATAGGTAGTTGGATGTGTGCTTTCCGCCTTATTCCTTGTTCCTTGTTTGGTTGTTGGCTTAGGGCAGATCCACCCAATTAACTATCTGTTCGATATTAGATTATATATAGCTAGTATAAACTAAGTGATTATAGAAGGAACTATTGTGGTTACCATTTTTACTATAAGAAATAAGGGTTTTCCTAAAGGATCTTTTCTTCAAATATAAAGGAACTATTACAGTTAACTCCGTGAGTACCAGGTGAATACGCCAAGGTTGAATACAACAAGGATCTAACAAACAATGGGATGTGTGTCTTCCGCCTCATTTCCTGTTCCTTGTTTGGTTGTGGGTTTAGGGCAGATACACACAACCGATTATTTGTTTACTCTGAGTTTTATATAACTTGTGTTCATTTAATACTCATAGAAAGGACTGTTGAGTCGTTTTTACTTATCTATCATCAAAGCAGGAAATATAGGATATTCTGGAGGAACAGGCAAACTTTTCTAAACGGAACTCACTATCACTTACTACAACTTTCTACCACTTTCTTACTACTTACAACATCACTAAAATCTTATGAACTCACCAGCTTAATTGCTGATCAACTCTTTCAAATAACTTGTATTCTCAGGAGACTATTAGACAGGTGCTCGGGCTGGGAATTTAGAAGATGGAGCGTTATAGCTTCAAGTCTTGTTTTGTTATTTGTTTATGAATTCTAAGTTTTGTGAACACACACATTGTAATTGTTGGGTTTTAGTATACTACAACATCCTATGGTGCACATACAACCCTAAATACCTTGGATCTATGTTTTCTCTATTATACATGCAAATATGAAGTTTCCAAGATATTACCCTATACTAGCATACAAATATCATATACTTGGGGTAATAAAATAGATAGAATACATACCTTTTTTTGATGTAACTTGTCTTCATGAAGCTTGAGTGCCTAGTGCCCCAAGTGTGACACCTCAAATGGTTCACACAACACCATGAACACTTGGAATAACCTTGAGAATAAGGATACTTTGGTTCTCTCTAGTGAAATCGGTCTTGCCCTTTTGTGTACACACACTAGTCCCATTTCACCAACCAAGGACATCTTTATATAGTGTGGAGATTAGGGTTAAACCCTAATACCCATGACCTTTCATTTCATATGATCCATGGGTTAAACACTCCATGGACTATCCATGAAAGCTTAGCCCAACCTAAATGAACTTGGCCCATCACACACATATATCTTAGAGTCCATATTTAATTAGTTCCTTTTGATCACTTAATTAATTATAAATTAATTCTTGATCAATTCTAATTAAATAATATGATTATATATTAATATATTAGAACTTATAATATATTAATATAAATCACTAGTATCCTTTTTTCCTCATCTTGTCTATCCAATTGTCCCGATGCCATGCAACCCAAATGGACCATGCCGGGTCGGGTCAAGTCTTACCAATTATAGTTATGGACTTAGACATTAATCCAACAGTCTCCCACTTGGATAAGTCTAAAACTATTATTGAGTATGACTTCAAACCCTGACTAGCAATCGTAGCTCTCAAAAGCTTTTGTCGAACTCTGACCTTTGTCAATGACTTGTCCATTAGATAAGGGATCATATATTCCTCCATTCTAGATATCATATGGACTGAGACATGGATTATAAATCATTCTCTCTGTCCATTTGTTGTTTCCCGATTTCCGATTCATGATGACTGACTGATTGAACAAATCAAATCAGTCCTGGCTTGGTCAAGCACTCACATGTCTCATCACTAAATCATCGAGGGGCCCACATATATCGCTTTTATCCCGAAGGTAAAAGGAATGGATAAACTTCGACTCATATGGCTTGTTCTACTACTTGTTGAATCATACACAAAGGCACGCTTTATAACATCGAGTTATCAATGCGTTTTCATGCAATCAATGTATAACCAACTCATAGTAACAACTCATATCTCTAGGTTTGAAGAATATAAGATATTATCGTCTCATGATCACTCGTGATAAAATCCATGAAGTGATTCAAATGAGCGTGGGTTGAATCCAATACTCAGAACTTATGAGCACCCATGAGTGTTGTAGCACCACTTTGTCCAACATCTTAGACCTCTACAAGCCAACCCATGACAGTCTTGATTCATATCTACTTCCAACATATGACCGACTGTGGATAGTTTGAATAAGTTAGTCATTCAGGAAGAATGACCTAGTTTATTCTGGAAGTCAAAACATGCAAAATGAAACACAAGAATAAATGAATCAAGTATGGTATCAAACCCTATGAATATAAATAGACCACTTTTATTTATCACGATACTGATTACTCATTATTTCATTGTTTCGGTTTTATCAACTTTATACCTGAATTAAAAACACTAGTTGTCCCATGCTCCAAGCATGTACACTATGTTTTTCTAAACAATAGCTTTGGCATACACCAAGTATGCACTCTATGTTTGTCTATGATCCTTACTTTGTGAAATAAACCAATTGAACATAATTTCAATGATTCTAATTTCACACTCCCAAATCCTTATCGAAAAATGTGAGAATTTCAAATTCGTATCATTTATCGAAATCTGTTTAGATTTTAAACTTATATGCACTGACCCTCCTGTAATGAATATGTACAAAGTCACAAAGACTTGTCAATAGTCATTATAAGGTATTCCAATGGAGATCAACTCCGTGGAAACTAAGTCTCATATTCAAGGTACATTGCTTTGGACATGCTTCTTTCATTAGGTTTTCTAATCTTACACAGATAACTTCCACCTATGGAGACAACTCCATATTCTCATTTTGACTATCACTTCTGAATAAGAGATGCCTCTTTTCAGAATATGTCAATATGGTCCTTCCAAAATTAGCACTATACTTCCAACTGTCCCTGAGCAACCAATCTTTGGTAAACCTCATATTGTCCTCGACAATTGCTTAATCATTTTAGTCATATCAAATTCTAGACCTTTTCCCTTCTTAATGCCTTTGGGCATTTGGAAAAATTTAGAAATGACAAATATTATAGCACATGCAATCGATCCTGTACCCAAAGCAAATGGTACACAATTCATGATGTCTCATATAAAGACATGATTCTAGACCAGTCTTTTGCTACAATATTTCTTTTTGCCATGTTTTCAAAATTTGACTATGAAGAGGGATGCCGTAATGATAATCGAATTTTGAGAAAGCAATATATAGAATTTCCTTAAGTTGAACCAATCCAACATGAAATTCATATATATATATATATATATATATATATATATATATATATATATATATATATATATATATATATATTCTTGACTAAAGATGATTAAGGTCTCAATCTAAGCCTTTAGAACTGAAATGAAGTATATCCTCTCCCTTAATTATAGCAAAACAACTTTTTCAATCCCTGCAGCCTCACGAATTGAAACTTTTGTTTTCTATAATTAACATTGCTAACTTGCAACACTAACAATAATTATCTTGCTCCCACTAACATGATGATTATTAGCATAACACTTATGCTCCCACTAGCTTTGACATGTACTCAGAAATCAGCTGGACTTCTAGAAATCAATACTTTATTGACTTTCTTACCAAACTTCAGATTTCTGATACGAGATGCTTTGATAAAACTTTATCAAAATCATACACCTTTCCTTAGATAGCATGCATGTGTGTCTAAACAATTTCAGAACTATGAAAAGGGATGTCGTAATCATAGTCTCAATTGTTTAGACCTTTTGCCATCTGCTTCAAATCTACTTGGTGGAAGTGTTTCCTCACTATCATTTTCATGAATCGGAGAGAAACCTTATGACCCTTAGATTTTATGGTGTATGTGTTCTTATCCATGTGAATCGTCAAAACCATAGTCACAAGACAAGGATAATGACAAATCCAAACTCATATGGACTGAACTTATGCAATCTTAACTTCTTGCCACCTAGCAGTACAAGGCCTGCCATTGCTTCCAAGTTGTTATGCAACCAATTGAGAACTTTCAGAACTCCTATGCAAAGCCAACTTTAACTGGAATGGGCACAGAATATGTCAACACGATAGGTTATAAACCTCAAGTCGTGTGCTAGTGAAGAACCTCAGGTTTTATTCTTGATTAGTTCTTGAAATTCTTTTTAGGATCTTTAAGACTCCCACTATCCTCTTGACATATAAGACTATCTTGCCAAATATTCAAGAGATAGTGCGGATTCTTTATCAAGACAAACACTTCACACAATTGGCCTTAGTTGGTCTTTGTTTTATCCAAAACATCATAACTTACCAATTTCAAATGTACAAGACTAGGACACTTTTACTCTTACATTTGACAAGTGTTTTAAACCTTTCTTTAAGATATGTCACTCAATTTACAATCTTGGAGTATGACCCTAAGAATTGTTTTGGAACGAAGTATGACTCATCTTCCTAATCTAACCATTTCAACAATTAATGACTCCTCTTATTAGTCATAAGAATGCACTAAGATAACCTTTAGAGGACTAATTGTGATATGATTTCTAAATCATTAAGATGATCATAAACATGATACTAAAGTACTCTCCCATCTTTTCAGATTTGAGAAACTTTTATCTTTCTGCCTAATTTGATTCTTCCCATTCGTTCTGCCATACATTGAGACTTTTCCAATGTTTCAGAATTATACTTAAACTTGTAAGTGTAACCATATTTACTAAACTTTAGTAAATCAAATAGTCTTAACGAGCTTTGTGGTGGACATGACCAGTGCACAAGAATGTGTACTCGATCCCTTTAGTCCTTCACTTGACTCACACATCCATGTGAACAAGTAATTAGTCTTGATTTCCCAATGCTTGAAAGTTCTCATTCATCATACTATTCAACTTGCATGATTCCAAGTTTCGGTCCAATTGAAACTTGGGCGATGAGGAACTTTCCTGATTTGGTAAATTTAGACACTACCACAAATGAAAGAATCAAATCCATTTTCCAATATTGCTGTCAGTGGAATCATATAAGCAACAATTTTCCACAAATGCCATTGTAAGGATACTTCAAATAAATAAAATTAAACAATTTTCTTTTATTTTAAAACTTTGCGGAAAAACTTATCCTTACAATCCACATGGAAAATTGTTGTTATCTATTCCTTAGCAATATATCATAACTTCTTAAGCAACTGCTCAAAATTCTGATGCGATCGAAATCCACCTTCGCGATCAAAATCAGCATATACTTCCTTTAAGATTTCTCTCTATTCTTTGATTCTTAAAACATCAACATGTGACCCAGTCACATCATGTAATGAGGATCTCAGAATAAAACTTAACAGAGTTAGATAATGGGCTCTACCTGATGTAGAGTCAAACTTATTGACTTTAACATCCTTAGGTAAATTTGGCAGCTTTGCAATCAACGCCCCTTCCTTTGGCAAAATAAACATATGGACCCTTTGGTAATGGGACTATCTCAGACTTAGCTTTTCTCTTTATCATTTGGTCAACCGGGTTGACTATGGCCAATCCCTTTCCATTGGGAAGAGAATGCTTTTTCTGGATTTCCAGTGTCACCATTGTCACTGTCCATAAAGTTTTTGAGAAGTTGATCATCTAATCAAATTTGCTTTACTATCGTTCCAAATCATTGCTGATTCAGCAGCACCAAGCAAATAGATATGATCATTAAGGTTCATGTCATAGTCTGTTTCATAGTAGTCCCAAAGGAACTCACTATGTGAGTTAGAAAGTGATTGAACATCCAACTTTCTCAAGACTTTGACACCCAACTCTCCCGGCTTGTCAATATTTGACTTCATCTCTAAGATGTGATCACACATAGACCTTGCTTGCCATTAGGGCTTGAGTGACCTTGAACTTGTGGGTTAGAGAGAATAATTGGAGGAGGTGGAGGAAGTAAAGTTCCAAGAGATTTGGGAAGATCATAGATGTCTGAACTAGACATCTTTTGGGAGATATTCAAGATAGTTGATCTAAAGTCCTTAATATAACACCCAATATGAAATATTAAGGCTAGGATCCAACAACCTATTTATAACTGGAAGAGGGATGCCGTAATCCGAGTTATAAAATAGTTGAAGGTAGGTAAATGACGATTTACCAATTTCCACCATGAAAAACGAAATAATTTAATTAGGTTTTTAATTGGATTTGAAACACCTAGATCTTTTGAGATTCATTGAACTTTTCAATGGCATGTTTCAATCTCGAGTGTGCCCTTCAGGTTTTGTGACTGGGATGTCGAGGATCACAAAACAAGGTGTGAAGTAACCATGCAAATATACTTGGTACCCTTAATATTTACCCCTCAATCGATGTGCCGGTTAACCACACGAGCTCCACCGATACTATGATAAATATTAAGTTACCCTTTTCCTACTTTTTTAAATCCAGGTTAGTGTGCCGGTTAACCACACACGCTCCACTAACGGTTTAAACAAAGTGCAAAGTGTAATTTCATGGATTAGCACCTTATTCACATTTTCCTAAGTAACTAAGATTGAGAATTAATAAAAGGTTTAGTTACTTAGTATTTATCATTAATACTTTTAATGAAGGGAGAATTATAGTCCTTGTCCTACCGTTTCGGCTAACGACCCTCCACCAGTCAAGGAAGCGGTGGGTGAGAGTGGACACCCATTAAGCTGCCATTTTATAGGCAACAACCTTATACCCCCTTATAGACCGGCTTCGTGAATGAGGCCTACTAATGGTAAGAATGACTTGCTCTTATACACATATATATATTATTAACTTATAATATTATAAAGTATAAGGGTTGAATTTTAACTTTTAAAATTCTAAGGGCTTAACTTGGAATTAAAGTATTCATTAGAGATAACTTTTCAAATTCCAAAACTTGAGGGCAAGTTTTGAAACTATTCAAAACTCTTGGATTTTCATAACTTATGAGTTTTAAGTAAAGCTTTAAAACCTTTAATGAAGAGACTCTTGGACATCCAAAACTTGAGGACAAGTTATGGAGCCATAAAAACTATTTATAAGAAAAGACTCTTCATTTTTTTTGTAACCTAAGGCATATTTATGAGTTTTTAAGATTCATAAATGTGACTTTTCATATAACTTGAGGACAAGTTACAAAAAAACACATTTTATGAACAACTTTTAGATTAATTAGGATTGAAAACAACTAAAACACAAATTTTTTTTCCATTAATCTAAACTAACTCATAAATCAAGGAAACATAGAACTTTTGGTAATCCATAACTTATGGAGTTAAATGCTTGTTTTATGATGAAACTTTTCATGTTCCATAACTTAAGAATAAGTTATGGAATTCTTTAAAACATTAAAATTAACACCAAATTTTGTAACTCCATAAAAACTTTGAATCAATTTTTTTTAAAAATCTTTTCATATCCATAACTTATGGAGGTTTCGATACTCTTAAGATCATAACTTTTAAAAAAAACTTTTGAGCTCCAAAATTTTATGACAAAATTTGTAACTCCATAAAAACATTTAGATCAAACTTTTAAAACAAATAAAATAATCACATCATTCTATCTTTTAATAAATTGACCTAATTCAACTCTTGTAGTAAAGTGACTCAAATTTTAAAAATAATTAGTTTTTCATAAAATCAAGTAATTATCTTAAAATTTGACAAACTTCAAGTTTTTTTTTTTTTTTTCCATTTTTTTCAACTTTGAAAAAAAAATACGTTTGCATCAAATATAATAGAAAACAACCCATGGCTCTGATACCACTGTTGGGTTTTAGTATACTACAACATCCTATGGTGCACATACAACCCTAAATACCTTGGATCTATATTTTCTCTATTATACATGCAAATATGAAGTTTCCAAGATATTACCCTATACTAGCATACAAATATCATATACTTGGGGTAATAAAATAGATAGAATACATACCTTTTTTTGATGTAACTTGTCTTCGTGAAGCTTGAGTGCCTAGTGCCCCAAGTGTGACACCTCAAATGGTTCACACAACACCATGAACACTTGGAATAACCTTGAGAATAAGGATACTTTGTTTCTCTCTAGTGAAATCGGCCTTGCCCTTTTGTGTACACACACTAGTCCCATTTCACCAACCAAGGATATCTTTATATAGTGTGGAGATTAGGGTTAAACCCTAATACCCATGACCTTTCATTTCATATGATCCATGGGTTAAACACTCCATGGACTATCCATGAAAGCTTAGCCCAACCTAAATGAACTTGGCTCATCACACACATATATCTTAGAGTCCATATTTAATTAGTTCCTTTTGATCACTTAATTAATTATAAATTAATTCTTGATCAATACTAATTAAATAATATGATTATATATTAATATATTAGAACTTATAATATATTAATATAAATCACTAGTATCCTTTTTTCCTCATCTTGTCTATCCAATTGTCCCGATGCCATGCAACCCAAATGGACCATACCGGGTCGGGTCAAGTCTTACCAATTATAGTTATGGACTTAGACATTAATCCAACAGTAATCACTTTCTTTCTAAATGAAATGGTTGTTCATTACTTGCTTACTGTATACATATCTTGTAATACTAAATATGAAGTCCTCCGCCCCAGAACGTTTCCGCCATTCCGGTTTTGGGGTGTGACAGATTGGTATCATTGCATTATTTATAGTGAACTAAGTATATCAACCGATAAAAGATATACAACTATAAATACAATGGGGCTTAAGTGCTCTGGATAATGACATATTTTAGAATATAACTACAAGTTATAAAAATATACCTACTTTCTTATACATGTACATAATAGAACTAGTGTCACGAGGAGAACAGAACTAAAAGTATTTAGAGGTTGGACACTGTCGTCAACCTGAATAGTTATGTAATCATAGCTAGGATCAATATAGCCTGATCAACTATATTCATTCGAGATGTGACCGACATGTGTTTGGGAATGATGTGGTGTTGCAACAGTGTTAAAACTTACCTGAACACCAGTCAAGAGAACACCAGAACAAGTACATTTAAAGTTAGAATACTATAGGAGTATTCTATGATACTATAATGCGATAACAAGTTTAAAACATACCAAGTACGTTACATTAAAATACTATAGGAGTATTTTAGGCTCTATACAAATAACTTATGTGATAACTTAAAAGACCCTTACGGATAGGTCTATAATCTTGCAATGTATATTCCTAAAGTTTAATATATAATCAAGATCTTATAAACTTAGAATCTGTGGTCTACGCTTCGCTATCCATTCCTCTTAAGGGTGTAGTTTTGGCGTAGGATCACTTATTCGAAGGTTTATTTAATATTCAATTATATACAGACTTGTATACATTGTACAATTATAGGAGGACCCCGTAAGGATCACCACATAAAGATACCTTAAAGCTCATAGATACTTTAGTCACTTTCATTCTCGCACGACAAGCCCAGATAGATGTAACCACTTCCTCATAGTAGACAACCGAAGAGTCCAGGAGGGACAAGAACAAGTTCATGAGAAGTTTTCAAAGAGGGGTTAACCGAAGTAACCAAAACGTCTTACATGTCACACTAATAAATAATAATCTGGTTAACTTAATGAGCGAGTGGAAACACTGCTCACATTATGTGGTAGGATTATTTTCTTACATGCAGCTGGTAACAGTTATTCAGGAAACAGATATTCATTCGAGGATAGTCATTCCAAATTCATAGAGTTTATTAGGTATAGACTCTTTTATGAATTGTTTCTAGAACCCTATGGAAGTCAGGACCCGATACATACAGAACTAGGATAAACATGTCTTTTCAGCTTTCGGCTTGTGTCCATTGCTTTAGACTTATTATGTCTCATCTTTGTGTTCATTTAGCAAAGATTCCTCCTTGCAGATCTAACAGACGCACTGCTCCGATAACTCCAACACCGCCTCCTTCGCAAATCGATATGGCAGCTATAAACGCTGTAGTGGTTGCGGCTGTGGCAACAGCCATGGCTCAATATCACTCCATCAGTACCAGCGGAGGTGGAACGCCTACTAGTTCTACTCAGGGTGAGGTCCCCGTGCGCACGAGAGAGTTCTCCTACAAGGACTTCACCAAATTCCATCCATTGTCCTTTAATGGTACTGAAGGAGTCACTGCCCTCATGCAATGGTTCGAGAAAACAGAGTCGATCTTCGAAATCTGTTTATGCCCAGAAGGAAGCAAAGTGAAGTTTGCTGCCTGCACCTTCTCTGGCAAGGCCCTAACATGGTGGAACAGCCATGTTAAGTCACTGACTCTATCAGTGGCTAACTCAATAGGTTGGGAAAATCTAAAAGAGTTAATGCGGGAGGAATACTGCCCGGTAGGCGAAATTCAAAAGCTGGAACAAGAGCTGTGGGATCTCACTATGGTCGGCTCAGACATAGTGACCTACACGGACCGGTTCAGCGAACTAGCAGCTCTATGCCCCGGGATGGTTACTCCGGAGGGCAAGAAGATAGAAAGATACATTTGGGGTCTAACTGCTCCGACCCAAGGAAATGTTTTGTCTTCTAACCCAGCCTCGTTCGATAGTGCTAAACGCCTGGCTCAGCGACTCATCGACCATGGAGTCCGCCATGGTGTGAAAGTCCCTATTCCCGAGCCATCGAGGGAAGAGGACTATAATCAGAAGCCGGGGAACAAGAGGAAGAAGAAGTGAACAACACAAGACACCCCACAAGGGCAACGAGCGAGTACTATGTACGCCGCTACAACGCCTACTACTCAAGCACCGGCCAGTCGATATGCTGGAACCCTTCCGAAGTGTGGGAAATGTAACTATCACCACCATGGAGAATGTCGGATAATGCAGTGTCTGAACTGCCACAGAATGGGACACACAGTCTGTTCCTGCAGGGCACCGGGGCAACCGATCTCCCAAGTCCCTGGAGTTGAAGAAAACCAAGCCTGCTATGGCTGTGGTGAGACTGGACACTACCAGGAGGACTGCCCGAGAACCAAGAACTCAGGCGCGGATGGAAGAAGTCTAATGATCACCGCATGAGAATCAAACCCGGAGTCGCCGACGAGCAGTGGTACGTTTTCGACCTAGTATTTGCTTTGAAAATAAACTTATAATTGTATAAGATTAACACTTGGGGATAACACCTAAAAGTAATTATAATAACTCACTTTTTGAAATAGGTCACGACATTCAAAAGAACTAAGAGGTCCGTTTCGAGAAGCTATGATGGCCAGAGTGTACATTAAGGGTTGTGCATAGCTAAGATTTTGCAGACCAAGAGTGAGTGATTCCGCCTTAATTCATTTTCCTTGTCTGGTTGTGGATTTGAGGCAGAGTTATTCAGTCGACGTCCAAATTATCCTAATTATTCATAACTTGTATATTCAGGGCGATCGTAGTGGTATCAAGGAGGATCTTAGTTTAAGCATCGATACTAGTTAACAAAGCACTTTCGTTGTATGTACACGCACATCGCGGTACGATACGTAGGAGTGTTAACATCAAGGGGAAAACAGAAAGCACTAGAACATTCACAAAGAATACATTCTCGAACACACTAGAAGTACATTTTCGAAAGCACTAAGAGTACACAGTCGAACACATTAAGGGTACATTTTCGATCACGCTAGGAAAGCACATTATCGTATAACAAACGCTTCTTTCAAATCGGCCAAAACTTTGTTCAGTAAAGAGTCCGTTACTATCTTTCGTTGTGATTTGGCGTGGTCCTCAGCATACTGGGTTCATATGTTCCTATCGCCTCGGTCGACAACTTTTCGAAAACTTTCGTCATTCGTACCGACAGTCCGACCTAAACCTCAGTTTTATCCTTCATATTCTAAATCTCGAAGTACTTGTGTGAAGAGTACTTTGTCCTCCGAAGCCTTATTGTCGGATATCCGCAGACCGTCATGAAATACCACTCGTCCAACAGACCTAGTTCGAGCACAGAGGCTATGGACGAATACGGCCCACCTATCACTACTCAGGGTATACGCGAGAGTTGTATATGATTATGATTACGCAGATTTAGTATGTGTGTTTCCGCCCTATCTCTTGTTCCTTGTTTGGTTGTGGACCTGGGGCATAGTCGCACATCCAACCGTCTAACTAATTCTAATCATATACGACTTGTATACACGAGGTAATGATAAATGGACCAAGTACGAATCCTATTATGAACACTAGGGCAAAGTTTCCAGGTCTACGAGTACGTATTCCGCCAATCAGAGAAGCGCAACCCCAGTAGTATGGCTAAGAAAGCTAATTTCGGGACGAAATTCCATCTAACGGGGGGATGATGTGACAACCCGAAAATTTTTAAAATTTTTGCCTAGTAAAGCTCAGTTGAGTGTCAAACTCGTTACTGCTATCATTTAGCCTTGTTTAGAGTCCATTTAAAGGTCCAAAGGTTAGTACATTCAAGCATTAAACATAGAAAAGGATCGTGTACGCTTTTAGCATCAAAACCGGGCCTTACACTCCAACACAAGGAGTGTACGGCCACACACATGGGTGTGCGGCCGTACACCCCTCTCCTAGCAGCACACTCACGTGTATAAGTGTAGAACTCAGCCTTCTTTAATCACTTTTCACCCTCCCAAGCTTAGAACTCGATTTTGCTCTCAACTACCACCCGATTTTCAGCCTAAATCTTCAAGAATGTAAGTGTTCTTCCTTTGGTTTGTTGCTAATCTTCATAAACTAGTTACAACCTGTGATTTCATCCATTGAAAATCGTGTTTTGGTTAGATCTTCAAATCTTCATCCATTTCACCAAGAACACACACTTGTTCTTGGCGATTTTGAGTCTTCTCGATCTTCCGGATCATAATTACTTCTTTCCAATTCTTGAATCTTGTTAAGAACACTTGTTTAAGTCCTTAGAAATGCCCATAACTCGTGATCATATGGTGTGTGCGGCCGCACACACTCATGTGGCCGTACACCCCTCAAACACTCTCAAAACACCACCCAAACACCCCTAAAGGCTTGTATACTGTGAATACCACTCCCCAAGCTTGTTACTTACTAGATAAGGGCCTTAGAAAACGTCCAAAACATGTTCATCAAGGAGTGTGCGGCCGCACACACTCCATGTGGCCGCACACCCCTTTGTTTGGTACTTTAGGTCTTCCAAAGTGCCTTTCTAGCTTCAACACTTGATGAGCATCAGTCCTACAAGCCTCCCCACCATTTAGAAAACGTTTTGAGCACACTTTACCATGAGTGTGCGGCCGCACACTCCCCTAGCCGCACACCCATGGCCGCACACTCCCTTAAATGGCCGCACACTCCCTTAAGTGGCCGCACACTCCCTTAGTTTGAATCACATGTGATTCCAACACTTGGACAAAGTGTTTTCTAGTCCCGTAAGGTGTTTCCTGGAAATTGGTTGCTTCCAAGCACTATATTTATGTCAATATATATCATTATATGTCGTTTAGGACTCGTTAAGTCTCGGGACTTCATTCGTGGAACTTCTCATCCGTACGCGCATACCCGTTTGAATCACCCGCATCAGGTGAGTTCATACCCCGTAATGAATCTTTTAACTGTTTTAACTGTTTTAAGGGGGGATACAAGTTGAACACAATGATAATTGTGTAAATGTTTGTTTTAAACATCTTTCAAAATGTTACTTGTGTCATTTATAAGTTGTCAAAACATTTCAAAAACTCTTTTAAAGTTATGTTACTTTATAGTTATACAAAACTCCGTTTTTAAAGTACAAACATAACTTAGTAGATAAATTAGTCTTTTTCCAAGTAGAACATTACTAGTAAACTATAATAGGTATAGTTTAGGAGTATACTACTCACTATTTCTAACACTATGAAAAATACAAAGAGTCAGTTCATACATGAGTCAATTCATACTGTAGACAATACATACACTACACTATATAACGGAATATACTACACACTAGAAAGGGAGAACATACACTAATACACACTATTCCTACACACTAAACTCTACACTAAAGAACACACTATGATGAGAATCAGGAGAGAACATGCACTACACTAATACAAGGAATACATACATACACACTATAACTAAAATGTGAGGCACTACTTCGGGGCATGGCAACGCTGTCATGGCTCGACTTGTAACCAGAGTCTTCTGAAGGAAGAGCGTGAATTCGTGTATAGATCTATACTGGACTGACCGTCCTACACCTTGCTGCTAGCTACAGTGGGACCTGCAGGTCTTCGGGTGATGAATGTCATACCATCTCGACGTCCTCGAGCGTCGTGTTTTACTAAGGTTGATCAAGTATGGTTACAATTATATCACATTATACCTTAATTAACAATTGGTTTAAGGTAGTTAGTACAACAGTAGTCACTATAGTATAATACTACGGTACTTCGTTATTTTCCCATTACTTTCATAAAGTGACAGTACCACTTGAGAGTCAAACTCAAACCATTTTCGAGTCAAGATAGTTATAAACTAGGGGAAACATACATCTTTACAATCAACACTCAGAACAGTCCAGTCTAGTACATTCAGTAGAAGGGGGGCCTATAATGCTAACTTTATGATTCCTTAGTGTATGCATTCAGGGATATATATTAATCGGATCCGACAGATAGTAGGATGTGTGCTTTCCGCTTCATTTCCTGTTCCTTGTTTGGTTGTGGGCTTAGAGCAGATACACCCAGCCTACTATCTATCCGATCTCAGATTTATATTTATTTCCATATACACCGAGTAATCATAAGGGGTACCAGGTATGGGTCAGGTCATAGGACACTAATTCAATACACCGTTTTCTAGTATACAAACATATTTAAGCAAGAACTTTTGGTATACAAAACTAGAAACTTACCAGTAAAGGGTTTAATCCATTTTATTAAACCAGTATAACTTAAAGGACCTTAGGTGGTTAATTCTATAATACTTTAATTTATACACCAGGGTTATACATAACTAATATCCGATAGGTAGTTGGATGTGTGGTTTCCGCCTCATTCCTTGTTCTTTGTTTGGTTGTGGGCTTAGGGCAGATCCACCAAATTAACTATCTGTTCGATATTAGATTATATATAGCTAGTAAAAACTAAGTGATTATAGAAGGAACTATTGTGGTTACCATTTTTACTATAAGAAATAAGGGTTTTCCTAAAGAATCTTTTCTTCAAATATAAAGGAACTATTACAGTTAACTCCGTGAGTACCAGGTGAATACGCCAGGGTTGTATACAACGAGGATCTAACAAACAATGGGATGTGTGTCTTCCGCCTCATTTCATGTTCCTTGTTTGGTTGTGGGTTTAGGGTAGATACACACAACCGATTGTTTGTTTACTTTGAGTTTTATATAACTTGTGTTCATTTAATACTCATAGAAAGGACTGTTGAGTCGTTTTTACTTATCTTTCATCAAAGCAGGAAATATAGGATATTCTGGAGGAACAGGCAAACTCTTCTAAATGGAACTCACTATCACTTACTACAACTTTCTACCACTTTCTTACTACTTACAACATCACTAAAATCTTATGAACTCACCAGCTTAATTGCTGATCAACTCTTTCAAATAACTGTATTCTCAGGAGACTATTAGACAGGTGCTCGGGCTGGGAATTCAGAAGATGGAGCGTTATAGCTTCAAGTCTTGTTTTGTTATTTGTTTATGAATTCTATGTTTTGTGAACACACACATTGTAATCACTTTCTTTCTAAATGAAATGGTTGTTCATTACTTGCTTACTGTATACATATCTTGTGATACTAAACATGACGTCCTCCGCCCCAGAATGTTTCCGCCGTTCCGGTTTTGGGGTGTGACATAAGTAATTATTATCTCTTTGACTATGCATGTATTTTACTTTTTTCATATATTTCATTGTGTATGTCAAGCTAAATATAAGTATTATGTTATAACTTTTAGGATTAGGATAGTAGTTTGTATGCAAGATGAAAGTGGGTCTTCTTCGTTCGTATTGTTTGAGCGTCATGTAAAAGATCTTATTCATCGTGGAAACCAATGGTTGATGGAAAAAATAGCTAAGGTTTGATAAAATATCTCCATTATTTAAATGATTGACATATATGATTTATCTTCTTTAACTTTTCCAACCATTTTCTAATGTAAATTAGGATCAAGGGCGACAACAGATACCTGATGAGTTCAAAATCCTTGTAAATAAGAAGTTTGTCTTCAAAGTTCAGATATCAATGTTCAATCTGCATAACAACTATTGTGTTTACACTGTGCATAAGTTGACTGATGATGAAAGGGTTCTTGCTGAGGTTTTTAAACGGTCACCAAATCATCAACACTATAATATAAATGATAATGGTACTCCTATTAACAACCCAAATAAGGTTGGTAACTGTCTCATATATTTCCAAAGTCAAATCCTATGCCCTCTCTTCAATATATTTTTCTTTCATTTTTCATGAATTTGTGCAAATATGTTATGTTTTGTTTTATCTTTTACTTGATCGATTTTTATTATTTTCTGCTTTCTACAGGAAAATACTAATTCTGTGCAAGATGACAATCTTGATGTTGTTGACCTTGAAGTTGTAACACCATCATCCAGTACGGGGAAGCGCCCTATTGAGATTGATACCAACACTGACTCTTTGGAGTGGTCTTCTTCAAAAACTGGTGTTGTACGGGATACCTTGAAGATCCCAAAGTTGGAAAAGTTGGACTAATATGAAGCTGCCCAACAAAATTTTACATATCATCTTCGATATGTTTAGAGACATTTTCTTTTTAATATTTTGTGTGTCGCACTTTTAATTGTCTGTTTATGGATCTTTTGGTTGTTTTTAAAATTTTATTGGGTTGTTATTTGGTGTGAACACGATATTATTCGTGCTATTTATGACAATTTCAAGTTATTGAACTGTTTTGATTTAATGAATATTTTGTTTCTTTTTTTTTGTTTATCATTTGATTTAATGCATATTATGTTATTGAACTATTTTGATTTAATACATATTTAGTACAGGTGATTGGGCTGAATATGTGGCAACCCGAAATTTCTATTATGTACAACCATTCAACTCAATAGAAGTCGGAACAGTTTCTGTTAACTTTCAAGCTTTTTGGAATAAGTTTGAGTGTTTTAAAGTTAGTACTTAGGGAGATATCAGGAGAGGGGATGCCCTAGGGTTTATTGTGCAACAATAATGTCCCAAAACTCCAAGAGTTTGGAGTTTACGGCCTAAACAAAGGTGTTTACGGCCGTAAACCCTAAAAGGGGGTATAAATATGACACTTAGTCATTATTTACCACTTTTTCACATTTTCAAGATCCAAACTCAAATCCTCTCAAGTATCATCCAACTTTTCTTCTTGATCTTCAACTTGGTAAGTGTTTCTATCCCTAAAAGTTGATATCTTACTTAATCTAGTGATCTTACATGATTCCATCCGTGAAATCATTCCAAAAGTGTAGATCTTCAAGTTTCACCAAGAACACCAAGAACACACACTAGTGATCTTGGACTTTTAGCACCTTTTCAAGCTTCTACCTAGTAAGTACTCTTACCCTAGTGTATTATAAGACTTGTTACACTTCTAATCATCAAGAAAACACCCAAGAAACACAAGATCAAAGGTGTTTATGGTCCAAGATGTTCTTGGACCGTAAACCCTAAAAAGGGTGCCAAAGTGTGCCCTAGTCCCTTACAAAGCCTTGGAAACTAGTCTAGATACCATCCTTGATGTGCTAGGGGCTTGAAACATCAAAATAACCATAAACCATTTGGGTTTACGGCCGTAAACCCAAAGACAAATGGTCCAAGGACCGTAAACTCCACAAAGGAGTGAAATGGTGCCCTAATCTCTTCCAAAGGCTTAGACTTGAAGTAGGAATGCTTCTTAGGACTTGTAAAGCTTCAAAACTCAACATTGTAAAAGTACCATGAGTTTACGGCTGTAAACTCATGGGTTTACGACCGTAAACTCAATGAGTTATGATCACAAAGTCGTAAACTCGAAGGGAGTTTACCCTGGAACCCTAAACTCAAATGCAAGGTCCTACCACCCTTAGATGCAATCCTTAGGACTTATAACACTTAAATAAAGTGTTTTACATGTCTTAGGATGTCTTAAACTTGGTTAAGTAGTTGTTTAATTACTAATTGGATACATATATGTGTTATTATATGTTAACTAGGATCCTTGTGTGTGTTCAAGTCTTCACTTGACACTTAGCATCCTATACATTCCGTTCATCCAAACCACTCACTACAGGTAAGTTCATACCCCCTTAATTAACCTTTTAAATGTTTTTAAATGCATTTATCGAGGGGGGGGATACAAGTTGATCTATTATAGTTATTATATCAATCACATGTGATTAATAACTACCAAACAAGTGGATTTCTTACTTTTCAAACTGTGTTACCAAACTATTTTACTTCAAACTGTTTTACAAACTCTTTTACATGCCAAATACTTTTATTTAAACTCTTTTACACTTATATTCTGTTAAATGTATATCTTTATAGATATAGTTATATAAGTAGGATTGAAAGGACTTAGAACTGATAACTCACCATACCTCCTGTTCCTCGTTTGGTTGTGGACTTATGGTATTGGTTATTTGTCCGAAGGTCATTTGAATCCTAGTTATATATTATGTATATGTATGCAGATATAAAAGTTCCTTCTTTCATTCAGTTCAATACCTTTGGGTAGCAAAGGCATACATACATGTTTATACATTCAAATCATATTACTAGTAAGCTACTATAGGTGTAGTTTAGGGAGTTACTAATACTATTACTAGAACAATGAATCATACAATGAGTCAGTTCATACATGAGTCAATACATGCTAGATAGAGAGAACACACAATACAGCTAGTACATAGTACATTACAATACATGCTAGATAGAGAGAACACACAATACAGCTAGTACACACAGTACATTACAATACAGGCTAGACAGAGGGAGAACATACAATACAGCTAGCACATACATTACATATACTTTTCTTCAGTTATGTGAGCCACGTAACGGGGCATGGCACTACCTGTCATGACCGTTCATATATCCAGAATCTCCTTAATTGGGGAGCGTATGAGTTTGTGTATAGATCTATACCGGATTGACTATCCTACACCTTGATGCTAGCTACAGTGGGACTTTGCAAGTCTACGGGTGCCAAACGTCATTTTCTCCGACATCTTACATTGTCGCGTACTATAGTCGGTAGCAGGATACATGTCGATCACATGGTACTTTAAATTATAATTGGTTTAAGGTAGTTAGTACAACAGTAGTTACTTAATACAATACTACAGTACTATTTCATTTTCCCATTGCATTCACTTGTGATCTTCACACAATATACAGTAATGTAAAAACTATATTTTTGATAAATGATAGTCGGACTTGGGAAAATACACACTCTTACAAGAGACACACACACAGATACTAGATGCCTTGGTAGAAGGCTACTTTTAGTAGGAAACATAGGGTTTTCTAGGAGATTCAAACCTCTTCAAACATTCACAAACTTTTACATACTTACACAACACATACTTACAAGCACTTTCATACAAATACAGACACTAAAATACTGATGATCTCACCAACTTTAAAGCTGATACTCTCTTTCAAAATAACTTGTATCCTCAGGTCACCAGTAGACAGGTACCGGAGCTAGGTTTTAAGAAGATGGAGCTCGTTCAAGACTCATCTTTTATTTTGATGTATAATTTGGTGTCTATATAACTTGACAGAACACACTTGTATGAAATTATATTATTAATGCAATGGATGATGTTGTTGCTTGTTTACTACTATTCATTGTTGTGATACTGTACATAACGTCCTCCGCCCCCGAACGTTTCCGCCGTTCCTGGTTTTGGGGTGTGACAGATTGGTATCAGAGCATTGTTTATAGTGAATTGAGTATATCAGCCCATAAAAGATATACAGACTATAAATACAATGGGATTAAAATACTTTGACCAAGAGTTAATACTTTTAAATACTAAAATATTTAATTAAGTATACGTGCCTGCATTCATACTAAAATCAGTGTCACTAGGACAGAACAAAAGTATGTTGTTGGGCAGCACAAGTAGACTTAGAGACATATAGTCAAAACTGGGAAGATATAGCCTGATAAACTATATTATCCGAGGAGTGACTAGCATGTGCCTAAGTGTGGTTGTGAGGTTGCAACAAGTCTAAAAACTTACCAACAATACCACAATGAGAACAATAGAACAGAACATAAACCTAAAAATACTATAGGAGTATTTTGTGTTACTATAAATTACTTATGTGTTAGATTCTTATATCCCTTTTCTCGCATAGATAAAATGGTTGG
This sequence comes from Lactuca virosa, assembly GCF_052849685.1. Taxonomy (NCBI): domain Eukaryota; kingdom Viridiplantae; phylum Streptophyta; class Magnoliopsida; order Asterales; family Asteraceae; genus Lactuca; species Lactuca virosa. Next base: position 438,101,093 of record NC_136429.1, on the reverse strand, counting down.
ATTCCATCTTCCTGGAGACCCGTACTATCCCAACGACAATGCTGGATGGCTGGGAGATGAGCCAGAAGATGATCACCCAATCCCTTTGGATGATCATGAAGCTGAAGGTTTTTCTGATGGTTGTGACTCAGAGCCAGAAGTCAACAACCTACCCCCAGCTGCTCAAGACCCAAACCTGAATCCTCGTCCAACATTTCAAGGACCCACACCTCTGTGGGCCACAAACTTGAATAGATGGAGTCAGGAACAGGGTCAACCCTTCCCCTACAATGGAGACAGAAGCTTCTACAACCTCACTAAGGGAGGTTCAGCTGACAGGGTCCTACCCATCATGGTTCGTAGGATTGCTCGGAACACTGTTCAGAGTCGAGCAACTATCGACCGAGTCGTAAAGATTGACGCCAACTCTGGCGTTAACACAGTCCGCATTCGCCAACTAGAGTCCGCTCATGAAAGGACTCAGGTCTGCAATACAGTTCTGCAGAGGGAACTTGCTGAAACCCAAGCTGAAGTCGGGGAACTTCGAGCTCAGCAAGCAAGATCTGATAGGCGCGTAAGGGACATAGAACGTCTTCTGTCAAATTCAAGAACTCACTCTAGTAGTTCTCGTCGTCGTTAGGGTCTCATCGACTTCTCTTTTGGATATAACCTAGTATGTGTAAAAACTCTAGTCTAATTTCCTATCGTTGTAAATCTTAGACCTGTTAGGTCTTGATTAGGTTGTAGTCTGTCAAAATTTTCCCATCTTGGTTGATGTAAGACCTACTTCTAGGTCATTTTTCCCGAACTCATTACATCAGTAATTCCAGTATTAATGACAGATATCTAATCTCATGGAAATTATTATCCAAATGCTATCATCTGTTAGTTCTAGATCTACATTCAATCGTGTCAATCAATTGTGTTGTTGGGCTAAGGAGAGTTAGTCCATGAGTCATTCTCATCAATTTCACTATTAAATTCTTATCAATATCTTCATCTTTGTAAACTTATAGTTGAAAGATGCCTCCTCGTAAATCAACAAGACGCGATCCTCCCGCACCGACACCACCAGCTCTAAATGTTGTTGTAGTTGCGGCTGTGGCTACAGCCATGGCTCAATATCATTCGTTTGGTTCTACTGGAGGAGGAACCCCTGTCCTATCTACTCATGGTGAAATCCATGTGCGCTTGAGAGAGTGCTCCTATAAGGACTTCACCAACTGCAAGCCCAAGTCCTTCAGAGGGACTGGCGGAGTCATTGCCCTCTCGCAATGGTTCGAGAAGACCGATTCGGTTTTTGAAATCTGCTCCTGTCCAGAAGGGAGCAAGGTCAAGTTCGCTGCTTGCACCTTTGAGGAAAAAGCCCTGACATGGTGGAATAGCCATGTCAAGTCACTATCTCTCGTAGTGGCTAATGCTATGGGCTGGGAAACTCTAAGAGATCTAATGATTGAAGAGTACTGCCCGAGGGGTGAAATCCAGAAACTAGGAGGAACTATGGAGCCTAACCATGAAGGGCTCCGACAAAGTCTCTTACACCGCCAGATTCTGCGAGCTGGTGGCCCTCTATCCCAACATGGTTCATACAGAGGGAAAGAAGATAGAGAGATTCATATGGGGGCAGATGCCTCCATTTCAGGGAAATGCTTTGACTTCAAACCCCACTACATTTGATAGTGCCAAGCGATTGGCACAGCGGCTTATAGACCATGGGGTTCGTACCCCGGCCGCAACAACAACCCTGGCCATCTCAGAACCTGTCAGAACCGCTGATTCCAAGCAGAAGCTCTGGGATGACAAGAAAAAGAAAAAGGATGCCAAAAAGCAGCGGGTCGTGGCAGTTCATGCTGCGATAGCACCTGCCACTGCTGCTGCTCCGGTAAAGCAGTACGCTGGAAGCTTGCCTAAGTGCAACCAGTGCAACTTCCAACACATTGGAGCCTGTCGTGAAATGCAGTGCTCTAACTGCAGCAGGAAGGGGCACACTGCCCGCTTCTACAAGGCTCCAGCAAAACCAATCACCCAAGTCCCCGGCGCTGGTGTGGGCCAAGCTTGCTACGGTTGTGGCAATGTGGGCCACTACAAAAGGGACTGCCCTAAGGCAGGGAATGCCGGTAGAGTGGGAAGAGTGCTGGCCATAAGCCACGAGGAAGCGGTTGCCGACCCCACAGTGGTCACTGGTACGTTTCTCCTCGATAACTCTTATGCATGCATACTGTTTGATAGTGGAGCGGAGAGGATCTTCGTGAACCAAAAATTTGCTCATTTACTTAAGCAAAAATCACGAGCACTTAAGGAACTGTTCACTGTAGAAATGGCTAACGGAAAGACAGAGAGCACTAGCAGTATATACATAGGGTGTACCCTAACACTAGATAGCCATTCATTTTCGATCGACCTCATGCCGGTCTCAATTAAAAGTTTCGACGTCATTATCGGCATGGATTGGTTGAGTCTTCATCGTGCCGACATCATGTGTTATGAAAAGGTTGTTCGCCTTAATCTGCCGTCTAACGAAACTCTAGTAGTTTATGGCGACAAACCCGACACGAACCTTCGTATCATCTCGAGCATTCAAGCTCAGAAATTCTTGCTAAAGGAATGTCGCGCATTCCTTGCTCATGTGTTCGATGTGAGCCAAGAAACGAAGGACATTAAGAACATCCCAGTAGTACGCGACTTTCCCGACATCTTTCCAGAAGAACTCCCAGGATTACCTCTGCAACGTCAAGTCGAGTTCAGAATCGACTTAGTTCCAGGGGCTACTCCCGTAGCCAAATCGCCCTATCGTCTAGCACCTGCAGAGATGCAAGAACTATCCTGTCAACTTAATGAACTGCTCAGCAAGGGCTTTATAAGACCAAGCTTCTCACCCTAGGGAACTCCAGTCTTGTTCGTCAAGAAGAAATACGGATCGTTTCGTATGTGCATCGACTATAGGGAGCTCAAAAAACTGACCGTCAAAAATCGTTATCCTTTGCCTCGTATTGACGATTTATTTGACCAACTTCAAGGGGCGAATTCCTTTTAAAAATCGACTTAAGATCCGGATATCACCAACTACGAGTGCTAGGGGAGGATGTTCCGAAGACAGCCTTCCGAACTCGTTATGGGCACTACGAATTCGTAGTGATGTCGTTCGGATTAACAAACGCACCCGCTGTATTCATGGATTTAATGAATAGGGTGTGTCGTCCTTACTTGGATCAGTTCATCATCGTCTTCATCGATGACATACTTATCTACTCTCGTAGTAAGGAGGAACATAGTCAACATCTTCGACAGATCTTAAAAACACTGCGTTCGGAGAAGCTCTATGTGAAGTTCTCGAAATGCGAATTTTGGATCCGACGAGTCGAATTCTTAGGGCACGTGGTTAGCGAAGAGGGAATACACGTGGACCCTTCCAAAATCAAGGCAATTGAGAGCTTGTCAGCACCGAAGACGCCTACAGAAATTCGTCAATTTCTAGGCCTCGCTGACTACTATCGCAGGTTCATTCAGAACTTCTCCTGCATTGCGAAACCTCTTACAACACTGACCCAGAAAGGCGTGGCCTTTGACTGGGAAGAGAAGCAGGAGAGAGCATTCCAGAAGCTCAAGCGAGCCTTGTGCACCGCACCAATACTATCCCTTCCCGAAGGGATAGAAGACTTCGTTGTCTATTGCGATGCATCGAATCAAGGACTCGGATGTGTTCTGATGCAACGAGGTAAGCTCATCGCCTATGCCTCGAGACAGCTAAAGACACACGAGGTCAACTACACCACACACGATCTTGAGCTAGGAGCAGTTGTGTTTGCTCTGAAGATCTGGAGACACTACCTGTATGGAACAAAAAGCACTATCTTTACAGACCACAAAAGCCTACAACACATATTCGACCAGAAGGAGCTCAACATGAGACAACGACGGTGGGTCGAGCTACTCAGTGATTACGAATGCGAAATTCGTTATCATCCGGGTAAAGCCAATGTAGTAGCTGACGCCCTAAGTCGGAAAGAATATTCTGGTCTTAGAGTCAAATCACTGACCATGACTATCCATTCACACTTGTCCACACAAATTAAGGAGGCTCAGCTCGATGCCTTGAAACCTGAAAATGTGGCGGGTGAATCCCTGAGAGGGATGGATAAGAACTTGGAGGTTAAGGGTGGCAGAGCTTATTATCTCATGGACCGGATCTGGACCCCGAAACTCGGTGGTTTCAGAGACTTGGTCATGAACGAGGCGCACGACCCTCGTTATTCCGTTCACCCGGGTTCAGATAAGATGTATCTGGATCTCAAAAAGCTATACTGGTGGCCTAACATGAAAGCAGAGATTGCTACCTTCGTGAGTAAACGCCTTACTTGCGCAAAGGTCAAGGTCGAATACCAGAAACCCTCTGGTCTACTACAACAGCCTGAGATACCGGAATGGAAGTGGGAGCGGATCAATATGGACTTCATAACCAAGTTGCCCAAGAAAACGGGTGGACTTGATACCATATGGGTCATCGTCGATAGATTGACCAAGTCCGCACACTTCCTGCCTATCAAGGAAACAGACAAGATGGAGAAGCTTACAAGAACTTACATTAGGGAGATTGTACGACTGCATGGTGTTCCGATATCCATTATCTCGGACAGAGATAGTAGATTCACTTCGAGGTTTTGGCAGTCGCTACAAAGTTCCCTAGGAACTAGGCTGGACATGAGTACAGCCTACCATCCACAGAAAGACGGGCAAAGTGAGAGGACTATCCAAACCTTGGAAGATATGTTGCGAGCCTGTGTGATCGACTTTGGAAAAGCATGGGATACTCATCTACCCCTTGTCGAATTTTCCTACAACAACAGTTATCACACGAGCATAAAGGCTGCTCCATTCGACGCCCTCTATGTCAAAAGTGCAGATCCCCTATGTGCTGGGCTGAGGTGGGTGATACCCAGTTAGCTAAGGGACGAGTTCCTGAAAGCACTCTCATAGGTCCAGAGATCATTCGGGAAACGACAGAGAAGATCATTCAGATTCGCGAACGATTGAAAGCCTCTAGAGACCGACAGAAAAGCTACGCTGATAAACGAAGGAAACCGTTGGAATTCCAGGTGGGCGACCGTGTTCTATTGAAGGTCTCACCCTGGAAGGGCTTAATACGCTTCGGAAAGCGTGGAAAGCTAAATCCAAGGTACATAGGGCCTTTCGATATTCTCGCAAGAATCGGCCCTGTAGCTTACAAACTTAACTTACCACGCGAAATCAGTAACATACATTCTACTTTCCACGTCTCGAACTTGAAAAGGTGTCTGTCCGACGAGATCGAGATCAACGAGAGCCTCAACTTCGTGGAAGAACCTATAGAGATCATGGACCGGGAGGTCAAGCAAACGAAACAAAGCCATATCCCGATAGTGAAGGTTCGCTGGAACGCCAAGCGAGGGTCGGAATTCACTTGGGAGCGAGAGGATCAGATGAAACTGAAATATCCTCATCTTTTTACTTAGTTATTTGTAACTACTTATTTGCTTAAACTCTAATTTCGGGACGAAATTCCTTCTAACGGGGGATAATGTGACAACCCGAAATTTCTATTATGTACAACCATTCAACTCAATAGAAGTCAGAACAGTTTCTGTTAACTTTCAAGCTTTTTGGAATCAGTTTGAGTGTTTTAAAGTTAGTACTTAGGGAGATATTAGGAGAGGGGATACCCTAGGGTTTATTGTGCAACAATAATGTCCCAAAACTCCAAGAGTTTGGAGTTTACGGCCTAAAAAAAGGTGTTTACGGCTGTAAACCCTAAAAGGGGGTATAAATATGACACTTAGTCATTACTTACCACTATTTCACATTTTCAAGATCCAAACTCAAATCCTCTCAAGTATCATCCAACTTTTCTTCTTGATCTTCAACTTGGTAAGTGTTTCTATCCTTAAAAAGTTGATATCTTACTTAATCTAGTGATCTTACATGATTCCATCCGTGAAATCATTCCAAAAGTGTAGATCTTCAAGTTTCACCAACAACACCAAGAACACACACTAGTGATCTTGGACTTTTAGAACCTTTTTAAGCTTCTACCTAGTAAGTACTCTTACCCTAGTGTATTATAAGACTTGTTACACTTCTAATCATCAAGAAAACACCCAAGAAACACAAGATCAAAGGTGTTTATGGTCCAAGATGTTCTTGGACCGTAAACCCTAAAAAGGGTGCCAAAGTGTGCCCTAGTCCCTTACAAAGCCTTGGAAACTAGTCTAGATACCATCCTTGATGTGCTAGGGGCTTGAAACATCAAAATGACCATAAACCATTTGGGTTTACGGCCGTAAACCCAAAGACAAATGGTCCAAGGACCGTAAACTCCACAAAGGAGTGAAATGGTGCCCTAATCTCTTCCAAAGGCTTAAACTTGAAGTAGGAATGCTTCTTAGGACTTGTAAAGCTTCAAAACTCAACATTGTAAAAGTACCATGAGTTTACGGCCATAAACTCATGGGTTTACGACCGTAAACTCAATGAGTTATGGTCACAAAACCGTAAACTCCAAGGGAGTTTACCCTTGAACCCTAAACTCAAATGCAAGGTCCTACCACCCTTATATGCAATCCTTAGGACTTATAGCACTTAAATAAAGTGTTTTACATGTCTTAGGATGTCTTAAACTTGGTTAATTAGTTTTTTAATGACTAATTGGATACATATGTGTGTTATTATATGTTAACTAGGATCCTTGTGTGTGTTCAAGTCTTCACTTGACACTTAGCATCCTATACATTCCGTTCATCCAAACCACTCACTACAGGTGAGTTCATACCCCCTTAATTAACCTTTTAAATGTTTTTAAATGCTTTTATGGGGGGATACAAGTTGATCTATTATAGTTATTATATCAATCACATGTGATTAATAACTACCAAACAAGTGGATTTCTTACTTTTCAAACTGTGTTACCAAACTATTTTACTTCAAACTGTTTTACAAACTCTTTTACATGCCAAATACTTTTACTTAAACTCTTTTACACTTATATTCTGTTAAATGTATATCTTTATAGATATAGTTATATAAGTAGGATTGAAAGGACTTAGAACTTATAACTCACCTTACCTCCTGTTCCTCGTTTGGTTATGGACTTAGGGTATCGGTTATTTGTCTGAAGGTCGTTTGAATCCTAGTTATATATTATGTATATGTATGCAGATATAAAAGTTCCTTCTTTCATTCAGTTCAATACCTTTGGGTAGCAAAGGCATACATACATGTTTATACATTCAAATCATATTACTAGTAAGCTACTATAGGTGTAGTTTAGGGAGTTACTAATACTATTACTAGAACAATGAATCATACAATGAGTCAGTTCATACATGAGTCAATACATGCTAGATAGAGAGAACACACAATACAGCTAGTAAACACAGTACATTACAATACATGCTAGATAGAGAGAACACACAATACAGCTAGTACACACAGTACATTACAATACAGGCTAGACAGAGGGAGAACATACAATACAGCTAGCACATACATTACATATACATTTCTTCAGTTATGTGAGCCACGTAACGGGGCATGGCACTACCTGTCATGACCGTTCATGTATCCAAAATCTCCTTAATTGGGGAGCGTATGAGTTTGTGTATAGATCTATACAGGATTGACTATCCTACACCTTGCTGCTAGCTATAGTGGGACTTTGCAAGTCTACGGGTTCCAAACGTCATTTTCTCCGACATCTTACATTGTCGCGTAGTATAGTCGGTAGCAGGATACAGGCTGATCACATGGTACTTTAAATTACAATTGCATTAAGGTAGTTAGTACAGCAGTAGTTACTTAATACAATACTACAATACTATTTCATTTTCCCATTGCATTCACTTGTGATCTTCACACAATATACAGTAATGTAAAAACTATATTTTTGATAAATGATAGTCGGACTTGGGAAAATACACACTCTTACAAGAGACACACACACACAGATACTAGATGCCTTGGTAGAAGGCTACTTTTAGTAGGAAACATAGGGTTTTCTAGGAGATTCAAACCTCTTCAAACATTCACAAACTTTTACATACTTACACAGCACATACTTACATGCACTTTCATACAAATACAGACACTAAAATACTGATGATCTCACCAGCTTTAAAGCTGATACTCTCTTTCAAAATAACTTGTATCCTCAGGTCACCAGTAGACAGGTACCGGAGCCAGGTTTTAAGAAGATGGAGTTCGTTCAAGACTCATCTTTTATTTTGATGTATATTTTGGTGTCTATATAACTTGACAGAACATACTTGTATGAAATTATATTATTAATGCAATGGATGATGTTGTTGCTTGTTTACTACTATTCATTGTTGTGATACTGTACATGACGTCCTCCGCCCCCGAACGTTTCCGCCGTTCCTGGTTTTGGGGTGTGACAGAATATCTGCTTCAAAAAGGTTCATCTTTTTTCAAAGAGTATATACAGGTAATTAGCTATTGTCACAGCTCACAAAATGTCAAATCACATTTCACTTATTTCTTGACTTCCAATTCTACCCTAATAAATTGTATTGTATGACCATAACAGGAATGTAAGCAGCTGAGATTTGATACAGTTTAGCTAAATATGGGTTCACTTGAACTTCCTGAAGAAACTTTGTTGATTTACATAAGGTTAATTAAGAGTGAGGGGCTTAAAGCTTAGCCTCAATTTGTTGTTAAGTTTAACAGCAAATGACATTCCTCCAACCTGTTCAAGAGCTTATGGTGCTTATGTTGTTCCAACACCTCCAACATCTGGTAATTAAGACTCCGCCTTCTTTCCTTTTCGACATGAGCGTTTGAAGTACTAAAATCATTGTGAGGGTTAAATGGTCATTTTATATGCTTTTTGGGTCCTTCCAATAACCGTGTTTGATTCGGTGAATAAACGCATTATCAAACAGTCTTTTATCTATGTCACATTACACAATTTATTCCCTCACACCTCAAGGAATATCCGTGTCCGATATTGTTAAATATTTTCTTGGCAAATCTTCCTTTACACCAATGATTCCAGGTAATCTTCAATTGGAAATAGTTTTTGTACTTTTTTTTCTGTTTTTAAACTTTCTGCTTTTTATTTGTATATTATTAGTTTGTAAATATCAGAGTACTTCTTTTAACAAAAATATTGCGGAATTTGTTCCCAGAAAACATGATAAATAGGTTATCAAAGCATTTCCGAGGAAATGTATTATTATTCATTTTCAAAACATTGGGATGTCATTGTCAATACAGAACATAAGCATAAACAGAACTTACATTATTTACACTAGTGAACTACATCTCTTTTAAATTTCTCAGTGTAAAGTAGCTTCGTATCGACACCTGTGATACAAATAAGCTTGAGTGGGTCAGGTTGGGAAACTTGGTGAGTACATAGGGTTTTCAACCCACAATAATATAATTATTATGTTTAAACATCAAACAATCAACCCAATTACCCATCCCCATTATCTTCCTTACTCTCAAGGGTCTACCCTAAGAGTCATCTATTCGTTCATTCCGAAGTCCCTTGCCTCCAGGGTTATAAGACAGACACTAAGTCCATAGCTGCCAATGCTCGTTCGTAAAGCACTAAATCCATAGCTGCTAAAGTTCATTCATCGGGTACTAAATCCATAGCTACCAGTGTTCATCTAATAGGTACTAAGTCCATAGCTACCAACGTTTATCAGGTACTAAGTCCATAGGTACCAACGTTTATCCATCAGGTACTAAGTTCATAACTGCCGATATTATTTAGGCACTAAGTCTATAGCTGCCAATGTTCACTCACATCATCTTTCATCCCTCATCATTCATCTACCCATGTTTTACCCAACATATTATCGTAGATATATATATACAGTTTAAATCATTTAAAACATGTATAAAATCGTTCATCCAACATAGACAGCAAGTACTCAGATAATATGCACACATAGCACGTAGTTTATATAAAATACTTCATATCTATGTGTAAGATGAAAGTAACTATGCACTCACCTGATTAGGTGGTAACTTGGCACTTGAACAGCACTTCGTTATCTCAAAACAATTTTTCCTCGACCAAAACCTAGTATAAATACCACTAGGGTTTAGTTTTAACGTTAACCGCGACTAATTAATAGTCTAGCTATTATTATTATTATATAAGCGTTAAACAACACTCAATATAACTCATAATAATAGCCCAAATAATTATTTTAAGAACCCAATAACATTACTATAATTATTTGAAAGTTATATTAAAAATTGCGTAGGCATACCTCACTTTCAGCGAATTTTAAAAATACCGGGCTTTGCTCGGAGCAGCGTTTCCGAACCGAAAGACCCTTTTTCTCGAGACTCCGGGAGCCTCGGGGCTTCCTTTAGGGGCTAGGGATTTTTTCCTAGGGCTTAGGGGTGGTTTGGGGAGCTAGAGAGAGAAAGAAACTAGAGAGAGAATGAGAATTGGTGTGAAAAATCTGGAAACCCTCGCCCCCTTTTATAGCCTGCGAGGCCTCGGACTACGCTGGGCGTAATCCTTGGCTATGCGGCGCGTATCTTCGGATAAGGCTGCCAGCGAGCCTCCAGCTGTCTTGCACTCGGAACGGATAAGAGCCGGAGTACGCTGGCGTACCCAACTTCGGACGCGGGGTGTAATGGCGAGGCGACGTGTCCGAATCCGAAGACCAGACCGTGATCAGCAAGCGACGGCCCTGATTGAGCCACGTCATCACCCCCCCTCACAGTTTCGCATTTTTCTTTCCCAACTTCTAAAAATCATAATTTTCGCATACGAGCTCCGTTTTCGACGTTCTTTATATCCACGCGTAGGCGGGAACGTACTCTACAACTTTCGTTTAGACTCCGTCGGCTAATTTTGAATTTATTATAAAGGTTATATTTTTAACAAGTCGGGACAGGATTGGTCCGTTAAAAATTCATAACTTCTTCATCCGACGTCCGTTTTCGTCTGTCTTTTTATCGTTATGATACTATTAACGAGATATTCGATTCTCGTTTAGGTTGTGTCGGCTAAAAACCGCTCGATCTAATATTCAAACTTCGAGCTGTACACTGCTAAGCCGAAACTTCGAAAAATCATAACTTCCTCATACGAAGTCAGATTTGGGCGTTCTTTTTATGGACGCTCTCGGTTTAACATATTCTACGACTTTCGTTTAGATCGCTAAGGCTAAAACTCACTCTATCGTAAATTCACAATTTACGCTTCCCGGTGCCGTGCCGGTTTTGCCGTAAAACTTCGACGGGTCATAACTTCTTCGTTATAACTCGGATTTCGGCGTTACGGAACCCTTGAGACATATTCTACAACTTGGGTAAGATTATTTATTCTAAATAATCTTTTGTCGAAAAGTCGTTTTTCGACCCCTATTATCTCTAAATTGACTAGCCCGGATCTACGGGCGTTACAATTATCTCCCCCTTAGGATGATTACGTCCCAGAATCATCAACGAAACAGGGCTCACATGATGACTCCATACGTTATCTCTTCATCCTAAGTAATAACGTAACTTTGATGTTTCTTCGAACGAGTATCTAACTCTAAGACTTCCTGGCTGCAGGCGGTGCCCGATCTTGGACCCGCTCTCTATCTCATGTTAGAATTCCAATCATGATATTTACGTCACGATCTTGATCTTTATTGGAGACTCCTTCTTTAACAAAATTGAGATAAGTTTCTTCCTTCGATTATCATAATAGACCGATGGGTCATGTTCTAATGACCTCTCATCGTATGATGCAACGTTTAGACTCAAGTCTCTAATTCCATAATTGAATATACCTTCGTTCATGTTCTAATGCGGTATAATCACCTTTTAGTTACAAATTTCTTACTTTAACAATGATCACAATTGCTTGGATTATCTTCCATTTCAATCTTCTGCCTTAAGTCGGATGTTACATCAAACTTGGTTCTCTGAACCACGTAACATACTTATCTTGGTCGGACTCAATTTGGTATGACCACTAGGGTCGGAATAACAATCATCTTCTTAGTCATTACCGAAACGATGGTAACGACATACTTGAATAAAACGAAATCAATTACCAGCTTCTTGGTAACCTTGTGACTTTCCCTGATCCAAGCGTGAGTCCTGTGCTTTCGGTAGTATATGCATCTACTACCTTTCACACCTACTCATACTCGTCCCAAGTATTGTCTCGCAGTCCCCAAGTCATCAAGAAAATCACATAACAGCTTATCACATCAGATAACAAAACGAAGGCTTTATTATTTCTTGAAACTATTACATAGGTGTTCAAGTTCACCCTAGTCTATGCCTCTAATTGGCTACATCGTATGATTCTATCCCCTTGGCTACTTCATAACTCGATCTTTGGATATGAATTCCTCATCCTTGATCCCTCGCGTTATTGTCTGCTTCGTCGAGGATCATGTGGAATGCCCTTGGCTTTGGCGGTGTCCCTAGCCTTGTTGCTTCATTTTTCTTCGGGCAGTCTCTAGACATGTGCCCCTTGCCTCCACATCCGAAGCATACCTTATCATTTTGTGTACAAACCTTCCACATTGTGGCCAATCCTTCCACATTTGTAACAGGTTACCTCTTCGTTGCATCTTCCAAAGTGTTTCTTCTTGCACTTTTCACACCACTTGGCTCCATACCTTTGGTCATCCAGGTTAGACTTTGAGAAATTTCCCTTATTATCAGGTCTTGAGGATCCTTGAAGCTTCCTTTTCTCGCCAACTTCAGCTTTCTCCAGACCCTTTTCCCTTATTTGGGTCTCAACATTCTTAGCTGCCCCGATGGTGGCTTTCAAAGTGGTTGCTTGTTTGACCATTGGACCAAAGTCCGCTGGTAATCCATTGGCAAACTTATTGACCTTGGAAAGTTCCGTTGGAACTAGGTAGGGGACAAGCTTCATCTTTTCCGTAAAACTTGCAGCATACTCGGTGACACTCATCCTTCCCTTCTTCAGATTCTGGAACTCATTGTTGATCTCCAGAAGATCCTGCTCAGAGCAGTACTGCATTTTCAGTTGCACCAGGAAATCTTCCCAAGACATCTTGCTTGCTTCTCCCTTGGGCATTGTGTTAGCTAGTAGCTTCCACCAGCTTAGTACTCCAGACTTTAATTGTCTGACTGCAAAGACGGTTTTCTGCCTGTCGCTACAGTCACAACTTTCAAACACCATCTCCATTTCGGAGATCCAGTCCATAATCTCAACAAGATTTGGGCTTCCTGAGAGACTTGGTGGCTTGGAACCCAAGAAAATCTTATACATCTGCACATCCTTGTCGTTTCCCCTCTTCGGGTCATTCCTTCGTTCTCTTTGAGTCCTAGCTTGACTCACATGGCGGCTATAGTTACCTTCCTCCGATTGCTCGGGAATCGTCTCTTGTTGCACAATGGGCACGGTGGCTTCGTCCCTATTCTCTTGCATCATTTGCCTCATTTCTTCCCTTTGTTCAGCTAACATAGCTCGCATCATGGCTTGTACTCCAGCCATGGTGATTGGCTCAGGTGCAACTTCTACTACGACTGGTATTTGCTGTATCACTGGGGGTTGATCTCGGTTCCCATTTGCATTCACGTTTCCGCTACGGGTCCTTGCCATCTTGATCGGTTCACCGAATAAGGTGAATTTAGATCTTTATTTAGGATAGTCGTTTAAACCGTCGTTATCACTCCGAAACGTTTACATGTTAGTTCTAATATCGTAGTCGTACGTTTAGAATCCTAAACACATAAGGTTTCCAGATCCGGTCGGCAACAGACCATAGATCCGAACAAATAACAGCATATCAGGCACAAAGAATTTAGCACATAAAAGCATTTTAGGCATAATTCCTAAAATAAGCTAGTCCTCACACCTCACAATCATCGCTTAGCATTCTAAGTTTAAGTCTAGAAATCCTACAAATTCCTAGTTCGCTTAAACTAATGCTCTGATACCAACTGTGACATCCCCATTTTCACGGCCGTAAAAGACCGATTTTGTTTATGCTTTATAAAAATCAGAGTACTTCTTTTAACAAAAATATTGCGGAATTTGTTCCCAGAAACAACGATAAATAGGTTATCAAAGCATTTCCGAGGAAATGTATTATTATTCATTTTCAAAACATTGGGATGTCATTGTCAATACAGAAACATAAGCATAAACAGAACTTACATTATTTACACTAGTGAACTACATCTCTTTTAAATCTCTCAGTGTAAAGTAGCTTCGTATCGACACCTGTGATACAAATAAGCTTGAGTGGGTCAGGTTGGGAAACCTGGTGAGTACATAGGGTTTTCAACCCACAATAATATAATTATTATGTTTAAACATCAAACAATCAACCCAATTACCCATCCCCATTATCTTCCTTACTCTCAAGGGTCTACCCTAAGAGTCATCTATTCGTTCATTCCGAAGTCCCTTGCCTCCAGGGTTATAAGACAGACACTAAGTCCATAGCTGCCAATGCTCGTTCGTAAAGCACTAAATCCATAGCTGCTAAAGTTCATTCATCGGGTACTAAATCCATAGCTACCAGTGTTCATCTAATAGGTACTAAGTCCATAGCTACCAACGTTTATCAGGTACTAAGTCCATAGCTACCAACGTTTATCCATCAGGTACTAAGTTCATAACTGCTGATATTATTTAGGCACTAAGTCTATAGCTGTCAATGTTCACTCACATCATCTTTCATCCCTCATCATTCATCTACCCATGTTTTACCCAACATATTATCGTAGTATATATATATATATATATATATATATATATATATATATATATATATATATATATATATATATATATACAGTTTAAATCATTTAAAACATGTATAAAATCTTTCATCCAACATAGACAGCAAGTAATCAGATAATATGCACACATAGCACGTAGTTTATATAAAATACTTCATATCTATGTGTAAGATGAAAGTAACTATGCACTCACCTGATTAGGTGGTGACTTGGCACTTGAACAGCACTTCGTTATCTCAAAACAATTTTTCCTCGACCAAAACCTAGTATAAATACCACTAGGGTTTAGTTTTAACGTTAACCGCGACTAATTAATAGTCTAGCTATTATTATTATTATATAAGCGTTAAACAACACTCAATATAACTCATAATAATAGCCCAAATAATTATTTAAGAACCCAATAACATTACTATAATTATTTGAAAGTTATATTAAAAATTGCGTAGGCGTACCTCACTTTCAGCGAATTTTAAAGAAAACCGGGCTTTGCTCGGAGCAGCGTTTCCGAACCGAAAGACCTTTTTTCTCGGGACTCTAGGAGCCTCGGGGCTTCCTTTAGGGGCTAGGGATTTTTTCCTAGGGCTTAGGGGTGGTTTGGGGAGCTAGAGAGAGAAAGAAACTAGAGAGAAAATGAGAATTGATGTGAAAAATCCGGAAACCCTCGCCCCCTTTTATAGCCTGCGACGCGGCGCGTATCTTCGGATGAGGCTGCCAACGAGCCTCCAGCTGTCTTGCACTCGGAACGGATAAGAGCCGGAGTACGGGGGGCGTACCCAACTTCGGACGCGGGGCGTAATGGCGAGGCGACGTGTCCGAATCCGAAGACCAGACCGTGATCAGCAAGCGACGGCCCTGATTGAGCCACGTCATCACCCCCCTCACAGTTTCACATTTTTCTTTCCCAACTTCTAAAAATCATAACTTTCACATACGAGCTCCGTTTTCGACGTTCTTTATATCCAGACATAGGCGGGAACATACTCTACAACTTTCGTTTAGACTCCGTCGGCTAATTTTGAATTTATTATAAAAGTTATATTTTTAACAGGCCGGGACAGGATTGGTCCGTTAAAAATTCATAACTTCTTCATCCGACGTCCGTTTTCGTCTGTCTTTTTATCGTTATGCTACTATTAACGACATCTTCGATTCTCGTTTGGGTTGTGTCGGCTAAAAACCGTTCGATCTAATATTCAAACTTCGGGTTGTACACTGTTAAGCCAAAACTTCGAAAAATCATAACTTCCTCATACGAAGTCAGATTTGGGCGTTCTTTTTATGGACGCTCTCGGTTTAACGTATTCTACGACTTTCGTTTAGATCGCTAAGGCTAAAACTCGGTCTATCTTAAATTCACTATTTACGCTTCCCGGTGTCGTGCCGGTTTTACCGTAAAACTTCGACGGGTCATAACTTCTTCGTTATAACTCGGATTTCGGCGTTCTTTATATGTACGGAACCCTTGAGACATATTCTACAACTTGGGTAAGATTATTTATTCTAAATAATCTTTTGTCGAAAAGTCGTTTTTCGACCCCTATTATCTCTAAATTGACTAGACCGGATCTACGGGCGTTACAAGTATGCAGAGAAAGCTTCACAACTCAGGAGAATTGGTGAAGCCACACTTTAGTTACCTACGTTCTTCTGTTTCAAGATGATCAATTTCCTCATCAGTCTACATAGTTTTCAGTGGAAGAAGGTGAGTTTTTATAATCATCATTTTTTTTTCATTTCCACTTAATCAGATTTGGTTTTATATTTTTATTATTTTTTTAACTAAGTAACTAAGTTATTAGAAATATATAAAGTAAAAAATGAATATATATTTTTTTTATATTTTACTTGATCGGATTTTTATTATTTTCTGTTTTCTACAGGAGAATACTAATTTTGTGCATGATGACCTTGAAGCTGTAACATCATACGGGAAAACGCCCTATTGAGATTGATGCCAACACTGACTCTTTGGAGTGGTCTTCTTGAAAAACTGGTACTGTTCCTTCTACATTGAAGATCCCAAAGTTGGAAAAGTTGGACTAATATGAAGCCACCCAACAAAATTTTACATATCATCTTCAATATGTTTAGAGACATTTTCTTTTTAATCTTTTGTGTGTCGCACTTTAATTGTCTGTTTATGGATCTTTTTGTTGTTTTTAAAATTTTATTGGGTTGTTATTTGGTGTGAACACGATGATAGAATTGGAAGTTATGACAATTTCAAGTTATTGAACTGTTTTGATTTAATGCATATTTTGTTTCTTTTTCTTTCGTTCATCATTTATTTTATAAATTTATTATATATATATATATATATATATATATATATATATATATATATATATATATATATATATATATATATATATATATATATATATATATATGCACACACACACGAATATTAATAATTTTTTTTATATATGCTAATTCACCTACTTATATTTGTTTAAATGGAATTTAAATTTTATTTGCATAAATATACATCGTTTACATATGGTAACATAATAAAATCATAGTGTAAGTATTCAAAATGTATTTTTCTATATTTTATTTATTCCTACCATAATTATATGCATGGTTTACTTTTTACCTAATTTAGTGGTTATATATATTTTATTTTGCATTCGAACATAGTTGTTTTTTGCAAGGTTCTAAATAACGTAAGGCGTAACTTGGCGGCAATGTCAAGCCTTAAGCTTTTCCGTGCCTTGGCGAGTCATGGCGTTTGTAAGGCGTGACTTAAGGCGGCAATCTTCTATATAATTAATATTTTTAGATGTATTTTCAACTATTATTCATTTTTGTACACATATATGAGTTAAGGCGGCGTTTTAGCAAAGCTTGGCGGAGCCATTGCGAGCTTTTTAGAACCTTGGTTTTTTGTAATGAACTATTTAAATATTTTATATTACTCTATGATTTATTACTTTTTTATTATTTTATTTGCAGTAAATGTTTTTCGTAATTTTTTTAATACGTTCCCCGCGTTTAACGCGGGTTATATATATAACACATAAAATATATATATATATATATATATATATATATATATATATATATATATATATATATATATATAACTTATATATATATATATATATATATATATATATATATATATATATATATAACACATAAAATATGCATTAAAGTTGTTAGTCTTTCAAATATTGATTGTCAAGTTTAGTTCGTTGCACAATTTTTTTATAACAATTTGACTTTTTAAATTTTCAATTTGAATTTTGGTTTGGTTATCATGGGATCTTTGGGGTAAGGTGGTGGGGCTGTTACTTCCCGACTTCAACCTTTCTGCCACACCCGACTTTTTTTTGTGTGTGTCATCAGAGTTCCCTTAAGTCATAGATGTTTTCCACAACAAGAACAATGGACATTCGTGGCGATGCCTTTAGCGGCGACGGAAACCTTTAGCGGCGACATCTAACTTTCGTGTTATATGTCGCCACAGAAGGTGGTTGTCGCCGCTAAAGGCGTCGCCACTAATGTTGATTGACCCCCGATCCGTGTGAATCCCCGGTATTAAACCTTAGCATTTAATATTGTGCCTAATATAACAGCTCAAAACATGCGGCGTACATCACAATAGCAGCGACGCCTTTAGTTGCGACGGTTGGTCTACTGACTTTCAGTTTTCTCTGTAAAATTTCACCGGCGATTACCACAACCTTTCTTCAATTTCATCGGCTTTTACTTTCCTTCCGTCAATTCCATCAAGGGTACTCATCACCAGCAACGAGGAAGCTTATCACCGGTGGCGAGGAAGCATATCACCGACGATCATAGGTGTAACGTCCGCGTTTGTCACTAAGCATAGTGATGAATCTATATGTATGTCGTTCGAAGATTGGAATTTTCTATGAATAAATAAAAGTAAATTATTCAGACATTTATACGTGTTTCTTGATATTTGGTATATATGCTATCTATGTGAAATCTTACACCAAAACCTAATAAATATGGCTAAAATATAAATTAAAAATAAAAGATTATTTTGGAGAAATAATCTAAACAAAAGTCGTAGTAATCGGAAAATAGAACTCGTGCATATATAAAACGTCCAAATTTGACTTCGTGAGAGTAACTTACGATTCTTCAAAGTTTCAGCGTACCACTATATGGTTAAGAAACCAAAATTAAAATTGGTCAATTGTTAGGAAAAACAATCTAAACAAAAGTTGAAGATCTCGTCAATACCTACCCGTCGATATAAAGACAGTCGAGAATGGATATCGTAAGAGAGAGTTATGATTTTTATACGGATTTTAACAGTTTAAGTTTGTCAAAAATATAGCTTTAAAAATAAAGTGAGAATTAGCTGATCACGGAGTCTAAATGAAAGTTGTAGTACTCGTCGATAGCTATGTGTGGATATAAAGAGTGTCGAAAATGGAGATCGTATGAAGAAGATATGAAGTTTCTATGAAATTAAAGTATTTGCGTGCAGACATAGGGCACGATGCGCACCGACATCCTGACGTAGCCCCACCAGAAACTCGACATGTATCACCACTCAGGCGATGCCATGTCACCCTCTTCAGACGATGTTCACGGCACGCACCTTCCTTACGCACGGTGCACCCTCAGATTTCGCCGATATAAACCTTCGAAATTCAGCATTCTTCTCACCTTATTCCTTCATATTCTCTCTGGAATTCTTCATACCTTTCATCCCATTTACTCCCTAGTTTCCCAACTACTTTAGCGAGGCCCTGCGACATCAGATAGCCGGAGAAAAAGAAGTTCCCGGGTAAGAGTTTTGTCCACGTATTTACCAGTTCTCGCTAGAAAACTCTATAAGTTAGGTACATTTATGTTAATTTAAGTGTAACTTATATTTATAGTCATAGTAGTTACTATGAACCAACAAATAATATTTATCAGTGATTCCGAGTCATTTTAGTGATTGATCAACTTATGGGATTGATGTCTAGGCGGGATTTAGTGAGGTGTTTAAAGTGGGATTTCCAAACAGTATACTATGTATACCAAATGGACATTACCTCCGATATGATCCTACCTGGTTATTTCATATTTGATAGATCTTGATGAAGACATGATTGAGCAATCTAGACTATCATATTATAGTCACAAGAAATATGAAAATGGACTAAGTCTTAGTACCATTTTAATCTAGGTCTTTTGGAAGGATAAAGTGTTAAGGCGAAGCGTTGCCCTAACCTCAAATCACCAATTTTTGTCAGGTGAGTACGTAGTTACTTTCAAGAGCATTTAATAAAAGTATTTATTAAATGTTAATTTTATTAATTATACTATGTGTTATTTGTGTACTATAATAGTACCGCTTAATATGTGTTATTTGTGTACTATAATAGTACAGCTTAATAAGAACAGTGTTGGAAATCAGTTTGCCTTTATGTAATAGTATGGGTTAGTCATAGACTTATAAAAGGTACTTAGTTCCAAATAGGTTGAGTATCTGATAGGTTTCATTATGGATAGAGTGTGAGATCAGAGCGGAGTGTAACAGTCCTCTTTTTGGATGACCATAAATGGTGGGTCCAGATCAGACAACTAGCAAGTACGTATGGGTCATCGATCGGAGTAGATGAACACCCATCTGAAAACCTTTGAATCTTCTTAGAAACTTGCTTAGGATCTTTAGGTGTTCTTCATTCATCAAGAACACAGGACCATGAACACCATCAGGGCCGTGAACATCTCATGGGTCGTGAACCCTCCTGGCCGTGAACTCAATTCAGCATCCATTTTAGCTTCTAACACTCCCATTTGTAAGTTATACTTACATATTAGTCCAATTTCGAATCATTCCTATGATTATATTAGCTAATTGGTTGCATATATGCTATATAAATTGCTTTATAGGACTTGTTTTACTATGGGATTTCACTTGTGGAAATAAACGTCCTATATCAAATCATCAATCGAATCACCCTTTAAAAGGTGAGTTCATACTCCCCGTATTTTCATAGTTTTTACAGTTTTAAGGGGGGGGGGGGGAATACTAGTCTAACACAAGGATTTTGTGTTGCAACAAATGATTTCAAAATATCTCACCAAAATGGATTTCAATTATCTTTAAATCAAATGGTTTCAAATTGTGTTAAAATGACATCAAGTCACCAAAAGTATTTCAAAATGTTAAAATCTTTAAATTATTTTATAAGCTTATGTTTTTCCCCACAAATCATACATATATATATATATATATATATATATATATATATATATATATATATATATATATATATATATATATATATATATATAAGATTTAAAGGGCTTAGGACTGATAACTCACTTTATTTCCTTTTCCTTGTTTGGATGTGGGCTTAGAGTATCGGTTATTTGTCCGAATGTCGTTTAAATTTTAGTTATATATATTTGTATATGTATATAAATATAAAAGTTATTTCATTCAGTTTCAATACCCTTAGTAACATGTCGAGCAAGGGGTTGCATTCATGAACAGTTAGTATCAATTCAGAAAGTACATATAAATTATAATAGGTATAATTTATGACTCAAAGAATACTAACTTACAATTCAAGTATACTAGAGTACACCATTTTACAAGAACAAGGGTTTGATTTAAAACTAATCAAGGGTATACATTTTACAAATACATTTTTAGAATACTAATTCAGGAGCATACTATCAATCATTTATTTCAGAATGATTGGGTTTTCACTTCTATTATACACGTAACGTCTATATGCTTTTTATAAGTCAATAGATTCAGGTTGTTTATTCATTTAAACAACATAGTTAAAGTCCTGACATTATAACCAGAATCTCCAGTCGGGGATCGAAACAAGTGTGTATAGATCTATATGGGATTGACAACCGTTCACTCAGACTGCTAGCTACAGCCGGGCATACACGCCTACGAGTGACAATTGTTATAAACAGTTTTGATGCCTTCAAAGCGTTGTTTCAGTCCATCTAGTCATAGTATGGTTATAATAACTCATTAAAAAGATATTAGCAATATGGTTAGTGTATAATTAACTAAACATGAGTACATTTTCAAAGTACTAGTTTACAAATATACAATTTACAGTATTACATTTCAATTTACAATAACAGCTGGTGAAGCCATGCACACTCACTTTTACAGGTTATACAAAAGAATACAAATACAGAACACTGGTTTACAAACAGAATGGTTTTATGAGATTAATACTATTTTTCATATACATCAGAAAATATAGGATTTTCTAGAACAGTTTACATATTCAAAGAACAGAAACAAGCTTTCAAACATAAATACTTATGCACTCACTCAACTTTATGTTGATACTCTCTTTTCAAATTACATGTATTCTTAGGGAATCAATAGACAGGTACTCCCCGAGCTTTTGAGAAGACGGAGCTATTTTGAGTCATGTCTTCTATCTTTTGCTATAACTATTTTTGGTGTCAATATACAATGATTTAACACATGTAAAAAATTATACTTATTAATGTAATGGTTGTTTGTACTTTGATTACTATAATGCATGTGTTGTGATACTACAAATGAAGTCATCCACCCCCGGACGTTTCTGCCGTCTGGTTTGGGGGTGTGACAGATTGGTATCAGAGCATTATTTATAGTGAACTCAGTATATCAATTCATAAAAGATATACAAACTATAAATACATTCGGGTTGAGAGCTCTGACTACAAGTATACTTTTAAAATTTAAGTATTTTTACAAGAAGTATACTAACACTCACACCTACAAGAGAAGTATCACAGTCATAACAACTCAAAAGTATTTGGATGTTGGACACTGCAGTCAAACCTGGGCAGTTATGTAATCATATATGGGATCAATATAGCCTAGTCAACTATAATGGTTTAAGATACGACCAACATGTGTTTGGGAGTGAAGGTAGTGTTGCAGCAAGTCTAAAACTTACCAACTATACATATACAGAAGAACTCTAGAACAGAACATAAAGTTAAAATACTATAGGAGTATTTTAGGCACTATATACTAAGAAAAAACTACATGAAAACAAAGGACTCTTGCTGATAGTTCTATAAGTACTAAGTGCATGCATCACGGTTATATATGATGAAGGTTGTATAGACTCTGAATGAGTGGTCTAAGCTTTATTTCCTTTTCCTTGTTTGGATGTGGATTTAGAGTAGAATCATTTATTCGAAGGACTATTCGACCTAAGTTATATATAATTAGTATACACTATGTACTTATAGAAGGACTCACTAGGAGTTATCCCAAACAGAATTCATTATCTGTTAACTGTAAGTTTCTCTCGTAGAAACTTGTATTTGCAATTTATCTTTACTAATTATATTCGATATTTCTTATATCCCTATTCTCTCTTAGATAACAATTGCTGGATTCCATCTACCAGGAGACCCGTACTTTCCCAATCAGGGAAATGGGGGATGGCTCGATGCAGAGCCAGAAGAGAATCCTGAAATTCCCTTAGATGACGATTTTGAAGAAGATTTTCCTGAAGATGCTGATTCAGGATCAGAAGCCTACAATCCCCCACCGGTTGCCCAGAATCCCAATCCACGGCAAAACTTCCAAGGCCCGACGCCTCTATGGGCGGTAAACATAGACAGGTGGAGTAACGAACAGGGTCAGAACCATCCTTACCAAGGAGACCGAAGCTTCTACAATCTGGACACAGAAGGCTCAGCAGACAGAGCCCTCCCGGTGTTAGTTCGTCATGTGCGCGTAACGACGAACAAGGAAGAGCTGCTATCGACTGAGTCATGCAGGTTGATGATGCTACTGGAGTCAACATCGTTCACATTCGCAACCTAGAAGACAGTCATTATGCAACAAGGGATCGTACTAATTTCTTACTAAGAGAACTGGCGGCATCCCAAGCCGAAATTAGAGAACTACGAGAACGACAAATAACACAAGAAAGGCGTATGTGCAAAATAGAACGCCAGTTAGCCAAATCCAGGGTCGGATCTAGTAGGAAGTAGATTATACTATACACATTCACTACTTACTCTTTTGTTTATAGCCTAAGTCTTCGGATATGTAGCGTTATTTTTCATGATTTTCAGTATGACCGTGAAAATTTCATTTTCGGTAGGTCGGTTTGATGTTGATGTTTTCTGAGTATTGTGGTGTATTGTAGACTTGTTTAAGGTCAAGTTTTCCAAACTCTTTGTACTTAATATACCAATACAATCGACATGCATTTTCATACTCTTTGAAAAATAACCACGCAAATTCATATTATCCTGTTGCAAGTTGTACTTGTAGTGGACTTCTTTTTCCAATTCCTTACAAGATTCATATGGAACTAAGTGTTTTAGTTTGGAGATATCATATTCATGTTCATTTTTGATATATGACTGTCTTTTCATCTTTTAATTCTTAAAGTGAAAGATGCCTCCACGGAGAAACCCAAGGCGTGCCCATGTTAATGAAGCGCCAACACCACCTCCGCCACCACCTCCTCAATTTGACGCTGCCATGTTTCAGGCGGCGGTCACTGCAGCGGTTGCAGCTGCTATGTCTCATATAACCACCACTATCGCAAGTGGATCGGGGAGTGGCGCACACCCCTCCAATCAGGGTGATAGTCACGGGCACCATCGGGAGTGTACCTACAATGACTTTTCAAACGCCAAACCCAGGACCTTTAACGGGACTGGGGGAGTAATGGCGTTAAGGCAATGGATTGAGAAAATAGAGGTAGTCTTCGAGATCTGCTCCTTCCCGGAGGGTAGCGAAGTTAAATTCGCTGTCTGTACCTTTGCTGATAGAGACCTAACATGGTGGAACGGCCATGTTAAGTCACTGACCTTAGTAGTGGCTAACTCTATAAGTTGGGAGAACTTGAAGACAATGATGATGCGGGAGTACTGCCCGCGGGGTGAAATTCAGAAGCTCGAGCAAGAGCTCTGGGGTCTTACTATGGTTGGTTCAGACATAACAACCTACACTAATAGGTTCTGCGACTTAGAGATTCTATGTCCAGAAATGGTTGCTCTGGAGAGCAAAAAGATTGAAAGGTACATCTGGGGGCTGTCACCCCAAATTCAGGGAAGTGTTATTGCTTCCAAGCCTGTTACCTTTGACATTGCCAAAGAGTTGGCACAGTCCCTTATTGACCATGGAGCCCGTCAAAACTTAGTGGTTGCTGCTCCAGAACAACCCAAGCGAAACAACAACAACAATAACAAAAACAACAAAAAGAAAGCCTGGAATAAAAGGAAGGGCAAATCTTCTCAGGAACCCTCGAAAAAGGAACAGTTAGTGGCGGTCCATGTTGCTACTATACCTGCTTTTGTTCCTGCTAACCCTGCACCAGCTAAGCGTTATACTGGTAACCTCCCTAAATATAACAAGTGTAATTTCCACCACAATGGAAATTGCCGAGAAATGCAGTGTCGAAACTGCAACAGAAAAGGGCATACTGCCCGATTCTGTAAATCACCACCCCAACCGATTAACCAAGTACCTGCCGCAGGAGTAGGTCAAGCATGTTATGGATGCGGTGATGTTGTACATTTCAAAAGAGATTATCTGAAAGCTGGAAATGTCGTGGAGTTGGGAGGATACTGAAAATTGGTCACGAAGAAGCTGTGGTAGACCCTACGGTGGTCACGGGTACGTTTCTTCTCAACAATACTTATGCATGCATTCTATTTGATAGTGGTGCTGAGAAGAGATTCATGAGCCATAAATTCGAACACCTGCTAAATCAAAACTCCCAACCACTAAATGAAACCTTCACAGTAGATGTAGCACCCGATTCCTGGTACGTATTTAAATTCAAGAAATATTGCAATTTACTCTGGGACTCGGCGAGTTGGAGGCCCAACTCGTCGAGTAGACTCGACTGTTGATCGGGGGTTTAAGTGACCTACTCGATGAGTCGGAAGACTGACTGGACGAGTAGGAGCTGTCTGGACAAAACCCTAATATTTAGTTTTGCACCCTATTTAAACAACTTAACTCGTCCCAAACCAGCCTCCATCGTCCCTCTCACTTCCAGAATACCCTAACTCGAAACCCTAGCCTTGTTTGAGTGCTCTCAAGCGATTTTGTGCATCTGTTTGTGTGTTTGAAGTTGGAGAAGGAGAAGGAAGTTTGGAAGTTCAAGTAGAAGCAAGGAGATCCAAAAGTTTTACTCCATTCTAAGCTCATTTGAGGTAAAAAGATGGAACCTTGACCATCTATCTCTTAGATTTTGTTTTGGGGTTGTTTCTACCCTTTTAATGAGTATAGAGAAGCAAAAATCGAATTTTGTGGATGTGCTTATTAGAGTTGCACTTCGGATCTGGGGCTATTGGGGGTCTTTATGGCATAAAGGTGCCAACTTTTTTGCCATAAACACCCCATGCATCTTGTAGACCTCCTTTTTGTTGGATATAGTATCTAAGTCCATAACTATATTTGGTATGTACTTGACCCGACCCGGCATGGTCCATTTGGGTTGCACTTCACCCGAACAATTTATGGATAATCGTTTGAGAATAGTATAAGTTATGATTTATTAATATATTATAAGTCCTAATATATTAATATAAAATCATATTATTTAATTAGTATTGATATATAATTAATTTAGAATTAATTTAGAGATCAAAAATATGACTAATTAAATATGGGCTCTTGTATTTATATAGTGTGGGCTAATGCTTATTTGGAATGGGCTAGGCTTGCATGGAAAGTCCATGGATACTCCATGGAGCTTTAACCCATGTATCTCATGGAAATGAAAAGACATGGGTATTAGGGTTTACATGGATGTAACCCTAATCCACCACACTATATAAAGGAGGCTTTGGTTCTTGAAATTGCACTAGTTGATGTGTGTAAACTAAGAGGGCCGATTTCAAGAAGTTTGTGACTATTTTCTCAAGTTTCCAAGTTTGTGGTGATTTGTGATTTTCATTTGAGGCATCCACACTATTGGTGCTAGGCTCTAAAACTCCAAGCAATCAACTACAACTACAAGGTAAGTAATTCTACTAGCTTTATTTGATTCAAGTTCCCCATGCCATTCTAGATAGGATAAGAACCTTGGAAAAATAATTATTTGCATGTATCATAGTCAAACATAGATCCAAGGTTTCTAGGGTTGCATGTACACCATAGGAGTGTTAGAATGCTCAAAAACCCATCAGTGGTATCAAAGCCTGGTTTGTTTATTTGATACTTGATGCAAAAAAAAAACTTGAAAATCGAAGTTTTTTTCAAAAGCTCGTATCAAAATTTCAAGTTTTGTATATGTACTTACGATTCTTGAAATTTTTGATATGAACACTCATAAACATATGAGTTTAGAAGATCATAGAAATTATGTGCTAATAATTGATTAGATTAATTCTTGATCTTTATGTGTTTTAATGGAGTCCATAACTAGTTCTTAAGTTATGGATAACCAAAAGTCACATTTCTAAATAACCATTAAAAGAACACATAGGTTACAAAAATGAAGAGTCTTCATTTTTAATAACCATTAACTCATAAGTTATGAGAAATGAAAAGTTTTGAAAGTTTACAAAACTTGCCCTCAAGTTTTGGAACATGTAAAGTCATATTAAAAACTTTAGTTCCAACCCCTAGAATTTTAAAAATTAAAATTCAACCCTTATACTTTATAATATTATAAGTTTAATAATATTTATATATGTATAAGATCAAGTCGTCTTACCGCTAGTACGCCTCATTCACGAAGCCGGTCTACAAGGGGGGTATAAGATTGTTGCCTATAAAATGTCAACTTAATGGGTGTCCACTCTCACCCACCGCTTCCTTGATCGGTGGAGGGTCGTTAGCCGAACGAGTGGGACAAGGACTTATAAATTCTCATTAAAAGTATAATGATAATACTAAAGTAACTAAACTTTATTGAATTCCCAATCTTAGTTATTTTAGTAAAATGTGAATAAGGTGCTAATCCATGAAATTACACTTTACACTTTGTTTAAGTCGTTAGTGGAGCGTGTGTGGTTAACCGGCACACTAACTTGAACTTAACAAGGTAGGTAAAGGGTGACTTAATGTTTATCATAGTATCGATGGAGCGTGTGTGGTTAACCGGCACATCGATTGAGGGGTAATACATTAAGGGTACCAAGTAATTTGCATGGTTACTTCACACCTTGTTTTGTGATCCTCGGCATCCCAGTCACAAAACTTGAAGGGCACACTCGAGATTGAAACATGCCATTGAAGAAAGTTCAATGAATCTCAAAGAATCTAGGAGTTTCTAAACCAATTAAAACCTAATTAAATATTTTGTTTTTCATGGTGGAAATTGGTGAATCGTCATTCACCTACCTTCAAATATCTTATAGCTTAGATTACGGCATCCCTCTTCTAAGTTATAAAATATTGTGTTGGGTCCTAGCCTTAATATTACATTTGGGTGTTTTGTTAAGGACTATCTCTATATCTAATCTAATATATTCCCTCTTCTTTTCAGATATCTTCCAATAACAATGCTTCTGACTCAAACCCTACTAGCTCCTTCTCACTCATGAATCTTTGTGGGAGAGTCATCTTTGATGGGTCCAACTTTATAGATTGGATCAGAAACATCAGGATGGTCACTCGGTATGAGAACAAAGAATATGTTCTCGACAAGGAGCTGAAGGTACCCGAGCCAACTGCTACTCCTGAAGAGCTTGCTGAATATGAGGTACATGAAAGAGATGCTACAAAAGTGGCATGCATCATGATGGCCACCATGACAGCCGAGCTCCAAAAGTCCTATGAGGACTATTATCCTTTTGAGATGCACCAGGACTTGATGGACCGCTACCATCAAAGTGCTCGTCAAGAGCGATATGAAATAATCTCCTCCATGATAACAACCCGAATGAAGGATGGTGAACCCATCACGGGCCACATGCAGAAAATGCAAAGGTATGTGGACCGTTTACTGAAGCTGAATGTGAACTTCCCTGAGGAGTTAGCAATAGACATCATTTTGCACTCCTTGCCATCGTGTTATGATCAATTCCGCATGACATATCACATGAACAAGGAAGAAGTCACCCTCAGCAAACTTCAAGGACTCTTGAAGACCGCCAAAAGTGGTCTAAAGGGTAAGTCGGTTGTTACTACTCCTACTCCTACTCCAACTGCAGCCAATGTCTTGGCAATCGGGCATGGTAAAGGGAAGAAGAGAAAGAACCCTTCTAAGGGTACCAAGGGTAAGACCCTTGAAGGCTCCTCTTCAAGCAAAACCAAGAAAGGTTTTGTCACTCCTTCTACTACTCCTACTCCAACTGCAGCCAATGTCTTGGCAATCGGGCATGGCAAAGGGAAGAAGAGAAAGAACCCTTCTAAGGGTACCAAGGGTAAGACCCTTGAAGGCTCCTCTTCAAGCAAAACCAAGAAAGGTTGTGTCACTCCTTCTGCTAAGCCTAATGAGGCTGAATGCTTCTATTGCCATGAAAAGTCGCACTGGAAGCGAAACTGCCCAAAGTACCAGCAAGATTTGAAGGATGGGAAAGTAAAACCCAACCATGCAGGTATATACACTATATTGTCTAATAACTCACCTCATTCTAAGTCTTGGGTCCTTGATACAGGTTGTGGTATTCACATATGTTGTGATTTGCAGGGACTAAAAAGAAGTGAGAATGTGGAGCAGGGAAAGATAAACTTGATCATGGGAAACAGGAAAGCTTCACCTGTCACCAAGATAGGAGTTTATTCCTTAGTGCTAAATAGTGGGTTTACATTAGATTTGAATAAATGTTATTATTTGCCAGAAATGGCAAGAAATGTTATTTCCTTTCATGCATTGTATAAACAAGGTTTTACCTTTTATTTTGATAATAATAATGGTAGTATTGATTCGTTCTTTAATAATGTTCTTTATTTTAAAGCATTACCTTGTGATGGCGTGTATGAAACTGTATCTGTTGTAGATAATCTAGGAAATAATGTATTGTGTATTAACTCTTCCACTAGCTTAGATAAAGCATCCTTATGGCATTGTCGTCTTGGACATGTCAGCAAGAAACGCATAGGCCAACTCCAAAAGGATGGAGTCTTGGAGTCATTTGACCTAAAGTCATATGATAGTTGTGAATCTTGTTTGCTTGGTAAAATGACAAAGTCACCTTTTACTGGCACTTGTGCTAGGGGTGAAGGTTTGTTGGACCTCATACACACGGATGTGTGTGGACCCTTCAGAACCGCCACAAGAGATGCTAATCGGTTCTGTGTGACTTTTACTGATGATTTTAGTAGATATGGATATATCTACCTAATCAAGCATAAGTCAGAAACCTTTGAGAAATTCAAAGAGTTTAAGCAAGAAGTGGAGAATCAGTTGGGCAGGAACATTAAGATGCTTCGATCCAATCATGGTGGTGAGTATCTTAGTACTGAGTTCCTTGACTATCTTAAGGAATGTGAGATTGTCTCACAATTGACACCTCCTACGACACCACAGTTGAATGGTGTAGCTGAGAGGCGCAATCGGACCTTGTTGGACATGGTTCGTTCCGTGATGAGTAGAGCTTCGCTACCAATCTCATTTTGGGGGTATGCCTAAGAGACTGCCGCCCATATCCTTAATCTAGTCCCTACAAAGAAGGTTGCCAAAACACCTCACGAGGTGTGGACTGGAAAAGTTCCCAATCTAGACCACATCAAGATTTGGGGTTGCGAGGCTTCTGTGAGACGCGAGACTCACGATAAGCTCGAACCCCGAAGCGAAAGGTGTATTTTCATCGGCTACCAAGAGAAATCCTTTGGTTACATCTTCTACAGACCCAGTGATAATGTGGTCTTTGTAGCAAGAAGAGGATTCTTTCGAGAGAGAGAATTCATGAGCCAAGGAGACAGTGGGAGGCAAATTGGCCTTGAGGAAATTCAAGAGTCAAGTGGTGAAGGATCCTCAAACCCTAGCCCTCAACCTGAGGAGGAAACTCCTGTTGAGCCGACTGAAGAATCTATACCTCTGAGGCGTTCCACCAGAGTTAGGAATGCACCTGAGCATTATTATGGTTTTCATATTACTGCAGAAGGCGAGACACTTATCAGTGATAACACACTGGTAAATCTGGATGAGCCTAACAGCTACACGGAAGCCATGGTAGGCCCTGAGGCTGCTAAATGGAAAGAGGCTATGGATAGCGAGATACAGTCCATGTATGACAATCAAGTTTGGAACTTGGTTGACTATAGACCTGATCGTAAGATAGTTGGGTGCAAATGGATCTTCAAGAAGAAGACCGACATGGATGGTAATGTACACACTTATAAGGCACGACTGGTTGCAAAGGGTTATTCTCAAACTCTGGGAGTTGATTATGATGAGACCTTTTCACCAGTGGCCAAGATTAAGTCTATTAGGGTTCTGTTAGCCATTGTTGCATTTCATGATTATGAAATATGGCAAATGGATGTCAAAACCGCTTTCCTTAATGGAAACTTGGCTGAAGATGTTTACATGGTTCAGCCAGAGGGTTTTGTCAGTACAGAGTACCCCAGTAGAGTGTGTAAGCTCGAGAAATCCATTTATGGATTAAAACAGGCATCTCGCAGATGGAATCTTTGCTTTGATGAGAAAGTCAAAGAATTTGGCTTTTCAAGGAGTGAAGATGAATCTTGTGTCTATATCAAGGCTAGTGGGAGTATAGTCAGCTTTTTGGTACTGTATGTGGATGACATACTACTCATAGGAAATGACATCCCAACCCTGCAGGAAGTAAAGTCCTGGCTTGGGAAGTGTTTCGCTATGAAGGACCTTGGAGAAGCTGCCTATATCCTAAGGATAAGGATTTTGAGAAACAATAGTAAAAGACTAATTGGACTTAGTCAAAGCACCTATGTGGACAAAGTGTTGAAAAGGTTCAACATGCATAACTCCAAGAAAGGAGAGTTACCCATCCAGAGTAACGCCAGATTGAGTAAGACACAAAGCCCTAGTACTGAGGCTGAGATAGAAGAAATGAGTCGAATACCTTATGCTTCAGCTGTAGGATCGATCATGTATGCTATGACGTGTACTCGACCTGATGTAGCCTTTGCTTTGAGCATGGTTAGCACGTATCAGGGGAACCCTGGCAAGGCACACTGGACTGCGGTAAAGAATATCCTCAAGTACCTACGGAGGACTAAGGACTGGGTCCTTACCCTCGGTGGCAGTGAGGACTTGAGAGTTGTAGGGTACAGTGATGCTAGCTTTCAGACTGACAGGGATAATTTCCGCTCTCAGTCGGGCTGAGTCTTTACTCTAAACGGAGGGGCAATTACTTGGAAAAGTTCCAAGCAGGAGACAGTGGCTGATTCCACTTGTGATTCAGAGTATATAGCAGCAAGCGAGGCAGCAAAGGAGGCTATATGGCTAAAGAACTTCATCGGAGACCTTGGAGTTGTACCAGCTATAAAGGAGCCAATGGAGATTTTCTGTGACAGCAATAGTGCGGTTGCCTTAGCCAAGGAACCAAGAGATCATGGGAGATCCAGACACATTGACATAAAATATCACTTCATCAGACATCGAATAGAAGAAGGAATCCTCATGGCAAAGAGGGTATCATCGGATGAGAACCCAGCAGATCCCCTCACGAAGGGACTGACTCGGGCTAAGCATCTCCAGCATGCTCGGAGCATAGGGCTGAAGGATGATATTAGTTTTAGTAGTTAGATAATCTTGAAATTTGTAAAATGTAATTGACATTTGATGATAAATACAAGCTGTTATTTATGAGTAAAGTGTTGTTATCTCTTGTCAATCGTTTACTATTATTTCTTTTTGCATGTTTTGACTTCCAGAATAATTATGTTATGGTTTATATCGTATTATTCAAACTCTCCACAGTCAGTCGTATGTTGGAAGTAGATATGAATCAAGACTGTCATGGGTTGGCTTGTAGAGGTCTAAGATGTTAGACAAAGCGGGGCTACAGCACTCATGAGTGCTCATAAGTTTTGAGTATTGGATTCAACCCACGCTCACTTGTATCACTTCATGGAATTTATATCGAGTGATCGTGAGAAGGTAATATCATATAAGTCTTCAAACCTAGAGATATGATTTGTTGCCTATGAGTTGGTTATGCATTGATTGCACGAAAACGCATTGGTAACTCGATGTTATAAACCGTGCTTTTGTGTGTAATTCAACAAGTAGTAGAGCAAACATATGAGTCGAAGTTTATCTGTTCCTTCTAGGATTAGAAGCGATATCTGGGCCCCTTGATGATTTTGTTTTGACCTATGTACCGGGCCCGGTCAGAACTAAATTGATGTGTTCAGTTAAGTTCTATGTCAAACAAATCGGAAATCGGGAAACAAATGCTGGACAATAAGCAAGACCATGTTCCATGTATTTGTCCGGCTGATATCTAGAACAGAGGATTATATGATCACTTATCTAAAATGGCGCTTCATAGTTCAACAGAGTTTAAAGAGCTACGATTGCTGATCGGTTCCTGAAGTCATACTTGCAACTATAGTTATTAGACTTATCCAAGTGGGAGACTGTTGGATATAGTGTCTAAGTCCATAACTATATTTGGTATGTACTTGACCCGACCCGGCATGGTCCATTTGGGTTGCACTTCACCCGAACAATTTATGGATAATCGTTTGAGAACAGTATAAATTATGATTTATTAATATATTATAAGTCCTAATATATTAATATAAAATCATATTATTTAATTAGTATTGATCTATAATTAATTTAGAATTAATTTAGAGATCAAAAGTATGACTAATTAAATATGGGCTCTTGTATTTATATAGTGTGGGTTAATGCTTATTTGGAATGGGCTAGGCTTGCATGGAAAGTCCATGGATACTCCATGGAGCTTTAACCCATGGATCTCATGGAAATGAAAAGACATGGGTATTAGGGTTTACATGGATGTAACCCTAATCCACCACACTATATAAAGGAGGCTTTGGTTCTTGAAATTGTACTAGTTGATGTGTGTAAACTAAGAGGGCCGATTTCAAGAAGTTTGTGACTATTCTCTCAAGTTTCCAAGTTTGTGGTGATTTGTGATTTCCATTTGAGTCATCCACACTATTGGTGCTAGGCTCTAAAACTCCAAGCAATCAACTACAACTACAAGGTAAGTAATTCTACTAGCTTGATTTGATTCAAGTTCCCCATGCCATGCTAGATAGGATAAGAACCTTGGAAAAATAATTATTTGCATGTATCATAGTCAAACATAGATCCAAGGTTTCTAGGGTTGCATGTACACCATAGGAGTGTTAAAATGCTCAAAAACCCATCACTTTTATGGATTTTTGAGCCAAAGGCCCCATGCATGTGCATCAACTTTGAAGATTTACGTATAATTGGACCCTAGGAGGCCAGATCTATGGTTTTGACGTGTTAAGACCCGTTATAATCGACTGCATAATGTTGGACAAAGAGGGACTCGGCGAGTCACTTGGGTGACTCGGCGAATCGGGACGCTTTTTCCCCAAAAATGACTTCTGGAAATGGTTTTGGTTGAGTGGAAGGAACACTCAGCCTGCTAGGGGTTTGTTTTGGAACTGAAAATCATAGGACTCGGCGAGTGAATGAACAGACTCGGCGAGTCCAAGGCAATCTCCCAACCCTTGAAGACGGACCCGACGAGTTGTTCATACAACTCGGCGAGTCATAGACTGAACACGTTCGTATGAGGGAGATGAACTCGACGAGTTCAAAGGGAACTCGGCGAGTCGGTTGAAGATGGTCCCGATGTTATGAATGAAGGCGAACTCGTCGAGTTCTTGCTAGACTCGACGAGTATAATCGGGGGTTGTATCACTTTGAAAGGATAGGGACTCGACGAGTTGGTGGACCAACTCGGCTAGTCAAGTCAACTGGATGTTGACTTTGACCAGGGTTTGACCTTGACTTTGACTTGGATTCGGATTGACCCTTGTAAGGGTTATGAGTATGCAATAGTAATCGGAAAAGGGTTTTTGTGTAGGGATTGGGGAGTAGAGACGAGTCGATTCCCGTGCCGAGGACCGTGCAGATACTACACGACATCGAGGTGAGTTACCTTCCAGTAGGAGTGGGTCTACGGCCACAATGCCGACCCACTAGTAGGAGTTGTTGTTAGATGACTGTCTTTGTGACAATTATCTGATGTGGTTATCTGATATGCTTTATGTGCTAGGATGCTATGACATATGTGTTTGTAGTGGTAGGGGTGACATAGCCCTAGTTACCGGTTGAAAGATACCGAAGGGGTAGATAGTACCCATGCATGCCTAGCGGTGTGATCATGATATGTTATCAGCATGTTTATGATATGTTATTATGTGATAGTGGTAGGGGGTGAAATAGTCCCCGGTTACCGATTGGAAGATACCGAAGGGGAGGTTAGCTCCCAGTTACCGGTTGAAAGATACCGAAGGGGAGGTTAGTTCCCGGTTACCGGTTGAAAGATACCGAAGGGGAGGGGATTCCCGGTTACCGGTTGGAAGATACCGAAGGGGAGCCCAGCTCCCAGTTATTCCAGATAGATACCGGTTGAAAGATACCGAGGAATATGCATTATGTGGTATGTGGTATGATGGGGGGACTCACTAAGCTTCGTGCTTATAGTTTTCTGTTTTGTTTCAGGTACCTCTTCAGCGAAGGGGAAAGAGTCGGCGCGGTAGCAGCACATCACACTCACGCATGATTCCGCATCGAGCTTTCTGGGATTGTACTCTGATTTTTATTTCTATTGATGATATGGTTTTGAGACACATTGTTACAGTTTTATAAATTGTTATGACATTGGCAATGTTTTTGGTAAACTATTTTATGAGGTACTTAATTAAAATGAAATTTTCGGCCTTGAAAATTGGGATGTTACAAGTTGGTATCAGAGCCTTAGTTTGAGGGATTCGGATACACTCTCGGGTGTGTCTGAACTCAAACTGAGGACTTGGTATGAAAATTTTCAAAAAATAAAATCATTTTTACGAAAATAACTTGAAAAAAGAACAAGATGTGTGATGTGCGCGACCGGCCGAGCTCAAGTAAGTTTTCCCCAAGATACACATACATGTTATGTTACGATATGATTATGAGAACTGCATGCTAGATCAGGGATAAGGATCTAGGAAGGATGCCTTATATGCCTATTGTATATGTATGAGAACTGCATGCTAGATTAGGACTAAAGGATCTAGGAAGATGCCTTATGTGCCTGTTATATGTGCTTATCGGATTATATGCTAGAGCTGATTAGTCAATAATGCGACGGCCTGAATAGGATATGTTTGGTATGGTTACTCAATGCTCGAATGTTGCTAGCTTCGTGCTTTGAGGAGTTATAGTTATCTTTAGCTACCTAGTAAACGAATACATTAAGTTACATATTGCGAGGACTACATAATTTCAGAAGGTTAGGTCTAGCCCTATTACGCAGCTCTTGTTTGAGTCTAACCGTTGTAGGGTAGGACCTCTCATTCGAGGAATTATCTGGTCTTAGTGATATGTAATGGTATTCGTGAGCTAGTTAGGTAAAGGTAACAGGAATTCCTTATGTAGTTGATGGTGGAGGGTAGGCCGGAGAGTTACCCTAGGGTAAGCCTAGGATGGGATTAGCAAAGAGAGCAGCAGTAGTAAAAGGGACTTGGTGAAGTCGAAGAAATCCTTGAGGAAAGTACGGATAGATGTGGAAGGTAGTATGGGCCTGTACTACTGAAAGCAGAGGATCTGTACTCGAGTCAAGGAGGGCCGAGATGGAATCAGGAAACTTGTAGAGTGTATGAAACCTCCCGAGGTTTATGTATGATTCTGACATTTATGTGTTATGTTTCAGAATGGTGATGATCACAAGTCACGGAGGAGGAGGTTCAGGATCAGGATCTGATTCAGGATCGGGCTCAGGGGCAGGTTCTGAGCCAGTGGACGAGGGACTACGCGAGTTCATCGCGTCTGAGATCACGAGAGGTATCCTTAAGTCGACCCCGGTGTTTTTCGAGTCGATAAAGGAAGGGATCATTAAGCTGATGGAGGATCGCCTCAGGGCATTCAGGAGCGATATTGCATTCAGTCAGTCAGGATCATGCAGAATGTCCTTCAAGGACTTCAGGGGCAGTGGTGCGCCGGATTTTCATGGGGCTAAGGACCCCATCGTAGCCAGGAGATGGATTGCAGACATTGAGTCTGCACAGTTGACGAGCTTCTGCCCTGAGGGGTCGAAGGTGTGATATGCCGCAGGCTGTTTGAGAGATAGGGCGAGGGATTGGTGGGAGTCGGTTGGTGACTCGTTGGGAGCCTCAACTATTGAGGCTATGACTTGCTCGGACTTTGTGACCAGGTTCAGGGCTCAGTTTGCGCCAGCTGTGGAGCTTCAGCAGTTGGCCAGGGAATTCCTTGATATGAGGCGGACGACAGAGACGGTGGCGGAGATTACCGCCAAGTTCCGAGAGAGGGAATTGTTGGTGCCCCAGTATGCGGGAGATGAGGATATGCGGAGGACCCGCTATCACGACATGTTGAGAGCTGATATTCGGGAGCATGTCAGCTTCTCAGCATGTCCGACCCTGGATTCCATGTTTGCCAGGGCGAGGGAGAGAGAGACAGACTTGGAGCACATTAGGAAAAGGAAGGCGGAAGAGGGACAGGTTACTGGGGCTTCGGGGAAGAAGCCCAAGGGATTCGACTCTAGGTCGAAGGGCCAGCAGGGCCGGGGCCGCTGTGGGAAATGCGGCAGGTCACACGAGGGGGTTTGTCGTACTGGGTCGGGATCAGGCTGCTATAAGTGCGGCAAGACTGGGCACTTTGGTAGGGACTGTACTGCCCCTGCCCCCACCTTTCAGACATCAGACCTGATTTGCTTTCATTGCAATCAGAAGGGCCATAAAAAGGCAATTGCCCTCAGTTGACAGCAGCAGCGCCAGTGAAGGTGCCAGCTCCAACGACCCTGCGAATTACTGATGGCCGGCAGGGCAAGACAGAGGCTCCAGTGGTGAGGAGCCGAGCCTTCCAGTTGACTGCCGATGAGGCACGCGCCGCACCCGATGTGGTGACGGGTATGATTTCTTCTCCCTAGCCTTTATTTTATGTTGCTTATGATATTGATGTGCCATATGATATGTCTTGTTTAGGATCATTCCATGTGAACGGTATCCCAGTTCAGGTGTTGTTTGATTCGGGTGCTACCCGACCATTTGTCTCTCTTGCGCTTAGCAAGAGGTTCCTAGAGTCTTCGGGCATGTTGGATTGCCCTTTAGAGGTCGAGATTGCGGATGATCGATCAGTGCGAGCGTCAGAGGTTTTTAGGGATTGTGTTTTGAGGTTGTTCGAGGAGCGTTATTTGGTAGACTTGGTTCCCATTCTGTTGTGTGGGAACAAGGTAATTATAGGCATGGATTGGCTGAGCCCCAACGGGGCTGTGATCGACTGCGCGCAGCAGTTGGTTCGGATCAGGACCCCGAGTGGGGGAGAGCTGGTGATTCAGGGCGAGAGGCCACAGCGCGGACCAGCGCTATGTTCAGCAGCGAGGGCTAGGCGCTAGCTTCAGCAGGGCTGCGTTGGGTATGTCGCCTATGTTATGGATACCCGGGAAGCGGGTAAGGCGACGGTGACAGATGTTCCGGTGGTGCGAGATTTCGCAGATGTATTCCCAGAGGAGCTACCTGGGATACCTCCGGAGCGACAGGTGGAGTTCAGGATCGACCTAGTCCGTGGTGTGGCTCCGATAGCCAAGGCACCATATCGGTTGGCTCCTCCCGAGATGCAAGAGTTGTCTACGCAGCTGCAGGAGCTGTTAGACAAGGGATTTATCAGGCCGAGTAGTTCGCCTTGGGGAGCCCCGATCCTGTTCGTCAAGAAGAAGGATGGGTCGCATCGTATGTGTATAGATTACCGGGAGCTGAACAAGGTAACGGTGAAGAACCGTTACCCACTCCCGAGGATAGATGACTTGTTCGACCAGCTTCAGGGAGCATCTTGGCTTTCCAAGATTGACTTGCGGTCAGGTTACCATTAGATGAGGGTCAGGGATGAGGATATACAGAAGACTGCTTTCCGGACTCGCTATGGCCACTACGAGTTCGTGGTGATGCCCTTCGGGCTCACCAATGCTCCTGCCGCGTTCATGGACCTCATGAACCGTGTGTGCAGACCGATGTTGGATCGGTCTGTGATAGTTTTCATTAATGACATATTGGTTTACTCCAAGCCGCAGGAGCAGCATGAAGAGCACCTGCGAGAGGTTTTGGATACCTTGAGGAGGGAGAGCTTGTATGCCAAGTTCTCCAAGTGCGAGTTCTGGTTGCGCGAGGTGCAGTTTCTTGGGCACCTTGTCAACCAGAACGGGATATTGGTTGACCCAGCCATGGTGGAGGCCGTGATGAGATGGGACGTTCCGAAGTCTCCATCTAAGATTCGGAGTTTCTTCGGGTTGGCAGGCTATTATTGAAGATTCATTCAGGACTTCTTCAAGATAGTCGTACTTCTGACCCGGCTGATGAAGAAAGCCATTGTCTCTCGCTGGGGGCCTGAGCAGCAGGAAGCGTTTGAGACGTTGAGACAGAGACTGTGTGAAGCGCCGATCCTCGCCCTGCCCATGGGCGTGGAGGATTTCGTGGTGTACTGTGATGCGTCCGTTTCAGGTTTGGGCGCAGTCCTGATGCAGAGAGGGCATGTGTAACATCCCGAAATTCAGGTACAGTTATTTAACCCTTCTCTTTTGTCAGGTTCTCAAGTTTGGCCCTTGAGTGGAATTTGTAACAAATGAGTACGATGGGCGTACTCAAGAGTACGCTGCGCATACTCATGCGCTTATTTTGGAAGCGGAGTCGCCTAGGTACGTTGGGCGTACCCAGGGTTACGTCGGGCGTACCCGGCCCAGGTGCAAAACCCTAATATGACTTGTGCACTATAAAAGGAATGTTATGGCCTTGACCTCAGCCTCCATTCCAGAAAGTGAAAGCCTAAAAGAGAGTCCTCCTTCGTTTCTAGCTAGTGTGTTGGTGTTCTAAGCTTCTAAGTGTCATTTCAAGGTGGTGGAAGAGAAGAAGAGGCCATTTTGGAAGCTAGAAGTTGTGGGAAAGAGTAGATCTGAGCTTTTCAGAGGTTGGAGCTTCTTCCTAAGGTAAAAAGCTCAAAACTTGCCTTTTCATTTGTGTTGTGTGCTTCTTGGACCAATTTCTAGGGTTTTTGGTCCCAAGATGGAGACTTTATGAGCAAATGGTCTCCATTGGCCTAGATCTGTCATATTTCAGGACTAGATGAGTTGTATGTTCATAAAAATGCAATCTTGGACGTAAATATTGAGCCATGCATGAGATCTAGACCTTTGGAGGAGAAAGGAAAGGTGTTAGAGGGTGTAGGGACCTTTACCGCCATGCAAAGGCTTAAAGGTTCCGACTTTATGGGATAAGAGGTTTAAGGAGAGTCAGATCTGGAAGTTGAAGGAGTGTCTTAACCGTTTAAGACCAAAATCCAAGAAAGGCTGAAACTGAGACTTACGTTGGGCGTAAATCTCAGTACGCGCAGCGTAAGGGTCCGAGACCCCGATTTTGGATCATCGGAGTACGCCCCGCGTACAAGAGCTGGTACGCGCCGCGTACTGCCCTGTTGACTTTCGTTGACTTTTAGGGTTTTGGTCAACATTTGGACTTTTGGGTCAAGGAGGGGTAAAATGGTCTTTTACCCTTCTGTGGGATTGTAGAAAGGGATGTATCCTAGCCTCGAGAGTCGTTAATGATTTGAAATAATTACTTTATGTGATTAGGCGGGGTTAGGTCGTTGTTTCGAGATTCAGGGATATCGAGCACGTGAGTTATTAGACATCATACGAGGTGAGTCTTCTCACTATACATTACCTAGAGTGGTAACTATATGTAGACCGGAGGGTCTTGTGTGCTATGTCTATGTATGAGATTATGTGCATTGTGATATATGTATGTTATGTGTTGTATAGAATGGACCGAAGGGTCCAACGATATAGACTGGACTGAAGGGTCCAACGATACAGACCGGACCGAAGGGTCCAACGAGCTATGACCGGACCAGAGGGTCCAACGAGCTATGGGACTGGAGGGTTCTGCTGAGACACATCGACCGAAGGGTCGAATTATAGCCTCGAGTGGCATATGTGTTGTATGTGGTATTTGGGGAACTCACTAAGCATTTATGCTTACAGTTGTTGTGTGATGTGTTTCAGGTACTAGCGAGGATCGCAGGAAGGCGTCGGCATGATCCGTACACACTGATGGAGTTTATGATATTGAGATCTTGGGACATGTTTTGTTATGTTACAGTGGACACATTATGTTTTTATGATTATCGTGTGAATGAAAGTATGTTTTAAAATGAAAAAGTGTTTTGAAAAAATACGTCGTTACAAGTTGGTATCAGAGCCTTGGTTTGAGGGATTCGGGTACATCTTCGGATGAATCTGAACTCAAACTGAGGAATTGAGAAAGTTTTCATAAAATAAACAATTTTTCTAAGAAAGTAAAAGATTTTGAGAAAGGCTGAAGGAAGCAGTGTGTACGATCAGCCAGCGCCCGAACGGTGATTTCCTAAAATACCCTTACATTATGTGTTATGAGATATTTTATGATATGATATGCATGCTAGAGTGGGCTAGGTATTCATATTAGGACTAGAGTGGCCTGATTTTGTGATGCCTTAGCCTAGGAAGGATTTTG
The DNA here is from genome assembly GCF_052849685.1 of Lactuca virosa. NCBI lineage: Eukaryota > Viridiplantae > Streptophyta > Magnoliopsida > Asterales > Asteraceae > Lactuca > Lactuca virosa. The sequence goes on along the minus strand of NC_136429.1, from coordinate 438,059,773 downwards.
CTGTTATGTGATGCTTGAGAGCGAGTAGGTAGCAGTGAGGAGCTGATGAGAGGTCTACCAAAGGGTAGCCTATGCCAGTGAGATATAGGGTACTTGTGATCTGGGATCCAAGGAGGAGGACTTAGGGTGAATACTGATGCGGTGTGGAAGGTAGTATAGGGCCCGTACTACTGAAAACACCGGAGCAGTGCGCACTCTAAGTAAGAATCCATTGGGTACTAAGGAACAAGTAGGGTTGAGTTATCGAGTGCGAGTATGCTCGAATGAGTTTCTGATATTATTATGTTGTATTTCAGAGACATCATGGTTGGGACACGTCACAGACCTGAGCCGAGTGGCGTGAGTGACGAAGAGCTTCGTCAAATGATCCACGATGAGGTGGCGGCGGCGATTCGGGCCGAGATCCCGGAGATGTTTGGGTCTATCAAGACCACACTGATTGAGACTTTCGATGAGCGGTACGCCGCGGTGACTGAGGTTGCTGCTGCTGCAGCTACTGCAGCTGTGGCTGCTGCCAGACCTCAGGGAGGTGACTCGTTGTTGCTTCGGGAGTTCAGCAACACGAAGCCACCAGAGTTTGATGGGACGCAGGATCCGATCGCTGCGATGAGATGGATTCCTGATATCGAGGGATGCTTCTACACGTGTTCATGTCCAGAGCATCTGAGGGTACGGTTCGCATTGAACCAGCTTCGCTTGGGAGCGAAGGATTGGTGGAAGTTCGTGACGGCGAGCTTCACTCTTGCAGAGATTTCAGCGGTGACCTGGGAGAGGTTCACCACTATGTTCAGAGAAGAGTATGTTCCCCCGGTGGAGAGGGAACGGTTGGTTCAGGAGTTCTTGACCCTCAAGCAGGGTACTGATTCTGTTACTGTGGTTACCAGGAAGTTTCATGGGAGGGCGATGTTCTGCCCTGAGCAGGTGTCTACCGAGCAGGCACGCATGAGCCGGTATTTGGGCGTGTTGAGGAGGGATATTCGGGAGTTCGTGTCGAACTCGACTTACCGGACATTTGCTGAGCTCCAGGAAAATGCCCGGAAGAGGGAGATTGAGCTGGAGACTCAGGCCAGGGAGGAGGCCGAGTCTCAGAGGGTGGATCGGCGGCCGGCACAGTCTCAGCCGGCAGCCAAGCGGGCAAAGCCCGCTGATTCGAGGACTGGGGGTCCGAAGGGCCGCACTTACAGGAAGTGCGGCAAGAGCCACGAGGGAGTGTGCAGAGCTGGGGTGTGTTACAAGTGCGGGAAGGAGGGGCATTATGCGATGGATTGCCCCAAGGGGTTCACGGTTTGCTTTAATTACAACTAGACCGGCCATCGGAAGGCCGAGTGCCCACAGCTACTGCAGGGATCAGCGCAGGGATCTGCGCCTGCTACTCGAGCTACTGAGACCCGGCCAGTGAAGGCCGAGGCACCAAAGGCTCGCGGGAGAGCCTTCCAGTTGACAGCGGAGGAGGTCCGCGCAGCGCCCGATGTCGTGGCTGGTATGTATTCTTTCATTTATTTATGCTGAGGTTGAGATATGGTGCTTATATTATGTTATGTGTAGGTACTTTCCTTGTGAGTTCTATACCTGCTTTGGTGTTATTTGACTCGGGTGTGAGTCGTTCTTTTGTGTCGTTAGCGTTTAGTCAACACATCAGTATCCAGCGAGAGGCGTTGAGTCGACCTCTACGAGTTTCCATAGCTGACGAGCGAGCGGTATATGCTACGGACGTGATTCGAGGATGTGTACTCGAGATCTTCGGTGTTGAGTTTCCGATCGATCTGGTCCCGATTGTGATGGGGGACGTGTGCGTTATAGTGGGGATGGATTGGTTGAGCCGCTTTGGGGTAGTTATAGACTGCGAGCGACAATTGGTGACGATACGAGACCCTAGTGGGGGAGTTCTTATGGTGTACGGTGAGGGTACCCGTTCAGGGTCAGCATTCTGTTCGGCTGCTAGAGCGAGGCAGAGTCTACATCAGGGCTGTAGTGGGTTTGTGGCCTATGTGATGGACACACGAGTAGCAGCGGAGAGACCCAGTTCTGTTGATGATGTGTCGATAGTGCGTGAGTTCCCAGACGTTTTTCCCGAGGAGTTGCCGGGTGTGCCTCCCGAGAGGAAGGTGGAGTTTCGCATCGATTTGGTTCCGGGAGCGGCGCCTATCACCAAGGCGCCTTATCGCCTTGCGCCACCAGAGATGCAGGAATTCTCCTCACAGCTGCAGGAGCTGCTAGGGAAGGGGTTTATTCGACCGAGTAGCTCACCGTGGGGAGCGCCGATCCTTTTTGTCAAGAAAAAGGATGGTTCACACCGGATGTGCATTGATTACCGGGAGTTGAACAAGTTAACGGTCAAGAACCGTTACCCACTGCCGAGGATTGATGATCTATTTGATCAGTTGCAGGGAGCGTCTTGGTTCTCCAAGATTGATCTGAGATCTGGATATCACCAGATGAGAGTGCGTGAGGAGGATATCCAGAATACGGCGTTCAGGACTCGTTACGGGCATTACGAGTTTGTGGTGATGCCTTTCGGGCTCACCAATGCACCGGCAGCGTTCATGGATCTCATGAACAGGGTGTGTAGGCCGATGTTGGATCGATCGGTGATCGTGTTCATCGATGACATATTGGTGTATTCGAGATCCAGAGAGCAGCATGAGGAGCATTTCAGGGAGATCCTCGGAGTTCTGAGATCGGAGAGGCTTTACGCCAAATTCTCCAAGTGCGATTTCTGGTTACGAGAGGTCTAGTTCCTGGGACATCTCGTTAACCAGAATGGGATCTTGGTCGATCCGGCCAAGATTGAGGCGGTGATGAGTTGGGAGGTGCCGAGATCCCCCACCGAGATCAGGAGTTTTCTGGGATTGGCCGGCTACTATCGGAGATTTCTCCAAGATCGTCGTGCCTCTCACCAGGCTGACCCGGAAGGGTGTTGCTTTTTCATGGGGTCCAGAGCAGCAGACCTCATTCGAGACACTTCGCCAGAGATTATGCGAAGCCCTAGTGTTAGCCCTTCCGGAGGGGATAGAGGATTTTGTGGTGTATTGTGACACGTCGATATCGGGATTGGGTGCGGTGCTTATGCAGAGAGGGCATGTGATAGCGTATGCATCGAGGCAGTTGAAGCCTCATGAGACGAGGTATCCCACCCACGATCTGGAGTTGGGGGTAGTGGTGTTTTCCCTCAAGATATGGCATCACTACTTGTATGGGGTTCGGTGTACCATATACACGGACCACAAGAGCTTGAAGTATTTGATGGATCAGCCCAATCTGAATATGCGTCAGAGGAGATGGTTGGACGTGGTGAAGGATTAAGATTGTGAGATCCTGTACCACCCGGGCAAAGCTAATGTTGTAGCTGATGCGCTGAGCCATAGGGCGGAGAGTGCCCCGATTCGAGGTACTTGTATGAGATTGACAGTGATGACCCCGGTGTTGGACACCATTTGGGAGGCCCAGGCAGAGGCCGTGATACCAGCGAACCGCAAGAGGGAGCGGGTGATCGGGCAGGTGTCCGAGTTCGTTACCGATAGTCGAGGGTTGATGACCTTTCAGGGTCGGATTTGGGTGCCGCATGCAGGCGGGGCACGTACCATTCTGATGGAGGAGGCGCATAGATCGAGGTTCTCGATCCATCCCGGGGCCACGAAGATGTATTTGGACCTGAAGAAAGATTATTGGTGGCCCTGTATGAAGAGGGACGTCGCGTGGTTTGTCGAGAGGTGCTTGAGCTGTCGCCAGGTTAAGTCCGAGCACCAGCGTCCGCATGGCAAGCTGCAGCCGCTTGAGGTTCCCCAGTGGAAGTGGGAACAAATTTCCATGGATTTCATCACCAAATTGCCAAGGACCGCGAGGGGTGTCGATGCAATTTGGGTGATCGTCGACCGGCTGACGAAGAGCGCGCATTTTCTTGCTATCAGTGAGAGCTCTTCTGCGGAGAGGCTGGCGGAGTTGTATGTGAGGGAGGTGGTATCACGACATGGGGTACCGATCTCGATTGTGTCAGATCGAGATGTACGTTTCACTTCCAGGTTCTGGAAGAAGTTTCACGAGGAGTTGGGCACGAGATTACATTTCAGTACCGCTTACGACCCCCAGACGGACGGACAGAGTGAGCGGACGATTCAGACGCTCGAGGAGATGCTTCGAGCATGTGTGTTGGACTTCGGAGGAAGTTGGGACACGTACTTGCCGTTGGCTGAGTTTTCCTACAACAACAGCCACCATTCTAGTATTGGTATGCCTCCCTTCGAGTTGTTGTATGGGAGGAGGTGTCGGACTCCCATTTGTTGGGGAGAGGTAGGGCAGCACGTGATGGGTAGCACTGAGATAGTGCTTCAGACGACTGAGCAGATACAGAAGGTTAGGAAGAGGTTGTTGACGGCCCAGAGTCGCCAGAAGAGTTATGCGGATAGGCGACGATCCGAGATTGAGTTCCAGGTAGGAGACTTCGTACTCCTGAAAGTATCTCCTTGGAAAGGAGTGATCCGATTCAGGAAGAGGGGCAAGCTGGGGCCCCGGTACATCGGTCCGTTCAGGGTGACCGCGAGGGTGGGCAGGGTAGCATATCGGTTGGAGCTACCTGAGGAGCTGAGCCAAATTCATGATACCTTCCACATGTCTCAGTTGAGGAAGTGTATAGCCGACGAGTCGGCGGTGGTACCACTAGAGGATATTCAGGTGGATGCGAGCTTGAATTATGCTGAGAGGCCAATCACGATTGTGGATCGAAAGATCAAGGTTTTGAGTAACAAGGAGGTGCCCCTGGTTCAGGTCCAGTGGCAACATCGGAGAGGGTCTGAGCTGACTTGGGAGGCAGAGTCAGAGATGCGGGAGCAGCATCCGGAGTTGTTTGCAGCATGAGACTTTGAGGGCGAAGTCTGGTTCTAGTGGGGGAGAATTGTAACATCCCGAAATTCAGGTACAGCTATTTAACCCTTCTCTTTTGTCAGGTTGTCAAGTTTGGCCCTTGAGTGGAATTTGTAACAAATGAGTACGCTGGGCGTACTGAAGAGTACGCTGCGCGTACTCATGCGCTTATTTTGGACGCGGAGTCGCCTAGGTACGCTGGGCATACCCAGGGTTACGTCGGGCGTACCCGGCCCAGGTGCAAAACCCTAATATGACTTGTGCACTATAAAAGGAATGTTATGGCCTTGACCTCAGCCTCCATTCCAGAAAGTGAAACCCTAAAAGAGTGTCCTCCTTCGTTTCTAGCTAGTGTGTTGGTGTTCTAAGCTTCTAAGTGTCATTTCAAGGTGGTGGAAGAGAAGAAGAGGCCATTTTGGAAGCTAGAAGTTGTGGGAAAGAGTAGATCCGAGCTTTTCAGAGGTTGGAGCTTCTTCCTAAGGTAAAAAGCTCAAAACTTGCCTTGTCATTTGTGTTGTGTGCTTCTTGGACCAATTTCTAGGGTTTTTTGTCCCAAGATGGAGACTTTATGAGCAAATGGTCTCCATTGGCCTAGATCTGTCATATTTCAGGACTAGATGAGTTGTATGTTCATAAAAATGCAATCTTGGACGTAAATATTGAGCCATGCATGAGATCTAGACCTTTGGAGGAGAAAGGAAAGGTGTTAGAGGGTGTAGGGACCTTTACCGCCATGCAAAGGCTTAAAGGTTCCGACTTTATGGGATAAGAGGTTTAAGGAGAGTTAGATCTGGAAGTTGAAGGAGTGTCTTAACCGTTTAAGACCAAAATCCAAGAAAGGCTGAAACTGAGACTTACGTTGGGCGTAAATCTCAGTACGCGCAGCGTAAGGGTCCGAGACCCCGATTTTGGATCATCGGAGTACCCCCCGCGTACAAGAGCTGGTACGCGCCGCGTACTGCCCTGTTGACTTTCGTTGACTTTTAGGGTTTTGGTCAACATTTGGACTTTTGGGTCAAGGAGGGGTAAAATGGTCTTTTACCCTTCTGTGGGATTGTAGAAAGGGATGTAGCCTAGCCTTGAGAGTCGTTAATGATTTGAAATAATTACTTTATGTGATTAGGCGGGGTTAGGTCGTTGTTTCGAGATTCAGGGATATCGAGCACGTTAGTTATTAGACATCATACGAGGTGAGTCTTCTCACTATACATTACCTAGAGTGGTAACTATGTGTAGACCGGAGGGTCTTGTGTGCTATGTCTATGTATGAGATTATGTGCATTGTGATATATGTATGCTATGTGTTGTATAGACCGGACTGAAGCGTCCAACGATATAGACCGGACCGAAGGGTCCAACGATACAGACCGGACCGAAGGGTCCAACGAGCTATGACCGGACCAGAGGGTCCAACGAGCTACGGGACTGGAGGGTTCCCCTGAGACACATCGACCGAAGGGTCGAATTATAGCCTCGAGTGGCATATGTGTTGTATGTGGTATTTGGGGAATTCACTAAGCATTTATGGTTACAGTTGTTGTGTGATGTGTTTCAGGTACTAGCGAGGATCGCGGGAAGGCGCCGGCATGATCCGTACACACTGATGGAGTTTATGATATTGAGATCTTGGGACATGTTTTGTTATGTTACAGTGGACACATTATGTTTTTATGATTATCGTGTGAATGAAAGTATGTTTTAAAATGAAAATTTGTTTTGAAAAATTACGTCGTTACAGCATGCCATCGCCTACGCCTCGAGGCAGCTGAAGCCTCATGAGGCGAACTACCCGACGCATGATTTGGAGTTGGGGGCAGTCGTCTTCGCCCTCAAGATTTGCCGACACTACCTCTATGGGGTCCGTTGTACTATCTACACAGACCACAAGAGTTTGAGGTACCTCATGGATCAGCCGAATCTGAACATGAGGCAGCGTCGGTGGTTAGACGTGGTGAAGGATTACGATTGTAAGATCCTTTACCACCTGGGGAAGGCCAACGTCGTGGCCGATGCGCTTAGCCGCAAGGCAGCGCCAATCAGAGACATCTGCATGAGGATGACGGTGGTGACTCCTCTTTTGGATCAGATCCGAGAGGACCAGCAGGAGGCTATGAAGGAGGAACATCGAAAGAGCAAGTGTATTGTGGGACAGGTTTCCTCCTTCAACTATGACATCCGTGGGTTATTGACGTACACCGCAGGGTCTGGGTTCCATACCACGGGAGTGTGCGCCAGGTTCTGATGGAGGAGGCGCACAAGTCCCGATTCTCGATTCATCCCGGGGCGACGAAGATGTACAGAGATCTTCGACCCGACTACTAGTGGCCCTTCATGAAGCGGAACGTCGCCTGGTACGTAGAGCGATGCTTGACCTTCAGGAAGGTCAAGGCCGAGCACCAGAGGCCGCTCGGCAAGATGCAGCCGCTAGACATTCCCATGTGGAAATGGGAAGATATTACTATGGATTTCATCACCAAGCTTCCGAGGACTGCACAGGGAGTGGATTCGATTTGGGTTATCGTGGATCGGTTGACCAAGAGTGCCTACTTTATACCGATCCAGGAGAACATATCGGCCGAGAAGTTGGCCGATATCTACATCCGAGAGGTGGTGGCTCGGCACGGGGTGTCAGTTTCGGTGATTTCGGACCGAGACGTGCGGTTTACTTCCAGATTCTGGAAGAAGTTTCACGACGAGTTGGGTACTCGTCTGCACTTCAGCACTACCTTCCACCCGCAGACGGATGGTCAGAATGAGCGAACCATCCAGACTCTGGAGGATATGATGTGGGTGTGTGTTTTAGACTTCGGAGGTAGTTGGGATACTTACCTTCCTTTGGCTGAGTTTTCCTATAATAAGAGCTATCACGCGAGTATCGATCTTCCTCCCTTTGAGATGTTGTACGGGAGGAAGTGCAGGACCCCGATATGTTGGGGTGAAGTCGGACAGAGGGTCATGGGGAGCACCGAAGTGGTACTCAAGACGACAGAGAGGATTCAGTAGGTTAGGAGTAGCCTTCAGACTGCTCAGAGTCGGCAGAAAAGTTATGCCGACAAGCATCGTTCGGACTTGGAGTTCTAGGTCGGGGATATGGTCCTCCTGAAGGTGTCGCCTTGGAAAGGCGTCATTCGATTCAGGAAGCGGGGCAAGTTGGGCCCCAGGTATATTGGACCTTTCAGGGTTGTCGCCCGGGTGGGCAAGGTGGCGTATAGGCTAGACCTGCCAGTCGAACTCAGTCAGATTCATAGCATGTTTCACGTCTCCCAGTTACGGAAGTGCCTGGTGGACGATTCGGAAGTGGTGCCCTTGCAGGATATTAAGGTGGATGACAGCCTGAACTACATCGAGCGGCCAGTGGCGATCCTTGACAGGAAGTCGAAGGATCTGAGGAACAAGAGGGTGGAGCTGATGAAGGTGCAATGGCAGCACCGCAAGGGGTCGGAATGGACTTGGGAGCCGGAGGAAGAGATGAGGGAGCACTACCCCGAGCTTTTTCCAAATTCAGCAGCAGACTTCGAGGACGAAGTCTAAAATAAGTGGGGGATATTTGTAGCACCCGATTACTGGTACGTATTTAAATTCAAGAAATATTGCAATTTACTCTGGGACTCGGCGAGTTGGAGGCCCAACTCGTCGAGTAGACTCGACTGTTGATCGGCGGTTTAAGTGACCTACTTGACGAGTCGGAAGACCGACTTGACGAGTGGGAGCTGTGTGGACAAAACCCTAATATTTAGGGTTTGCACCCTATTAGTTCCCGGTTCAAAGATATCGAATGGATAGGTTAGTTCCCGGTTACCGGTTGAAAGATACCGAAGGGGAGGAGATTCCCGGTTACCGGTTGGAAGATACCGAAGGGCAGCCCAGCTCCCAGTTATACCAGACAGATACCGGTTGAAAGATACCGAGGAATAGGCATTATGTGGTATGTGGTATGATGGGGGAACTCACTAAGCTTTGTGCTTATAGTTTTCAGTTTTGTTTAAGGTACCTCTTCGGTGAAGGGGAAAGAGTCGGCGCGGTAGCAGCACATCACACTCACGCATGATTCCGCATCGAGCTTTCTGGGATTGTACTCTGATTTTTATTTCTATGATGATATGGTTTTGAGACACGTTGTTACAGTTTTATAAATTGTTATGACATTGGCAATGTTTTTGGTAAACTATTTTATGAGGTACTTAATTAAAATGAAATTTTTGGCCTTGAAAAATGGGATGTTACAGTAGAAATAGCTAACGGGAAGTCCGAATACACTAACGATATATACATAGGATGTACCATTACCTTGAATAACTTTTCTTTCCCAATAGACCTTATTCCGGTCTCTATCAAAAGTTTCGACGTCATTATTGGTATGGATTGGTTGTGCTCTAACCATGCCGACATCCTATGTTATGAAAGAGCCATTCGCCTGAACTTTCCAACTAACGAAACTCTTATCATCTACGGCGACAAACCCGGAACAAACCTTAAGATCATTTCTTGTATCAAGGCACAAAAGTACCTTCGCAAGGAGTACTGTGCGTTCTTAGCTCACGTGGTAGACAAAAAGCAAGAAATGAAAGACATCGCGAGCATTCCTGAGGTCTGCAACTTTCCTGACATATTTCCCGACGATCTCCCAGGAGTGCTTCCCGAATGACAAGTCAAATTCAGAATCGACTTAATCCCTGGGGCTACCCCTGTAGCCAAATCCCCCTATCGTCTTGCACCTTCAGAAATGCAGGAATTATCCAGCCAGCTGAACGAACTCCTTAGCAAAGGTTTCATAAGACCAAGCTTCTCACCGTGGGGAGCACCGGTCTTCTTCGTGAAGAAGAAGGATGGATCATTCCGTATGTGCATAGACTATCGAGAGCTTAATAAACTTACCATCAAGAATCGATATCCTCTACCTCGCATTGACGATCTGTTCGGCCAACTTCAAGGTGCGAGTTACTTCTCGAAAATAGACTTAAGATCCGGGTATCACCAATTACGAATTTTGGAGGCAGATGTTCCCAAAACATCGTTCAGAACTCGTTATGGGAATTATGAGTTTGTAGTGATGCCTTTCGGATTGAGGAATGCGCCTGCTGTGTTCATGGACTTAATGAACAAAGTGTTTCGTCCGTTCCTGGACAAATTCGTGATTGTTTTCATTGACAACATCCTTATCTACTCAAGAAGTGAGGAGGAGCATGGCCAACATCTTCGTCAAGTAGTACAAACTCTGAGAACAGAGAAACTTTATGCGAAGTTCTCAAAATGTGAATTTTGGATCTGGAAGGTAGATTTCCTGGGCCACATGGTTAGTCAAGAGGGAATACACGTGGACCCTTCCAAAATAAAGGCAATTGAGAACTGGTCAGCACCTAAAACACCTATAAAAATCCGTCAATTCTTAGGTCTTGTTGGCTACTATCGTAGATTCATCCAGAATTTCTCCCGAGTTGGTAAACCACTTACCACCCTGACACAAAAGGGTGTAACTTTTAGCGGGAGAGAGAAACAAGAAACAGCATTCCAAACATTGAAGCGAGCCCTGTGCAGTGCCCCGATCTTGTCTCTTCCTGAAGGGACAGAGGACTTCGTAGTGTACTGTGATGCTTCTAATCAAGGGCTTGGATGTGTTCTTATGCAACGGGGAAAGGTTATATCTTACGCCTCGAGACAGCTAAAAACACATGAGGTCAACTATACAACACATGACCCTGAACTAGGAGCAGTGGTATTTGCTCTGAAGATCTAGAGACATTATTTATATGGCACGAAATGCACAATATTCACGGACCACAAAAGTCTTCAGCAGCACATCACACTCACGCATGATTCCGCAGGAACAAGGTTTGAGATCAAGATCTATCTGATGCGCAGGGACAAGGTTTGAGAACTCAAATCTTGAGTGAATGCTTAAGATCAATGTATGCTTGCTAATAAATGTTCAAGTCAAGTCTGGAAAGACCAGTCAAGTCTTAGATAATGTATTCAGCAAATGATCAAGTCATTTAATGAACAACAAGAATAATTGATCAAGGTAAAGCTAATAAATGAAGAACAAGAAGAATGTTTGAAATAAACTTAATGAGAATGACAAAAGTGAGTGAAAGATCCGTAGTTGACTTGTATTGAATACTCCTATAAATAGGAGTGAAGGTTACAGTGAATTAACTAGAGTACTTACATAGGACTGGACAATAGAAATGTTTTTGACATTCTGATTGTCTAAATACAACAAAAGACTAAGTCCTATGAAAAGTCACATCAATACAAAGACAAATACAATAAATGTACAACGACAAAATAAGGTAACTCCGGATCAGCAAACATTCCGGACATGAGAGTCATTCCGGAATGTCTACAACTTCGTATCTTCTTCTCATTTGGTCCGGACAGATTCCGGACCACTCTTCACTACTTACTCCGGAACATTCACTCCGGAACGCAAGTACTTCGGAACCTGACTTAGGATTGCCAGAGGTTCACTTTCAGGTTCCAACAATCTCCCCTAAGTGAACTTAGCAATCCATTCATTTACACTGCTTCTTCCTTGATGAATGTGAAAGCCCGGAACAACCATTCTCTGACTTCAATGTACCAAGTCAGTTAACTCACAAACTTTGCTTTGACCTGTTCCGGAGCATCAGACTTGGACGCCCAGGATATGAACTTCTTCAGAGCTTTGGTCGGAACTAGATGTTTGTCAAGAACTCGGAAACAATCCTTCTTGTTTGTTTTCCTTGTTGTGTAGACAAACCCTAGAACCGGTTCTTCAATAGGACCATCTGCAAGAATTTTAGCTTCCAGAAAAACAAAGTCGATTTTGGCAACAAATTGTTCAGTTCCGTATAGATGTGCAAGCTCAACATCGCGTCGGCAAAATTCCGCAACATAATCTTTCAGGAAGCTCAGAGTAGCATGGTAAGCTCCCATACTAATGTCATCCTTTTGATTTTCTCTGAAGTAGGCAGCTAAAGTGAGGATGTCATTAGGGTTCATCGAGGGAAAGTCAGCATCAGTAACAGTCTGAGGTGTTGGCTTGTTTCGGAGGAGGTGAAAACGAAATAGTGGACAGTTGAGATCAAATTTCATCAAAAATTTTCTTCTGAAACCCTCGACTTTGGTAATTCTCTTCCTCGTCCACACTTCCTTGAGACGTTGTGCGTGCTTAGAGTAGAAAGTTTTAAGTCTTCTCGCTCAGTCCGGATAATCACTTCCGAATCGTCAGTTAGGTGAAGAGGAGCAAATTTGGTGTAGAAGTTGTTGTAGGGAGAGAGAGGAAGATCCAGCTGTTCGGAGTCATTGGTAGGAACTTCGTAGTAGAAGCACGAAACGATTTCTTGAGCCTGTAGAATACCTTCACGGAAAAGAGGAGAGATGCCACGCATCGGATCAGGATTATCCTTAAGAGCTTGAATCTGGATGTTGTCCTCTAATGCCTTGTTGATTTCCTCCTGAGACCATCCTTGTTTTTTCTTGAGAGGAGGTCCGGAGTGGAAGGCTTGTTGTTCCGCAGTCATTGGCCTTTTGCCTTTGTCTCTTTTCAGAGCTTCCATGACGAGCTTCATATTCTTATCCACCATAAATTCTGGAATGGGATTCGAAAGACGCTCTTCCGGAATGTCATCAGGGATCCGGAGTGGAGAGCCCTGGTCTATTGGAGCAATATTTGGAGCCGGAATTGGTGGGAGCGTGGAAGGGGTGGCTCGGAAGGCTTGAGCTGTGAGGAAGGTTTTGGCTTTGGCCATCTGAATGGCTTTCTGAAGAGCATCTGGCAAAGAGGATGGCCAAGAGGTTGCGGACCATACTCTCTTCTCTTCCTCAGTCAGCTTCTTTGGAGATAGCTTTTTCGGAGCTTCAATGCCTAGAACTCCATTTGTGACATATTTTTCTTCGTCACTGCCTTCTTCATCATCATAGGAGGCTCCTAGAAGTCTGGACACAACCTGGACTTCATCATCGGAATTTAAGTCTTCATCTCGGAGTGTGAACTCCGAGGCAGGTTTCCACGGATGACTTGGACCTTCTCCCCCTCTTGCATCGGTGGATCTTGGAACCGGTGCAAGTAACAAAGTATCCTTGAGATCGTCAAATTTGGAGAAGACTTTCTGAAGGCTCGTGTTAAGCTGTAGAGTGAGGGTATCATATGCTTCGGATGTTGGGGCTTGAGCAGCAAGGTGATCGAACAAATGGCTAAGAATAGCTATCATCTCATCAAACTTCCGATTCGAAACATCAACAATGTTCCAAGTGGATCGAAGAAGTTTGATGAGGACTTGTTGAATGATCATGTTCATTTCATCCTTCTTCTTGATTTCCTTTTCCATCCTTTGGATCTGTTTCTCATGACGAATGTGGGTCTGCTTGATCAGATCGTTGGTAGCAAAAACCAAGTCATCATGGACTTTGAGCATGGAGGTGATGGTGTTGAGATAGTGATTAACCAAAATATCAGATTTGGTGTCAACTTCCTCCATAGAGTGCTTGAGCCGGAGAGAAATTAATTGATCTAGTTGGGCTTCTCTTTCCGCAACAGATGGTCCGGACTGCTGGGATATAGACTGAAGGATGGCATCAAGTTTAGAATCCAGTCCGGAAACCTTTTGATCCATTGTATTGTTGAGCTCGGTTACGGAGGTTTCAATTGAGGAAACCTTCTTCATGGTATCCGACACATTGGTTTGCATCTCAAGGAGAGAAAAGGGATCGATGTAGTTGCTAGTGGAAGATCCTGATTCGGAATTGAAGTGAGGAGATTTAGCTTGATGAGAAGAGGGATCAATGGATGGACCAAACTTTGTTGCCGCATCATCGTCCTGGATTTTAAGATTGGAGTTTGAACCACCAACCGGAGTGGTTGAGGATGAGGATCCGAAGTCATAGGCAGACTTGGATACGGATGCCCTTGATTGAAAACGGATTGAAGTCATGAAATTTGTGTGCGGAACAGTTTTTGCTTCATCATCCAGCATGACTTATTTGGAGAGCTCTTCATCCGGATTGGTTTGGAAGATGCCTTGGTGAGTTGTAACAGGCGGTAGTTCAGTAGTAAGTTTGTTGGCTGCATCAGCGTCAGTGGGAAGAACAGAAGGCATATTGCTTTGGATAGCCCTGTTCCTCATGGAGATAAGAGTTGACTCCACTTGAGCTCTGGTGAGATCCAGACGTTTTGATGCGGCCCTGTCAACAAAATCTTCCCATTGGGGATCATTAGCACCTGGTCGTCCTGTACGTCTTCTGGGTATTAGACCAGTTGGGGCATCCGGAGTTGGAGGGACTGCTCCAGCTCCGTAAAGCTTAGGGTCCGGAACAGGGGTTCCGGAGTGTGTGCTAGTGTGAGAAACGAGAGGGATATCAAATGAGACTCGTGGGTGTGTTCCATGGGGGGCAAGGAACTATGGTCAACACCGGCATCACCTTTTTAGGAAGGGGAGGGTGGATTATGAGCAGACTCCCCGTGATAGTGTGCATGTGATTTTGAAACATCAAGGGGTACCTCGGATGAGTGGGCAGGAGGGGTGTTCGGACGGCCAGAGTCAGCCTGAATGTCATGAGCATCTTCCTTTAGAGAGGAAGAGCTAAATTTGGTTCACTTTTTAGGCTTTGGCTTGGTGGGAGAACCCTTTCGTTTGGCGGCTTTCTTAACCTTAGGTCCGGACGTGGTAGGATTGGCCTCTTCCGAAGTGGGCTCAACTGAGACTAGGGCAGGTTGTGTTGGGTCAAACACAACCGAAGTCTCTAAGTGTTGTTTTAGATAAATGGAATCGTAAGGAATGACGGCCAACATGTGGTCCGGAAGTCGTCTGACCGGACCAAAAGAAGATTGGTCCGGAATGCGATAAGGCTTAACAACTTTGAAAGTGACACATACCTCCGGATGATCAGACGAGATTGGAATTGGTTCGTTTAGCTCGTTGAAGATTTGTTGAATCATCAGTGCCTAAAATCTAGGGCTCGAAATTTCGTTCTCCTTTCTTTTGATGGCAAATTTGCAAAAAATCTTGCCACATAACTTCCAGAAGATCCACTGCATTGTCCCTTCCGGAGTAGATGCTGAAGATGACGTTGAGCCATTCTTTGCTAAGCGTATCGGTTCCTCCATGCTTTCTGGACAGCCCTCTGATGACGAAGTGCATTAGCACGGTCCAGAGTACGGAGACAACAGATTTCTTGAAGTCTTTAGCCCTGTAATCTTGATTATACCCGATGTAGTTCAAAAACATCTGAAACTCTTCAGTCATTGGTTCTTGGACCATGAAACCCCGTGGGTTTGTTTTCACACCGATCGCCTTAAGGAAGGTCAATTTGTAGATTGGAACAGTTCAGTCACCGATAATTGTAGTCTGTAGTGCACCAGTGTCGAGTTTGATACTGGTAAAGGCACGATGAAGATGATGAAGTGGTAGTGGAGGTTTAGGGGTTTTAGTGAGGGGAATGGATATGGGGTGATTTGCGATAAACTCTATCATTACCCTGATGGGTTCATCGTAATCCATGGGATTTAGGGAAAAGAGTTGAGTGGTGTATCTTAGAAATGGTTCTTGAGCAGCAGATGATGATGAACCCTTTGATCGTTTCTTCTTGGCAATGGATTTCTTGGGTGTTGAAGCAGTTGGGGTAGTTTTTGGTGGTGAAGGAGGAGACGCCATTGTTGCAGGATGATGAGTGCTTGAAGAACACGAAGAACTTAGAGAGAAATCAAGTGTTTTTGAGGTATTGAGCGCGTAAAGAGGTAAAAGGGGGTTTTGATTGATATTTATAGGTAAGGGAAGTGGGTCGGGTTAGAAGGGTAATGATGAGGATCCGAACGAGAAACGGGTCGCATTAAATGTGAAGGAGGTTTAGGGGGTTGAGTTGACCTGGGAGGTGAAAGGTGAGGTTTGTGTGTGGCTAAAAATGGTAAATCATAACCTGCGATTCGATGGCTACTTTATGGGGGCGTGCAAACGTGTCACGAAAATCGAGGAAGATAGGATAGGATCTTAAAGAAAAGTAACCGTTGAAACAAAAACGTTTCACCTTATTATCCTTTGGTATTCCGGATGAGCGGTTCCGGACAAAGTATGATCCGGAGGATAAGAGATTGTGTTCTGGAACATGCTAGTTTTGAAAAGAGGTCCGGAATGAGAAATGATCCGGAAAAGGTTTCGATTCCGGAGTCAAAAATTCAGTGTCATTTGGGAAAAGATGTGTGATTCCGGAACAGAAATTTTTTTGTTTTTGAAAAAGGTTGAGATTCCGGAGCAATGGTTCCGGAATAGAATTTCAAGAATTTATGGAGTGAATTTGAAAAAGTTTCCGGAACAAGATTGGGAAAGCATTCCGGAGTAAGATTTTAAAAATTCCGGAGCAAGTTTTGAAAAACATTCCGGGGTGAGATTTGAGAGACCTTCCGGAGTGAATTTTGAAATTCCGGAGTGTAGAATGTAATACCTTTTCCGGAGTGGAATTCCGGGATGCTATTATGAAGTATATTCTGAGATGAGAATTTGATTACTATGACAATGTGGACTTGAAATAGCAAACAATCAGGGTGAACTGTACAGCTTAAAAACTCAAGTGAAGGTCAGAAAGAAAGACAAGTAAAACGATCCTATGTATTTAGAGAGAAAGTAGTTCCGAGATGAAAAATTTAGATCGGAACTAATTTTCTTTCAAATACGTCTATCAAAGAGAACAAGTCTCTTGAAAGAACTGAGGATCTGGTATCATCATACCCATCTTGTTCAGAAAGCCGTTGAATTTGGTTTCGTCTAATGCCTTGGTAAAGACATCAGCAATATCATCATCAGATGGAACAAAAATGAGTTCAATGTTACCATTTAGAACATGATCTTTTATGAAATGGTACCTTATGTCAATGTGCTTGTTCACTAAGTGCTGAATTGGATTGTAGGAAATCGCAATGGCACTTTGAGAGTCACAATAGATAGGAATGCGTTGAAAGCGGTAACCATAATCCAAGAGTTGAGATTTCATCCACAACCTGAGATGTACAGCTGCCAGCAGCAATGTATTCGGCTTCGGCTGTAGAGAGTGCAATGCAGTTCTGTTTCTTGGATGACCAACTGACCAAACGACCACCTAAGAATTGACAGCCACCTGAAGTGCTTTTTCTATCAAGTTGAAGACCACCATAGTTTGAATCTGAATAGGCTTGAAGAAGGAAGCTCTCATTTGCTGGGTACCAGATTTTGAGACTCTTGGTACCTTTAAGGTATCGGAAAATTTGTTTCACAGCCAATAGATGAGACATCTTTGGGTTGACTTGAAATCTGGCACATAGACATGTAAAGAACATAATATCCGGACAACTTGTTGTGAGATAGAGCGGGGATCCAATCATTACGCGGTATTTCTTTTCATCAACAGGAACACCCGAAGGGTCGGCAAAGATCTTGTGTCCCAAGCCCATTGGTACCTTGGCGGAGGCACATGTGTCCATTGATTATTTCTTGAGGAGTTCTGAAATATACTTCTCTTGGTGAATGAAAATTTCTCTATTAGTCTGTTTGACTTGAAGGCCAAGAAAGAAGCTTAACTCCCGATTCATGCTCATTTGGAATCGACAGCATGAGATGCTTTCCATTTGATCTTCGAATAAGGTAGGGTCTAGAATTCCTCTTTGAAAACTGGAGCGTTTGAGAAAATCAGTGAGTGTCTCGTACCATGCCCGAGGAGCTTGCTTGAGTCCGTAGACAGCCTTCCGGAGTTTATAACAGTGGTTCGGAAAGGAGAGATTAATAAATCCGGGGGGCTGTTGAAGGTACACTTCAGTGTCAAGTTCACCGTTAAGAAAAGCACTCTTAACATCCATTTGGTAAACTTTGAAGCCTTTATGAGCAGCATAAGCAAGAAAGATTATGATGGCTTCAAGACGTGCAACAGGTGCAAAGGTCTCATCGTAGTCGAGCCCTTCGATCTGTGTAAATCCTTTTGCCGCCAATCTTGCTTTATTTCGAATAATAACTTCTGCATCATCTAGCTTGTTGCGAAATACCCATCTCGTACCGACAATGGGATGATTCTGAGGAGGAGGCACGAGAGTCCAAACTTCATTTCGGTCAAATTATGCCAGTTCTTCTTGCATGGCTGTAATCCAGTCAGCATGCTCCAGTGCGTCCTTAATGGATTTGGGTTCAACCATGGATATAAATGCTGAAAGATGGCATTAATTTTGGATACTTGTAGCAGAACGAGTCTGTACACCAGCATTGGGGTTTCCGATTACTTGGTTTGGAGGATGATCCTTTGTCCAAACATGTAATCGTGGGAGTTCTTGTGCAGCCGTCGATCCGATATCAACAGTGGAATTGATTTGCTCCCCCTGAATGATTTGAATGTTGGGATGATGCTCCCCCTGAACTTCTAAACCAGAGAGATTTACATCATCATTAGAAGGGAACTCAAAGAAGTTTTCATTTTCATCAATGTTGAGAGGATTGGAATCATCGAAATCAGCAGCTGCATCTTGGAAGCCATCCACATTTGATTCAAGAGAGGGATGAGCATCATTCTCCCCCTCAACCTGAGAAGGTTGAAATGGTTCAGAATCAAATGGAGGGAGGCTTAGGATCGGACCGGAAACGTTATGTGAGACAGGGGATTCCGAAGTAAGGATTGGAATGAGAGTTGGTCTTGATCGAGATTCCAAATCAAGAGCGGTTTCGGAATGACCAAAGAGAGTTTCAAAGTCAACTTCAAGAATTGTTGGAGGGATCGGACATCCTGGCGGAGGAGCATCGGACTCCATAATGTGAGTTGTAATATGAGTGGGGCCAGAATTCCGAACGAAGTCGTCATCAAAAGTAATGACAAATCTTTCTTCCAGAACACGAGTTCTCCGGTTAAGAACTCTGTAAGCTTTCGATTTTGAGGAGTACCCAAGGAAGATGGATTCATCAGCTTTAGGTTGGAACTTGGTAAGATGATCACGGTTGTTCTTGATGAAGCATCTGCATCCAAAAACATGCAAAAACGAGATTGTTGGCTTCCGACCATTCATTGCTTCGTACGGTGTCATGTTAAGGCGTCGATTGATGATGCTTCGATTTTGAGTGAAGCAAGCAGTAGATACGGCTTCAGCCCAAAGATACAGTGGTAGATTTGCGAAGTTCAACATGGATCAAGCAGCTTCAACGAGAGTTCTATTGCGTCTTTCGACTACACCATTTTGTTGTGGAGTATAGGAAGCTGAGAAGTTGTGGTCGATTCCTTTTTCAGTGAAAATTTCTCAATGGTGGAATTAGTGAATTCCGATCCACTATCACTTCGGATTCTCCTAACTGGGAGTTTGATAAGAACTTCTATTCCTTTGATAAAATTTATGAGCTCTGAGGCTGTTTCGGATTTCAGTCTTAGGAAGAAGACCCAAGTGAACCTTGTAAAATCATCAACAATCACAAGAATGTATTTCTTATGATGAAGACTTTCTACAGTGGATGGTCCACAAAGATCAATGTGTAGAGGCTCCAATGGTTCCGAAATGGATTTTTCGATGATAACAGGATGACCCTTCTTCAATTGCTTACCACACTCACAAGCATCACACAAATGATCATTTTCGAATTTGAGAAGAGGTAAACCTCTCACCATTTCGCCGGATACGAGATCATTCATGTACCGAAAGTTTAGATGAGCGAGCCTTCAGTGCCATAACCAGCTGACATCAGGAACAGCTTTGGTGAGAAGGCAGAGTTGTGGTTTGCCAACAATCATGTTGATGTCGAGCGAGTACATGTTCTTGTTGCGAAGGGACTTGATTAAACATTCTTTTCGGTCTTTAGTCATTACGTAGCTGTACCTTTTGCAAAATTTCACACGTCGATTTGAATTAGTGAGCTGAGCAACACTTATCAAATTATGTTTTAGGTCAGCTACATAAGCCACATGTGAGATAGAGAAGTTTCCATTGGTGAGGATCCCATAACCACGAATTTGAGAGTTGGAATTGTTGCCATATGTCACGTAACCAACATTTGGAGAAAGCTTTAAATCTCGCAGAAATCTTTCTGCCCCGTCATGTGCATGGAGCAAGCACTATCAATATACCATATTGTTTCTTGCTCTGAAGCACAAAGTGCCTGCAAAATTAGTGAGTAATGGAGTTTTTAGGCTTCGAATTAGACTTTGGGACGTAGGCACGGGCTTTGGACTTTGATTGTGACTTAGGAACAACTTTGTGTTTCTAGGTGGTATTCTTTGAATTATTTGGAAACAGACAGAAGGCTAATGTATTTTCATCTATCCAGTAGTCATATTCAATGACTTTGAGTTTCGGAACGGTGTGCTTCGGACCTTTGACTTTCGGAGTGTTGGTAACATTTGTAACCTCCGAAATTGTTGTTTCATCAATGGGAGTTTTGAATTTCCACACAAGATTTTTCTTTGAAGATTTTGAAGAAGATGTTTTCTTTGCATTTATGGATTTTCTTGATGACACATTGGTTTTTGAAAGATTTGGTTTAAAAGTTGTGCCATCAGATTTTGCAATAAAGATAGATGAAACAGTCTGAGGTTCTGGTGAAGTGTTTCGGATGGTCTTGGCAGTTACATGAACTTGAGGCTGAGTAGCGCTGATGACTTTCTTAGGTTCTACAAGACTAAGAGGTTCGGAAGGTCTTTTGAGGATCTTAGTGGGAACAAAGGAGTTTTGACTATGGGTTGATGCATGAGAATTCCGGGATGAACTTGGTTTGGGGTTTGCAATGAACCTGGAATTTTGTCTAGTCTTAACTTCCTTTTTATATGCATTTCGAGCTTCTACTTTGGGATCTACAAGATCATTCCTATTCATCATTGGTTTTCTCTTAGATGAGACGAGGATTTTGAGGTTTGTCCTACGGATGGATTTCTAAACTCAGGAGTAATGGGAACCAATTTAGTTTTTGAGATGACTAAGGAATCCAATTCGCAAGAATCAGAGGACACACAGCTTGAGACTTCAACTTTATCATCTAAGGATGCTCATACAAACTCAGAGGCAGTAGTTTCAGTTGTCACCGAAATGATTTCTTCAATCACACAATTGTTCACATGATTACTTCTAGGAACATAATCTACACAATTTGTAAGACTGTGATGAAAATCCGTGGTCCGATTCAGGTCCAGGTTTATCAGAGGCAGAAGAGGCGTGGAATCAGGACACTTGATAACTATTGGTTTGAACTCAGGAATTAGGGACTCAAAATGGTTTGTAGTCTTAGGAAGTGGAGACAAGGGAGAAGCAGGGGTGTCCGAATGTTTGATGTTCGGAACCTCTCCCATGAATGTTAAATTTTGCAATTCCTTCAAGGGACTAACAATTGGTTTCGGAAACTCGCTTCCGAGACCAGGTGCTTTAGACCATGGATGACGAAAATTATGAGTCATTCGAATGTCCGCTTCAAGCATGTCTACAGAGTTATGCAAAGCATCTATATTTGCATTGAGACGTTCTTTATCAGCAATTCAAACATTTCGTTCAGAATAGGTGATTTCACATTTATCTTTCAAAATGATACATTCATCGTTTCACATTACAAGTTCATGCTCTAAAGACTCGATTTTCAATTTTTTATCCTCAAAACGTAACCTAAGACGATTTAGTTCACATCCCTTCTTCTCACTGGCTTCTATGGCAGACTCATAGGCTTTATAAATGGTGCTCATATATGTTTGGATTTGGGTTAGATAAGGTTCACAAAGAGACAAATAAAAATTATTATCAGAGATCATAGATTTTACCTGTTGAACGATGCTTCGACCGGGTGGATCATTGGTGGCCATGTAGCAGTAGTGAGGTTCAGCAATATCATCTTCATCTTCTGACCCAGAAGACCAATATCCTTCATCACATTCAACTGTTTGTCTTGCCATCAGACACATGTTCCTTCCAGTTACCATGTCATCATCATCTCTAGATGACCAATACCCTTCAACATCTCTCGAAACCGTTGTTACAAAGGCTTTTTCGCTTTCAGCCATCTCTTGTGCTCTTCGGACGTGGTAAGCAGAATCCTTGATTTTTGGTTTCTACGGATCATCAGCCAGGCAATCTTTAGCAAAATGGTTTGCATGTCCACACTTATGACACACAATTTTTGGTTTGTCCGATTTGGAATTCTGAGAGGGTTCGGGGGTAGAGTTTGGTTTAATGATGTTTGGTTTGTATGCAGGAGGATTTTCCGAAGTTGGTTTAGGTTCCGAAGCTGAGTATGTTTGAGGATTGTTTTGGTGAGGAGCATGCAATCGGTTTTGGTTTGGTTTATAAGAAGGATTAAAAGGGCGTTTGTATTTCATTGAGAGTAGCGTGAACTCCTGTTGGAAACGGAGTTCAGAATCCATGGCTTCGGAATCATCAGCAGGATAGATTTGTGTGGGTAAAATGGGTACGGATGTTTGAACAGATGGAACAATGGGTTTGAAGGGATCCAAAGTAGATGAGTTCGGAATGGTTGATTCGAAAGAACTGATAAGGGCAAGAGGACCTCCGGAGAGTTCCCTTATGGTTTGAGCAACATTGGACTCATGTCCTTGAAGTTCATCAAAAAGTTGATAAAGCTTCAATTTTGTCAAGGAACCATTGCTTTGGAGACAATATTTTAAATTTCCCCATCCTTTGCCCAGACTGTTTATGAATTTGAGATTGTACTCCAAAGGAGTTCGGACAATCCCATGAGCAATCATGTTGTTGACAACGATTCGATAACGGTTGGAGGTTGAGGCCACTGATTCACCAGGAGTGGTAGTGAAGGTGTCGAAGTCATTGACAACTGAGGTGAGGCACTTGTCTTTCATATTTTCCGAACCTTCAATTAGGTCCTGAAGAGTGTCCCAAATCTCTTTGGCTTATTTGCACAATTTGATGTGCTCGAAGAGTGAAGGAGGAACACCAAACACCATTTCTGAAAAAGCAACTTGATCAGCATGAAGCTTCTCGATATCATCTGCATTTAGAGGAACAGGGCAAGTTTTATCTTCTCGCATGAGCTGAGCAGCTGCATCTCTTACAATTGTTCTTACAGGAATATGTGGACCTTTTGCGACGGATCTCCAGATTTCTTCACCTTTATCTTTGGCAATTAAAAATCTTTCCATTCTAACTTTCCAGTGATCATATTCTTCCACAACTAGTAATGGGGCACGAGTAGGGTCACCCACACTATTTGCGATTTGCATTCAAATCATTTGCTGAGGATTAGAAGCAGCCATTGAAGTTAAGATATCTTCAAGCTAAAGTGGTATATAGAAGAACTTTTATCCTTGACACAGAAATGGTTGAAATACCAAGGTAATTTCAAACCAACTATAATCTGATCTTATGGATTCAAAGGACAACCACTCAAGCTCTAATACCAATTGTGAGATCAAGATCTATCTGATGCGCAGGGACAAGGTTTGAGAACTCAAATCTTGAGTGAATGCTTAAGATCAATGTCTGCTTGCTAATAAATGTTCAAGTCAAGTCTGGAAAGACCAGTCAAGTCTTAGATAATGTATTCATCAAATGATCAAGTCATTTAATGAACAACAAGAATAACTGATCAAGGTAAAGCTAATAAATGAAGAACAAGAAGAATGTTTGAAATAAACTTAATGAGGATGACAAAAGTGAGTGAAAGATCTGTAGTTGACTTGTATTGAATACTCCTATAAATAGGGGTGAAGGTTACAGCGAATTAACTAGAGTACTTACATAGGACTGGACAATAGAAATGTTTCTGACATTCTGATTGTCTAAATACAACAAAAGACTAAGTCCTATGAAAAGTCACATCAATACAAAGACAAATACAATAAATGTACAAAGACAAAATAAGGTAACTCCGGATCAGCAACCATTCCGGACATGAGAGTCATTCCGGAATGTCTTCAACTTCGTATCTTCTTCTCATCTGGTCCGGACAGATTCCGGACCACTCTTCACTACTGACTCCGGAACATTCACTCCGGAACGCAAGTACTTCGGAACCTGACTTAGGATTGCTAGAGGTTCACTTTCAGGTTCCAACATGGAGAAGCTAACAAGAACTTACCTCAAAGAGATTGTTAGACTGCATGGTGTGCCAATATCTATTATTTCTGACCGAGATAGCAGATTCACCTCTCGTTTCTGGCAGTCTTTACAAAAATCTCTGGGAACTAGGCTGGACATGAGTAAAACCTACCATCCACAAACTGACGGGAAAAGTGAGAGGACGATTCAAACTCTAGAAGATATGTTGCGAGCCTGCGTGATAGACTTTTGAAAGGCATGGGATACTCATTTACCCCTTGTCGAATTCTCTTACAACAACAGTTATCACACTAGCATAAAGGCTGCTCCATTTGAAGCCCTCTATGGCTGCAAGTGCAGATCACCACTGTGATGGGCTGAAGTAGGTGATACACAACTAGCTAGAGGTCAAGTTCCAGACAGTACTCTCACTGGTCTGGAAATCATTCGAGAAACCACGGAGAAAATCATACAAATTCAGGAGCGACTTAAAGCTTCCAGAGATAGACAGAAAAGCTACCCTGACAAAATGAGAAAACCCTTGGAATTCCAGGTTGGTGACCACGTCTTGTTGAAGGTCTCACCCAGGAAGGGCATGATACGCTTTGGAAAGCGTGGCAAGCTGAACCCAAGGTACATAGGATCATTCGAGATTCTTGCTAGAATTGGTCCATTAGCTTACAAACTCCGACTACCTCAAGAACTAAGTAATATACATCCTACCTTCCACGTCTCTAACTTGAAAAAGTTCTTCTCCGACGAGACTCTTGTTATCCCACTCGACGAGATCGAGGTAAACAAGAACCTCAACTTTGTGGAAGAGCCCGTAGAGATCCTAGACAGGGAAGTCAAGAGAACCAAACAAAGTCGTATCCCGATAGTGAAGGTTCGCTGGAATGTAAAGCGGGGACCTGAATTCACTTGGGAGCAGGAGGATCAAATACAACAGAAATATCCACATCTTTTTCCCTAGTCTTTCTGTAACGATATAGTCTTAATTTCGGGACGAAATTCTCTCTAACAGGGGGATAATGTAACATCCCGTTATTTTCTACTTGTAAAGTCAACCCTAGTCAACCAAAGTCAAACTTGGGTCAACTAAAGTCCTCTTTATTAATTGAATTTTTATTAAAGTTAGTATAATAACCTTTGCATATTAAACCCTAAGATTATTAGGTTTTAAGAAGGGAATAAGTGGGATCCGAGAGCATTCGCATCATCTTTCTTCTTTCTTTCCCTTCGGACCACAACCTTGCAGTCGTGCATAGAACCGAGAACTTCGGACCGTAAACGAGGTCGTGATCAGGCTTCGGCCGTGTACGAGGTTCACGTCCGTGAACCCTTCGGACCGTGAACCCTCGCATATATATATATATATATATATATATATATATATATATATATATATATATATATATATATATATATATATATATATATATATATATATATATATATATATATATATGTTTCAGCTGATTTTTACTTCATTTCTACACTTTCAAACGAAATTCCAACCTTTTTCTCTAAAGTATCATCAGCCAAGAACAACCTCTCTCCTCAAGAACATGCTAAATCCATCCCTTCTCATCATAGTTCGTGATAATCACTAGTTTTTCATAAGATCTAACAGGTATCATTTCTTGATCTTGTTATCACTTCAAGAACATCCTTCAATCTTCATATACTAGTTTGGATATTAATGGTGACATCCATGGTATTTTAACAAAAATTAGATAACTTATGTTATCTCAGTTGTTTTAAACTGTGATTTGTAACAACCGGGTATTTCGGGTCAACAATAGTCAATCAAGTCAAACATAAGTCAAATAGATAAGTCTTAAAGCACTTTTTATGCCTTATCTTTAGAGTTTTTGGTTTTTGGAATCCAAGAACCATGAGATTTCGATTGTAAGGGACCGAAATCTCATGCCAAAACCGAAATCATTCATTTGTGGATGCTAGAACCGAAATCCTCTAGAACAAATCTCTTCATGACCGAAATCAAGACCAAAATCCCACCTAGGACCGAAATCACATGTAATTTCGGTGGCCTAAGGGTGATTTCGGTGGTCCTTGACCGAACTCAATGGTTTTATACGGTGGTACACTTTCCAATGTGATAAAATACACATTTCAATGCAAATGTCAAATCACTTTTACTCCCATATATATACCTAGCCGAAAACACCTTTCATAATCCCCATTTTCATCTACAAATCTTCACACTTTTCTCTCAACGAATTCATACATCTTCATATCTTCATACATTCCCAGTAGCATCATCAAGAACATACCTAGAAACACATTTAAACAATTCCTAGGAAACCATTTCCTTAAAGATAATTCTTAGGAATTGGTAAGTTCCCTTATTTAATTTAGTGTTTTATAACACAATACATGTTAAATTCAACTAATTTACGAACAATATTATGTATTTAAAACTATTAGGATACGACTATTTTCACGTGTTCTAACTTGAAGAACATCGCCACTCACATCGTTATTCAGCCAAGAACACACTCGAGGTGAGTTCATACCCCTACATTTTCCACGATTTTTCTATGTTTTAGGGGGAATACAAGTAAAACACAAGAAAACTTGTGTTAAAAATACAATATGATTACACATATTTTTACTACCATTTGTACAAAAATGTTAAAATACACGAAATATCTTTATCTCAAATTCATGAACATATACATACAAGGCTTATTAAAAATACAAAGGTTTTTTTTCATTTCAACGGAACATACATTATAAACTATAATAGGTATAGTTTATGGGTCATTTTACAATATTTATCCATTTCGGGATACAACTCAATAATAATTATTTAAAAGTATAATTATTATACACTTTGAAATTTTCTATGGAAAAGTTATATTTTCATTTACTAAAAGGTTTTTCATTTCATTACTTGTAAACTCGTTGAATCAATGATTTGTAAGACACGTCTTTAAGTACTTACTAAAGTACCAACAAAAGTCCTGAATTATCACCAGAATCTCTTGGAGGGAGAGCGAGACATTTGTGTATAGATCTATATGGGACTGACAATCCCGCGCCCCTAACTGTTAGCTACAGTTGGACCGGCAGGTCTGGAGTGACAAATGGCGTTAACATTCCGACACCTAAAGAACGTCGCAGCAGGCATATTAGTCATATTATGGTTATAAGAACTCACATGGGGAAACAACGACACATTTGGTTTACAGAGTAATTTACCTTCAAATGGTTTTATTTAGATAAAACTACATTACATTGTTTTCCAGTACAGAACAACATTCATTTCCGAAAACATACATTCAAATGGTTTTATATAGATTAAAACTACATAATACTACTTTTAAGTACGGCGATACTTATACATTTTAGTCTTAAGGATTTTTAAGGCTACAACACATATTAAGAAAATATTGGATTTTCTGGAACTAAATACTATTATTTTGTAAGAAAAGATTTACAAATTCTCATACAAACTCTTATGAACTCACCAACTTAAATGTTGACACTTTTTCAAAACCACTTGTATTCTCAGGAAATCAGTAGACAGGTACCCACACAGGTTTTGTGAAGACGAAGCTTAGTATTGTTATGTCTTATATTTTTGTCGTATGCTTTTGGAGTCAAACAATGATTCGAATACAATGTAAAAACTTATAAATTATCAACATAATGTTTGGAATGCTTTGATCTCTATTATTCAATTGTTATGATATTGTACATGATGTCATCCGCCCCCAGACATTTCCACCGTTTTACCGGTTTGGGGGTGTGACAGGATTTTCCACAACACAACAACTTAAAGCAGAAAGAAAAAGTTTTAATCGGTTTTGGAATTAAGGGGATGTCACAATTCGTATCAGAGCATTAGTTTAAGCGAACTAGGAATTTTGATAGATTTCTAGACTTAAACCAAAAAGATAAGTATGAATGGTGAGTTGTGTGATAGAATGCTTTAGGATAGATGCCTAAATTACTATAGACACAAGCATTATGTAACATTCCGTTTAAAATGAAATAAATAAAATAAGATAAATAAAATAAAATAAGTAAATAAATAAGATAAATAGATAAATAAATAATAAACCTAAAACCCCGAGATATATTTTATTATATTTTATTTTATTCTATATTAGCCCTAACGTCGTATTAAATTAGTGGGGTATACACCTTAGGGGTGTTAAAAGTTCTCTTTTTGGATATTAAGGGTTAAAATTGTAACATATGGACTTGTATTGAATAGATTCTTGGAAATAAGGGCTATAGAGTAAATATTCGATTTGAATTGAAAAAGATTGGTGAAGGAGGGACCAAAATTGAATAAAAGGAATTAAGTTCGGGAATGATCGGTACTTAAGACCCGACGCATCTTCCGTCTCATTTTTTTTCATGTGAAGCCTTCCCCAAACCCTAACCCTAAAGATCTCAGCCGCCGCCACCTTATTCCAATCGCCGCCACCATCCACTCTCTGTTGCGCCGAACCACCACGGCTGCTCCTGCTGCCGGCGACGACAAGGGATGTCGGAGGATCCTTTGAGACCGAAGAGGGAAGCTGCTATCGAGTAGAAGTGGAAGATTGTTGCATCTGTTTGATTAGTGTCTAAGCCCATGACTATAATTGGTATATACTTGACCCGACCCGGCATGGTCCATTTGGGTTGCATGGCATCGGGACATTTGGATAGACCTCTTTTTAAGAAGAGGATATTTGTGACATATTAATATATTATAAGTTCTAATATATTAATATGAAATCATTAGTATTGATCAAGAATTAATTTGGAATTAATTTAGTGATCAAAAGAGACTAATTAAATATATTGGGATTGATTGTGTAAATCATTCATTCTTATATATGTGGGCTTATGATCCATGATTCCTTATGTTGGGTTTAAAACATGTGGTGACCCATGGATACTCCAT
The DNA here is from genome assembly GCF_052849685.1 of Lactuca virosa. NCBI lineage: Eukaryota > Viridiplantae > Streptophyta > Magnoliopsida > Asterales > Asteraceae > Lactuca > Lactuca virosa. Next base: position 438,031,028 of record NC_136429.1, on the reverse strand, counting down.
GGAGGTTAAAACCCATGGAGCATAAGGAATCGTTAAAGTCATGGGTTACATGGTGTAACCCTAATGTACACACTATATAAAGACGCCATTGGTTGGTGAAATCGGCACTACTGCAAACACAATAGGGAAAGTCGATTTCTAGAGTGAAGTATATCTTCTAATGGTTATTCCAAGTTGTTTTGATGTTGTGTGAACCATTTGAGGTGTCACACTTGGGGCACTAGGCTCTTGAGCTCCATGGAATCAAGCTACTACAAAGAGGTATGTAATTCTACTAGATTTTATATTACATGTACTCTATATTATGCTAGTTAGAATAATACCTTGGAAAATTGATATTTGCATGTATAATAGAGAAAACATAGATCCAATGTATTTAGGGTTGCATGTACACCTTAGGAGTGTTAGAATGCTCATAACCCAACAGTGGTATCAGAGCCTAGGCTTCTTTTCAAGTTATACATGCTGAAATAGCTTAAAAATCGAAAATTATGGCTTCCTGGGCACTCGATTCACCGAGTCCACTGATGGACTCGCCGAGTCCATAAAGAAATTCATCCTACTCGTCGAGTAGGTTCATACACTCGACGAGTAGAAGCCCCTGACAGCATATTTTCGACTTTTAAGGTTGGAATTGGTCTAGAATCATTACCTTAAACTGTTTTGGACTTATAAAACCTGTTTTTGATGTGGTAATGATTATGGTAAACCAATTTCAAATTCATTATCAAAGTTTCAAGTTTTATATATGTTTATATGATTCTTGAAAATTATTGATATAGATTGTTCATGCTTATGAGTTTTGGTAGATCATAGGAATTATGTGCAAATTGTTTGTTAGTGTAATTCTTGATCTTAATGACATTGTATGGACTCCATAACTTGTCCTCAAGTTATGGATTACCAAGTTTTTTTGTGTCACCGTGTTTTCTGAGTTAATTTAGATTAATGAAAAAATTATGTGTTAGTTGTTTTCAATCCAAATTGATCTAAAAGTAGTTCATAAAATGTGTTTTTGTAACTTGTCCTCAAGTTATATGAAAAGTCACATTTATGAATCTTAAAACTCATAATAGTGCCATAGGTTACAAAATGAAGAGTCATCTTTGTCATAAATAGTTTTATGAACAGTTATGGATGTTCAAGAGTCTCTTCATTAAAGTTTTTAAAACTTTAATTAAACTCATAAGTTATGAAAATCCAAGAGTTTTGAAAAGTTTCAATAATTGCCCTCAAGTTTTGGAATGTGTAAAGTTTTGCTTATGAATGCTTTAATTCCAAATCAAACCCTAGAATTTTAAAAGTTTAAAACTCAACCCCTATACTATTATTATAATTTTAATTATATAGATATGTATAAGATAAAGTCAATCTTACCGTTAGTAGGCCTCATTCACGAAGCCGATCTATAAGGGGGGTATAAGGTTATTGCCTATAAAATGGCAGTTTAATGGGTGTCCACTCTCACCCACCGCTTCCTTAACTGGTGGAGGGTCGTTAGCCGAACGGGTAGGATAAGGACTATAATTCTCCCTTCATTAAAAGTATAATGATAATAACTAAGTAACTAAACACTTTTAAATTCCCAATCTTAGTTACTTAGGAAAATGTGAGGTGCTAACCCATGAAATTGCACTTTGCACCTTTGTTAAGTCGTTAGTGGAGCGTGTGTGGTTAATCGGCACACTAACATGGGACTGACAATGTGTGGCAAAGGGTAACTTAATGTTTATCATAGATTGGTGGAGCGCGTGTGGTTAACCGGCACATCAATTAGGTGATAAAGTTAAGGGTACCAAGTAAATTTTCATGGTTATTCACACCTTGTTTGTGATCCTCGGCATCCCAGTCACAAACTTGAGAGGGCACAATCGAGATTTAAACATGCCATTGAAAGTTCAATGAATCTCAAAAGATCTAGGAGTTTCAATCCAATTAAAACTTAATAATTTATTTTGTTTTTCATGGTGGAAATTGGTAAATCGTCATTTACCTACCTTCAAATATTTTATAACTTGGATTACGACATCCCTCTTCCGATTATAAATAGTTTGTTGGGTCCTAGCCTTAGTATTTTAAGTTGGGTGTTATATTAAGGACTTAAATCAACTAAACTTGAATTTCTCCCTCATAAATGTCTATTTTAGACAACTATGGTCTTCCCAAATCTTTAGGAACAAGCCTTCCTAATGAAGATGATATCCCACATGGCAATCAAGGTGAAAGATTAATCCCTTTGTTGTGCATTAATGGGACTGGAAATCATGTTTCACTACCTCCACCTCCTCCAATAATTAACCCTGTCCCACAAGTTTCAACACTTGAAAAGTTCTAAGTCACTTAATCCCTATTGGCAAGCAAAGACTATATGTGCTTACATCTTGGAGGTTAAGTCACATATTGGCAAGCCGGGAGAGTCGGGTGTCGAAGTCGCGAGGTAGCTGGTTGTTGACTTGGTTCTTCAGTCACTCCCTGATGACAGATCACGACATGACCCTTAGTGATCTTACCTATTTGCTTGATGCTGCTAAATCAGCAATGATTTGGAGCATTGGTAAAGCAAATTATATTGGAAGATCTACTTCCCAAACCTATTTGGACATTGATAATGCTGACATTGGAAGTCCAAAAAAGCTTTCTCTTCCCAATAGAAAGGGATTGGCCATGGTCAAGTCATTTGACCAATGGTAAAGAGAAAGGCTAAGTCTGAGACAATCAAGTGTACCATTTCCAAAAGGTCCATATGTTTCTTTTGCCAAAGGATGGGATATTGGTTGCGAAGCTGCCAAATTTACCTAAAAAGTTCATAACGATGGTAAAAGCCAAAAGTTTGACTTTGCTTCAGGTAAAGTCCATTATCTAACTCTATGAAGTCTCTTTTGGATATTCTTAATACATGATGTAATGTAAATACATTTTGATGTTTTGGAAGAACCAAAGGAAACCTAAAGAAAGAATATGCTGATCTGATCGCGAAGATGGATCTCGATCGCATGGTTCGATGATCAGAATTTTGAGTAGCTGCTTAAGAGTTATGATATATTGCTTAGGAATAGATAACAACATGTTTTCATATGTATTTGCATTGTAAGGATAAGATTTTTCTGCAAGTTTTAAAATAAAAGAAAAGCTTTTGATTTATTTTAAGTATCCTTACAATGACATTTGTGAAAAATTGTTGTTTATATGTTTCCATTGATAAGCAATATTGGAAAATGGATTTGAGTCTTTCATTTGTGGTAGTGTCATAATTTACCAAATAAGGAAAGATTCTCATCACCCAAGTTTCAGTTGGATAGAAACTTGGAATCATGCAAGTTGTATTGTGTGATGAATGAGAATTTTTATCTTTGGGAAATTAAGACTAAGTCCTTGCTCACATGTATATGTGAGTAAAGTGAAGGACTAAAGGATTGGGTACACTTGGTTGTGCGCTGGTCAAGTCGACCACAAGGAATGATAAGATTATTCGTCATGATTTACTAAAGTTTAGTAAATATGGTTATACTTACAAGTTTAAGCGTAATTCTGAAACATTGGAAAAGTTTCAATGTATGGCAGGACGAATGAGAAGAATCAAATTAGGCAGAAAGATAAAAGTTTCTCCAATCTGAAAAGGTGGGAGATTGCTTAAGTATCTTGGTTTATGGTTATCTTGGTGATTATGAAACCATATCACAATTGATCCTCTAAGGACACCTTAGTGCATTTGTTTGGCTAAGGAGAGGAATCGTGAATTATTGAAATGGTTAAATCAAAAGATAAATCATACTTCGTTCCAAAAATCAAATCTTAGAGTCATACTCCAAGATTGAGCCTTGAGTGACATAATCTTAAAAAGGTGTAAAACACTTGTCAAATGTAGAGTAAGATGTTTCCTATTCTTGTACATTTGAAGTTGGTTAGTTGTGATGTTTTGGATAAAACAAAGACCAACTAAGACCAATTGTATGAAGTGTTTAACTTGATAAGAATCTACACTAACTCTTGAATATTTGTTTTGTCAAGGAATGGTTCTTGACAAGAGAATCTTATATGTCAAGAGGTTAGTGGGAGTCTTAAAAGATCTTGAGAAAGTTTTAAGAACTAATCAAGAGTATTGTTAATCACTAGCCCACGACTTGAGGTTTGTAACCTATCGTGTTGACATATTCTTAATTTTGTGCCTATTCCAGTTAAAGTTGACTATGCTTGTGAGTTCTATGAGTTCTCAATTGTTTTCATAACAATGTGGAAGTAATGGTAGGCCCTTGAGCTGCCAAGTGGCAAGAAATTAAGATTCAACAACTTCAGTCCATATGAGTTTGGGTTTGTCACTAACCCTGTCTTGTGATTATGTTTTTGACAAATGCACATGGATAGGAATACATACACCATAAAAAAAATCTAAGTGTCATAAGGTTTCTCTCCGATTCATGAAAATGATGGTGAGGAAACGCTTTCACTAAATAGATTTTAAGTAGAAAGCAATTGTGATATTTGAATTCTCATGTCATTAGTGGAGTGTGTGTGGTTAACCGGCCCACTAACTAGTGAGAATGGCAATAGGTCTAGACAAACATGTGAGCTATCTAAGGAAAGGTGTATGCTTTTGATAAAGTCTTATCAAAGCAATCTTGTATCAGAAATCTGAACTTTGGCAAGAAAGTCAATAAAGTATTGATTTCTAGAAGTCCAATTGATCTCTGAGTACATGTCAAAGCTAGTGGGGAGCATAAGTGTTGTGCTAGTAAGATAATAATCATTGTGCTAGTGGGAGCATGATTATGATGGTTAGTGTTGCAAGTTAGCAATGTTAATTATAGAAAACAAAAGGTTCAATTCGCTTTGAAAATTTGTTTTGCTATAATTAAGGGAGAGGATTTATACTTCGTTCGAATTCTAAAAGCTTAGATTGAGATTTTAATCAACTTTAGTCAAGGATATATATGAATGTTATGTTGGAATGGTTCAACGTAAGGAAATTCTATATATGTTGCATTCTAAAAATTCGATTATGATTACGGCATCCCTCTTCATAGTTCGAATTTTGAGAACATGGCAAATAAAAAAAATTATAGCATGAATCGGGTCCCATATGCTTCGGGTATAGGATCGATTACATGTGCTATAATATTTATCCATTCTAAATTTTCCAAATGCCTAGGGCGTTAAGAGAGAAAAAGGGATAGACCTGGATTTGACTAAAATGATTAAGCAATTGTCGAGGACAATCTGAGGTTTGCCAAAGATTGGTTGCTCGTGGACAATTGGAAGTATAGAGATAGGACCATATTGACATATTCTGAAAGGAGACAACTCTTCTTAAGAATAGATAGTCAAAATGGGAATATGGAATTGTCTTCATAGGTGGAAGTTATTCTTTGAATTTGTGTAAGATTAGAGAACTTAATGCAAGAAGGGTGTTCAAAGGAATGTACTTTGAATGTGAGACTTCGTTTCCATGGAATTGCTCTCCATTGGAATACTTTGTAATGTCTGTTGCCAAGTCTTTGTGACTTGTGTGCATATTCATTGCAAGGGGATCATTGCATATAAGTTTAGAATATAATAGATTATAGTAAATGGCAAGACTTTGGTATTCTTACATTTAAAATAAGGATTGGGATTGTGAAATGAGCATCATTGAAATATTGTCAATTGATTTGTTTCACAAAGTAAGGATCATAAGACAAACATAGTGTGCATACTTGGAGTATGGCATAGTTATTGTTTAGAAAAACATAGTGTGCATGCTTGGAGCATGGCATGACTATTGTTTTTATTCAAGTATTAAGTTGATAAATCGAAACATTATACAATGAATAATGAGTAATCAATATGGTGCTTAGATAAAAGGTGTTTTATTTACACTCAAAGTCTTGGGGCCATATAGGATTAGTATTATTCTTGTGTTTCACTATGCATGTTTTGACTTCCCGAATAACTAATTTATTCAAACCATCCACAGTTGATAATACGTTGGAAGTAGGTATTAAGGCAAGACTGTCATGAAGTTGGCTTGTAGATGTCTAAGGTGTTGTACATAGCAAAAGTTGCTACAACATTCATGAGTGCTCATAAGTTCTGAGTATTGGATTCAACCCACGCTCATTTGAATCACTTCATGAATTTTATCACGAGTGAATAATGAGACGATAATATCTTATATTCTTCAAACCTAGAGATATGAGTTGTTGACTATGAGTTGGTTATACATTGATTGCATGAAAATGCATTGGTAACTCGATGTTATAAAACATGCCTTTGTGTATGATTCAACAAGTAGTCAGTACAAGCATATGAGTTGAAGTTTATCCATTCATTTTACCCTTAAAGGGATAAAAGCGATATCTGTGGGCCCCTCGATGATAGTTATTAAGAGCTACGATTGCTGGTCATTGATTTGTTCAGAGTTCGACAACAGCTTTTAAGAGCTACGATTGCTGGTCAGGTTGGAGTCATACTTGCAATAATAGTTATTAGACTTATCCAAGTGGGAGACTGTTGGATTAGTGTCTAAGCCCATAACTATAATTGGTATATACTTGACCCGACCCGGCATGTTCCATTTGGGTTGCATGGCATCGGGAAATTTGGATAGACCTTTTTTTTAGAAGAGGATATTTGTGACATATTAATATATTATAAGTTCTAATATATTAATATGAAATCATTAGTATTGATCAAGAATTAATTTGGAATTAATTTAGTGATCAAAAGAGACTAATTAAATATATTGGGATTGATTGTGTAAATCATTCATTCTTATATATGTGGGCTTATGATCCATGATTCCTTATGTTGGGTTTAACCCATGTGGTGACCCATGGATACTCCATGGAGGTTAAAACCCATGGAGCATAAGGAATGGATAAAGTCATGGGTTACATGGTGTAACCCAAATGTACACACTATATAAAGACCCCATTAGTTGGTGAAATCGGCACTAGTGCAAACACAAGAGGGCAAGCCGATTTCTAGAGTGAAGTATCTCTTCTCATGGTTATTCCAAGTTGTTTTGATGTTGTGTGAACCATTTGAGGTGTCACACTTGGGGCACTAGGCTCTTGAGCTCCATGGAATCAAGCTACTACTAAGAGGTATGTAATTCTACTAGATTTTATATTACATGTACTTTATATTATGCTAGTTAGAACAATACCTTGGAAAATTGATATTTGCATGTATAATAGAGAAAACATAGATCCAAGGTATTTAGGGTTACATGTACACCTTAGGAGTGTTAGAATGCTCATAACCCAACAGCATCGTTCTCGCTAAGCTAAACCACAACCCTTTTGCCCCGTTTTCCTTCTGTGGTAAGGAACCTCTCCCGTTGGCTGCTACGTCGTCGCTGCCCCGACAACCACCCTCTGATTCTCGTTCGACGTCGCTGCCACCGTCGGCAGTGGCTGTGTGCGTGTGTATGTGTGTCTTTCATAAGTATTCCACTGTGTTTTATGTAATTTCGCATATGTGTGTGGGTGTTGTTTTCTGTTTGCATGATGGTGAAGTATGGCCGGAAAACGAAGAAGAAACCCACCATGGCAGCCAACCATGGTGGTTGCCGCCCATGCTGCTTTTTCTGCCGCCACCAGCCACCATGAGTGGTGGATGTGTGTGTGTGTGTGTGTGTGTGTGAAATGGAGTGTGTGTTCGTTTTTTTATGGTGTAAGGTTGTATGTTCGGTTCTTGGCCGGAAGTTGAAGAAAACCCACCACCACCACCGTGAGGTGGTGGTTGCCGCCGTCTGCCACCATCTTGGTGGTTGTATCGGGCATTTTTTTTGTGTTCTTTTTGGTGTTAGTGTGTGTGTGTGTGTGATGTAAGAACTTTTATGTGTATTTGGATTGTTGATTTATCACTCGAACTGCCGCCGTGTGCGGGTAGCTGCAGCCGCAGACTGCCGCCGACCACCACTGCCCGAGGGGGCAGTGGGTGGTGCCCGATTTGTTAAACATATATTTAATTAATTCACTAATCATCTAACTTAAGGAGTTGGAAACCCTAATGTCAAGAAACCCTAGTTTTGGAGTTGGTCAGGATCCGCGTTAAAACTACTAATTAAACTTAAAATAAAACTTAATTATTCTCTACAATTAACTTAATGCAATATTGGAATTAATGGATTAAGTCCTTAAAGGGTTAAGTGTGGAACACTAACCCTAGTTATCGTTTTATGTGGAAAACCCTAGAATCAGAGGGCTCTATTTGGACAATGATCGGGCGCGTACTTGGGCTATTGATTGGATTATTATTACACCCGAAAATGACTGAGTCAAACATTAATCAGTCCTACCCTTAGGTGATTAAGTCCTTGATGGGTTAAGTGGTATTACTTAACCTTAATTGTCATTTTATGTGAAACCCTAGTCGTCATTTCATGTGAGGTGGTCACTGTTGCAAGTAACTATGACCTATGATCGGGTATTGACTCAAGTATCTTCCTGTAGGTGATTGGAAGTGAGTTGAAGCTGGTAGAGTCCTTCATTGCTACAGTGGTTATCTACACGCATATCGAGGTGAGTTTCGTGTCACACCCCGCTAAAGCGGAAACACGAGGCGTGGCAGTACAAAGGGTCTCATAGGAAAAGTTAAAAGACAACACCAACCATAGTATTAAAGATCCTTACAAATTTACAATGAGTTTGAACAACTTTTTAAAAGAAATTACAATGTATTGAAAAGTCAACACATGCAAATGCTCCTACAAGTGTTGTGTCTCTACCTGCCTCTTACTAGATGATTCCTGAAATAAAAATAGTTGGTGAGTACTCACAGGTTAAAAATAATATTGGTTTAATGAAACGTAATCAAAGTTTTGATAAAAGTTTCCATAAATAAAAGTACATTGTTAAAATGAGTAAATAAGTTTGTATAACAAAGTTCTTTGTCATCATGATGAATAAAGTATGTTGCCCAAATGAGATGCAACGTTCATATTCTCATGGGAAATAAAGTTCGTTACTAAAACGAGTAAACAAGTTTCGTTGCTACAATGAGCAAACAAGTTCGTTAATACAAGTAAATAAGTTTCTAGTAACAAAAGTTCGTTGTTATAATGAGAAACAAAGTTTATTACTATAATGAGAAACAAGGTTCATTGCTATAATTAATAATCGAGTTTGTATGTATATGAGCAAACAATGAGTTCACAACCAAGCCTATTACTGATGCCCTATCAAGATCTATGCTTATCGTTCCATAGATTATATGGTATCATGCACTCCAGCAATCGGGCGAGTGAGGAGTTGTCAATGCCAAATAGCGCTATCCATAATGACCATTGGCTCAAAGAGTTAATGGTTGGAGTAAAGTATAAGGGAAGGGACTTAAGACGATAAGGCCTCATGTTTCGTGTTGCATAGACATACATAGCAAAATATAGCAATCAAGTTTGATACAAATCAATTTAAATACAACGTACAATAAACAGTTTTTCGGACATGCTTTTCCACCCCAAAACAATAAATCCGAAAATAGGGGGAGTCGTGAATACTGACAATGCATTGATATGATGCAAATGGTGCCTTGAACTACTTCTACTTGTACCACTACCGATTCCTACAATAATGGTATACGCTACTGAGTCTCTAATCGAAATCTAACACTAGTATACTTACTACTACAATAGAATTATGTCAATATTGTGTCAAAATTTAATATTGTTAGGTTACAAACATTTTTCTGTGAAATTTAGATTTCTATGAATCAATTTGTTGTATAACAAATTCAAGTGGAATTTTCCATTATTGAAATGTTAAAATTTAACATTTTAGGAGGTGTTCCAATGATTGAATATTTAAAAACCAAGTCAATTTAGTTCCAAAAACTCCCAAACTTTGCATTTCAGTTTTAATTGAAGTCAAAAACCTTAAAATAAATTTTCCTAACTTTTTTATTTGTCTAACTATTTTTCACCATTTTAATTCCTTGAATAATTGTAAAATCAATGAAAAATAGTAAGTTATCATGAAAAACTCTTATAATTTTTTTGTAACTGTTTTACATTGTATATAATCTGGGAAAAATAATAATATGTATTTTCAAACAGTTTAACATGACTTTTCTGAGTTTTGTATATCTATTCTATCAAAATAGAGATAAACAGAAAACAGTTTCAAAAATTCTCCAAACTTTTTTTACTAGTGTTATTACATATATAAAAGTTGGGAAAAATATAAAAGTTGGTTTCCAAATAGTTTAGATATTTTCTTTGTTTTATTCACTTAAATAAGCATTAATTCGTGAATAATTACTAAACAGTTAAGGAAAATTACCAAACTTTTTGGAAACTTCATATACAGTCTACATAATCTGGGAAAATTATTGAAAGTCATTTTTGAACAGAAAATCCCTATTTTTAGAGTTTAAGTGTGTTTAATACCAAGAAAATAGAAACAAGTAGTAAACAGTTAAGATAAATCCCCAAAATTTTTATTTATGGTTATAATGTAATAAAAGACTTCCTGGTAAGTTTATGTGAATTTTGGAAAAATTTAAATATTTTTCACTTATTTAATTCTTTTAATATACATTAAATCTTGGAAAAATAGTAAAAGGTTATGGAAAATTCATCAAATTTTTCTGTGAAGCTTATATATATATATATATATATATATATATATATATATATATATATATATATATATATATATATATATATATATAAGCTTATAAAAATAATAAATATGATTTTTATAACTTGGAACCCGACTTTTGTTATTTATTTGTGCTTAATAACATTAAAATAAAAACTAATACTAAATAGTAATAAAAATTTCTCAAACTTCTTGGGGGATGTTGCTTTACAGTATAGGTTATTTATGAATTTTTCCAGAATTTATTTACTAGTGTAAGTATTTTATATGCTTTAACACTCTATTTTCTTATTATTTTCATGTAAAAATAAAATATATATATATTGAGCTGAAAATTTCCAGAATGCATCTCCATACAATTTGATAACAATGAAAAATCGTTTTCATATTTTGGATTTCGAAAAACATGCCTAAAGGCTAAAAGAACCCCTTTCTAAACTTTCATATTTCTGAAAAACCCAAACTTTCATACTTGACAATATAGTTACTCCAAAACATGCTACTTGCATATTCATAAAAAAACAATATTTTACATTGATAAAGTGATTACAAACGATTGGATACAAACCGACTATTACAAAATGTTATATATTACACAACTACCCAGGATACTATACTTTTATACATACATGATCCCTAAATACAAAAGTAATATTACAACTATTCTAAACCTTCCAACAGTATATAACTCTACTGGTTACTTATCTCCTACAAATTTGTTAAACATTAAGAGGGTAAGCGGTGACGCTTAGTGAGTTCAATAATAGATACAATATAACGTTATGCCATATATATACTTCAATATGGCAGAAGCAAAGAGGAACAAGGAACAACAAAGGCATATGTGAATCATGTGACAAACTTTCCATATCAATCATTGATTTGATTCAAAGATATACAATCAATGAGACATAACAATTTCCATACTTGATATACATCAATAAAGCTTTGGCCCAAATGGCACAGAAGACATACAACTTCGGATTAACATTTTGGTAGATTTCAGGCTTATAACCCTGTCTAACCTTCTGCCAATACCATAGAATATAAATCACTCTCTTATGGAGACATGTTCTACATGGCCAGAGTCAACATACCAGTACCAATATGAATCTAAGTCCTTTCACTGATCACATGGTCAAAGGTATTTCTTTTGCTATTAAAAATAGCGAATAAAAATAACACGGGAAAATAACCCGGAATAATAACACTGAAAAGCACATAGCACATATAACACATAACATACAATTGTTCCTATATATTAAACTCACCTTGAAATAACCGGGGGTCAAAATAATAATTTGTGCAGCATTTCGGCTCTAAATATGACTTTATTCTTTGAAAACCGGGAGATTTATTGAAAAACCGGGCCTTGCGAAGGTAGAGCTTCAAACCGAAAAGATAAATTTCTCGGGCTCTCTGGGCACTTCGGAACGTATCTCGGGCTTTAAAAATGATACTGAGGCTTCGGGGGATGTCAAAATAGTAAAAATATGGATTTATGGGTGAAAAATGGCAAAAATCCCATTTTACCCGGGTAATCTCGCAACCCTTGTATTTATAGGGCGCGGGTGCGAAGGTCGGCCGAGAAGGAACCAGGCGTCAGCAGCAGCGAAGGGCACGCGGCAGCAGCAGAGCGAAGCAGGTGGCGCGTATGCGAGGGGCCGGGCGCGAGGCTCAGAAGTGTGACACGGGGCGAGGCGCGTCGGACGCGCATTGGACCGAAGCTCTGGGTGAACCGAACTGCGACGCGTGTCGGACACGAGGCGTGATCTCGCGAGGGTGACGTGGCCGGCTCCAATCCATGTGAATTTCTCAGAAATTGCACCCAAACCTTCTAAAATCCATAATGTTCGCATACGGGATCCGTTTTTGACGTTCTTTATATGCACGCGTAGGGAAAATTATGCTCTACGACTTTTGTTTAGACTTCGTCGGCTAATTTTGACTTTATTTTTAATATTATCATTTTTAACAGACCGGGACAGGAAAATCCGTTAAAAATTCATAACTTCTTCATCCGACGTCCGTTTTCGTCAGACTTTTTACCGTTGTACTACTATTGACGAGACCTTCGATTCTCGTTTAGGTTGTGTCGGCTAAAAATCACTTGATATAATATCCGAGTTTTTAGTTGTCTATTGCTAAGCTGAAACTTAGAAAAATCATAACTTCCTCATACGAAGTCAGATTTTGGCGTTCTTTTTATGAAAATTCTCGGTTTAACAAATACTACGACTTTAATTTAGATCACCAAGGCTAAAAAGTAGTCTATCAAAAACTCACTTTTTACGTCATTCGGTGCCGTGCCGGTTTTGTCGCTGATCTTCGATTTGTCATAACTTCTTCGTTATAACTCAGATTTCGACGAGGTTTTCGCCTAAATGTTTCTAACGAGATTCTTTACAACTTTAAATAATAAAATTTTACTTCTTTCAAATTTTATATTTTCGCTAAATTTCACTATTTGGCTTTTAATTGGAATCTCATAAGACTTCCTATATTTTATGAGTGATTTTGAACATAGTTTTACTTCATTTCTAGTAAAAACTATCTGTTAGAACTCAACATTCAATTTCATATAATATTTCATAATATTATTAACTTTTCAAATTACATAACACAATTTCAAAACGTGTATGTTACAAATATCTCCTCCTTTTGAGGATTTCGTCCCCAAAATCACAACGATTTAGACAAATGAGGATATTTCGCTCTTATCTCATTCTTATTTTCCCTAAAGTATAATTTGGGCCTCGATGGTGGTTCCACTTGACAAGCACCAACTTCACTTCTTTATTACATAGATTAGTTGTTCTTTCATTTACGATCTCTTCTACTTAATTTATTATCATGTTTCACCTCGGATAATGGAACCGTTTCATCATATACGCTCAAGCATTTACGTAGATATCTTACATGAAATACATGATGAATACCTGCCAAATCTTCAGGCAATTCCAAGCGGTATGCTTGTTGACCAATTCTCTAGATAATTTTGAAAAGTCCAACAAATCTAGGACTCAATCTCCTTTTCTTCTCAAATTTCATAATACCTTTCCACAGGGATACCTTCAGTATGACCCACTTGGAATTCTATGGGCCATCTTCTCTTTTCTGCATAGAACTTTTGTCGATCATGGGCCACTTTCATTCTTTCTCATACCAATTGAATCTTATCAGTGGTATATTAAATCAATCCAGGGCCTCCAAGTATTTTCTGTCCTACATTATGCCAACATAATGGTGTTCACAGTTACTACCGAACTCTAAGACACATGCACGAAGCATATCTTCTACTGTTTGGATTGTTCTCTCCGTCTAACCATCTGTCTGGGGATGATAAGTTGTGTTGAGAGCAACTCGAGATCCCAATTCACATTTCATACTCGCCCAAAAGTGAGAAGTGAAGCGAGTATCACGATCGGAAATAATCTTTAGTGGCACACCATGTCTCGCCACAATTTCGTCTAAGTAAACTTGTGCGTATTTCTCCATTAGAACCGTTGTACGTATGGCGAGAAAATATGCATTCTTAGTTAGTTGGTCGACAATTACCCAAATGCTATCATTCTATATAGCAGTCTTTGGCAATTAGAATAGCACCAGGCATAAGGTCAATTTGGAATTCTACTTGCCTATTCGGGGTAGTCCAGGCAATTTATCGGGAAGATCATCAAGATTTTCATTAATAATGGAAACATCATTTACAGTTTTCTTCCCCTCTTTTGAGATATCAACTGCATTAGCCGGATAAGTAGAATATCCCTTCGATATAAATTTACGAGTTTTTAAGAAAGAAGTTATTATTTCAACGTAGACATAAATAGAATCCTCTTCTTCGATAGGGATGCATACTATCTCTTTGTAGCACAAGAGTTTTGCGTGGTTCTTTGACAACCAATCCATGCCGAGAATAATATCAAAGTTGGGCAAGGAGATAGGAATTAGGTTAGCAAGAAGATTATAACCTTCAATTACTATGACACTATCTCTATAGACTTTATCAGCAAGTAATGATATATTTCCTATGTTATCTATATGAAATGATTGGACAATTGCGTAACAAGCAATTTGAAAAGAATGTGCGAATTTATAAGGCACGAAAGAATCCGAGGCATCACAATCAAATAAGATGTGAACAGATCTAAAGTTTACGAGAAAATTACTAGTCACAACATTCGAGTCCTAACATACTTCCTCTGTGGTAATCTAAAATGTACGATATCTAACTTTTGGTTTGCCAAACGATTGTTAAACTCTTCAAACTTCTTAATTACTAGCGGTGCTCAAACCTGCACCCGCTCATCATTCTCTATTGGGCCTTCGATCCTAATCTTTGAGTTAAAACTCAATTCTCATTGCAGACTCCTTCTCCTTCTTGGTTTATAGATTAAACCCAAGATAAGGTCTTTACTTTTGCTATAACAACAACTCGAATGGTCATATTCTAATGACCTTTGATTTTATAACGCACAAGACACATAACGAACCAAACTCTTGTATTAGAATCAGATCGAATAAATCGAGCTGGTGGAATAAAGAAAACAAAAGGAGTTTGATCAACACGTGGATGCTTCGGAACAGAAAGAATAGCACCACGTATCTCTAATTCGTGCTTTCGGACATACACATCAATTTTGTCAAATGACAGAATATTTCAATTGATTACGAAATCACGGATTTCATACTGTAATCCTTCCATGAATAACTAAATTCTTCATCGCCTTCATAACAGGTAACATCTCTAGTTAATGGTTGCTCAATTCTTTAATGAAGATTGTTATATTTCCTATCGACCATCTCGACCGTCTTCTTCTTGACTGAAGTTTCGTCATTACTCAATACATGGCTTTCTAAACCAATCAACTTTATCTTTGTAGATTTATATTAATCGGACTCCACTCTTTATTACATTAAGATTTGAACGATAATTATCTTCTTAGTCATTACCGAAACAAAGGTAACGACACACATGAATAAAACGGAATCATTTACTAGCTTCTTGGTAACCTTGTGACTTTTCCTGATCCAAGCGTGAGTCCTGTGCTTCCAGTAGTATAGGCCTCTACTACTATTCACACCTACTCATACTCGTCCCAAGTATTGTCCCGCAGTTCTCAACTCACCATTCAAAAGTTTTCACAAAGCAACTTTTCACACCTGAGTGTGTTCAAACAAGTACATACAACAATTTCTCTTAGACTCAACTAGGGATTTCGCGTTTCTATCAAACATATTTAGATTTCCTACACTCGTCTTCTAGAATTCTTCTCACGTATATTCTTGATCTAGCATATTCTAATACTTTTTCATAGGTCGATAGAAATATTACTTCCAATTCTTCATATAAATTCTTTCTCAGGTAGTGTCTACTCTGCAAGAGATACTACACCCAAAATTTACTCTAGCAGTGTAAAGACAAACGGTTTCCAACTACTTGCATCATCTTCAAACTCATGTAATTCACCATATACATTTGTTCATTCCATTTTCCTTCCATGACATCGTCATTCCTGTATCTGAATAAGTCTTCTTCTCATGGTTGTATCTTTTAAATCTACTTCATAGGAGTCTATCCTAAGAAGTCTGTATTATAGTTGCATCTCAACAAGCTCTACTAGCTTCAACTTGGTTCTCTGTCATTCCTAACTACAACATTTCTTCTCATATAATACTATGAGTGTATTGCTTCTTCAATTAAGCATTCTACCTTACTTAAACAAGTAAGTTACTTAACATTTTATTACTAAATGACTTAATTCACCATCCTAATCATGTATGTTAAAGTCGGCTTAACACACAATGGAACTTTCATAAGGATGTGATAGAAGTGAATCATCACTCAGTATTATTAAATACTAAGTCTGAACATCTTGTATAGGGTTACTACTCGAACTACATACTAAATCACAAAGCCTTGGCCTATTGAGTCTGAAAACTTCATTAGCCTTTCCTTTGATCTTCATTTAATTCTTCTAAATCTTGTACCACATAAATTTCAATACTGTCGAAGTATTTATCACCAGCTTCGGTTCTTCCGACTCTATAAACAATCACTGCTTCAATCTGGACAGCGATGGAACAACTTCATGGATTTGTACCAACACATTTATCTCACCCAAACGTGTTTCAAATGCACATCTTTCTTCCAAAGATTTTATTATATATCAAACATACTTTAAATGTATATTACCACTCTGTTGGTATTAATACACTATTTACGATAACACTTCATATTTATTATTTTACGACATCCCACGATCGTTTATTTATAAACTTATCGATGTCAACTATCATAAGTCTCTTTATCACTTCGAAAAGTTTCATGTAAATTCTATTACGAAAATTCTTAGAAATATAAAATTTTCTAAACCAAGGTCGGCAACAGACCTTAAACTTTCTCAAATAATAGCAATATAGGTATGAAACCTAAAGCATGATATATTTACTTATCATTTAGCACTTAACAGAATATAAGGCATATCTCCTCTTAATATTCTAGTGCTTGTCCCCATTAGGTATTCAACCTAAAGTATACTAGATACATATCGTATCATCTTTACTTAACAATCCATGTTTAAATCTAGAAATTCTCAAAATTCCCAGTTCACATAAACTAATTCTCTAAAATTTTTGAAGTAACTTAATATCTTAGAATACTAGGGTTTATCACTACCCAATACCCCACTTAAGTATTTCCTATGGTTTGTATCCATATATTTACAATGATTCAGTTCATATATTGAACGTCCAATAGTTTAAGTCTAAATACCAATCCATGGAATTTAGTTCACTTAAACCACCGCTCTGATACCATGATTGAAAGAACCCCTTTCTAAACTTTCATATTTCTGAAAAACCCAAACTTTCGTACTTGACAATATAGTTACTCCAAAACATGCTACTTGCATATTCATAAAAAAAACAATATTTTACATTGATAAAGTGATTACAAACGATTGGATACAAACCGACTATTACAAAATGTTATATTTTACACAACTACCCAGGATACTATACTTTTATACATACATGATCCCTAAATACAAAAGTAATATTACAACTATTCTAAACCTTCCAACAGTATATAACTATACTGATTACTTATCTCCTGCAAATTTGATAAACATTGAGAGGGTAAGCGGTAACGCTTAGTGAGTTCAATAATAGATACAATATAACGTTATGCCATATATATACTTCAATATGGCAGAAGCAAAGAGGAACAAGGAACAACAAAGGCATATGTGAATCATGTGACAAACTTTCCATATCAATCATTGATTTGATTCAAAGATATACAATCAATGAGACATAACAATTTCCATACTTGATATACATCAATAAAGCTTTGGCCCAAATGGCACAGAAGACATACAACTTCGGATTAACATTTTGGTAGATTTCAGGCTTATAACCCTGTCTAACCTTCTGCCAATACCATAGAATAGAAATCATTCTCTTACGGAGACATGTTCTACATGGCCAGAGGCTACATACCAGTACCAATATGAATCTAAGTCCTTTCACTGATCACATGGTCAAAGGTATTTCTTTTGCTATTAAAAATAGCGAATAAAAATAACACGGGAAAATAACTCGGAATAATAACACTGAAAAGCACATAGCACATATAACACATAACATACAATTGTTCCTATATATTAAACTCACCTTGAAATAACCGGGGGTCAAAATAATAATTTGTGCAGCATTTCGGCTCTAAATATGACTTTATTCTTTGAAAACCGGGAGATTTATTGAAAAACCGGGCCTTGCGAAGGTAGAGCTTCAAACCGAACAGATAAATTTCTCGGGCTCTCTGGGCACTTCGGAACGTATCTCGGGCTTTAAAAATGATACTGAGGCTTCGGGGGATGTCAAAATAGTAAAAATATGGATTTAGGGGTGAAAAATGGCAAAAATCCCATTTTACCCGGGTAATCTCGCAACCCTTGTATTTATAGGGCGCGGGTGCGAAGGTCGGCCGAGAAGGGGCCAGGCGTCAGCAGCAGCGAAGGGCATGCGGCAGCAGCAGAGCGAAGCAGGTGGCGCGCATGCGAGGGGCCGGGCGCGAGGCTCAGAAGTGTGACACGGGGCGAGGCGCGTCGGATGCGCATTGGACCGAAGCTCTGGGCAAACCGAACTGCGACGCGTGTCGGACACGAGGCGTGATCTCGCGAGGGTGACGTGGCCGGCTCCAATCCATGTGAATTTCTCAGAAATTGCACCCAAACCTTCTAAAATCCATAACGTTCGCATACGGGATCCGTTTTTGACGTTCTTTATATGCACGCGTAGGGAAAATTATGCTCTACGACTTTCGTTTAGACTTTGTCGGCTAATTTTGACTTTATTTTTAATATTATCATTTTTAACAGACCGGGACAGGAAAATCTGTTAAAAATTCATAACTTCTTCATCCGATGTCCGTTTTCGTCAGACTTTTTACCGTTGTACTACTATTGACGAGACCTTAGATTCTCGTTTAGGTTGTGTCGGCTAAAAATCACTCGATCTAAAATTCGAGTTTTTAGCTATCTACTGCTAAGCTGAAATTTAGAAAAATCATGACTTCCTCATACGAAGTCAGATTTTGGCGTTCTTTTTATGAAAATTCTCGGTTTAACAAATACTACGACTTTCATTTAGATCACCAAGGCTAAAAAGTAGTTTATCAAAAACTCACTTTTTACGTCATTCGGTGCCGTGTCGGTTTTGTCGCGGATCTTTGATTGGTCATAACTTCTTCGTTATAACTCAGATTTCGACGACGTTTTCGCCTAAATGTTTCTAACGAGATTCTTTACAAATTTAAATAATAAAATTTTACTTATTTCAAATTTTATATTTTCGCTAAATTTCACTATTTGGCTTTTAATTGGAATCTCATAAGACTTCCAATATTTTATGAGTGATTTTAAACATAGTTTTGCTTCATTTCTAGTAAAAACTATCTGTTAGAACTCAACACTTAATTACACATAATATTTCATAATATTATTAACTTTTCAAATTACATAACACGATTTCAAAACGTGTATGTTACAAAGGCTCAATGTATTATAGAGAAAAATTTGGTTCTTGTGATTTTGGTAAAGTTTATTGATGTCACTTTGAGAATTTTTGCAACATGTTATAAAGACTTTTGATTCAAGATATTTTTGTCCCTCTGAATATATGATGTTAAGAGTTCAAAATAATTTTTGAAGGATTTTTAGTGATAAATAAGTCCTTTGAACATGCAACACAAACAAATATTCATAAGGAAAGTGCTGTTTGAGCAACAGTTTTGTAAAAATTGTTAAAAATCGAAATATTGGAATTTTCCATTGAGGTCAGATCGGTTTGAAATCTAACTCACAATATTATATTTCAGAAAAATAATCTCGAACTTTGGTTAAAACATGAGTGAGATATGGCAGTTCAAAATCAGGCAAAGAAATCTGGGAGATTGCATGCATGATGATTGGTTAGCAAAAGTGAGTTTTCATCATTTCTTCGAGTAAATCTTTTGAAATATTTTATGAAATCATGATCCATGCATGTTAAGGTCTTGTTTCCAGAGATCAAATATATTTAAAAATCATAATTTACATACATGCATTAAAATACAAAAATCTTATTTCTCAAGAACTCTTAAAAATGAGTTTTATGTTCTTAACTTGAAAACCGATTTTTGTGCTAAGATCATGAACATGCAACCATGTTTTTCTACTTGCATGGTGTTAAAACACATCCATGATGTTATAAAAACCATTTTAACCAAAATAAAACAATTTTGAAGAAGATGAAGAAGTAGAAGTCGGTTTTTGAAGTAATATGCACATAAAATCATAAGAAAATAGTAGAAACTTGCATGCATGATTTAGTTAGGTGTTTTTACCTTGATGAGTCCTTATAGATGATGGATATTTTTATGCAAAATGGTGGCTTTTGCTGGAAATTTTTGTGGGTGAAAGGAAGAGAAGGAATGGGGGTTTTAGAGAGAAGAAAAGAGAGAAAAAAGAAAGATTTCATCTCTCTGGATACCCAATCTCTCTCGTCATCTCTTTGGGGTTTCTCTCCACCATAATTGGCCACCAAAATACAGATATGCATGTTGACTCATGAATTATCGACTGGAAAAATCTCTCCCATAGATTCTACATCTAACTTTGTATTTTCTAGAGATAAGTAGGAGAGAAGTTTTCTAGAGAGAGAAAGAAGAGATGTGTGTGTGTTGGGAGAATGAGAGTGAAATGAGGAGAGGGGGCCGATTTTTGAAGTGTAATACCCCTTTATCTTTCATTTTCTTCTATAAAATTTAAATTCTTCTATAAAGTATCTCAATTTTTATATAAAATGTGCACTAAAATCAAGTTTTTACTCATAAAACCTTGATTTTTGATTTATAAATTAAGGTTAAATGTTAATGAGTTAAATTTTATTTTCCTTGAATGCATTTTCATAATTTTAATTATTATAAGATCATATTATAAGGTTCATAACTATTTTTATAGAATTTTTAAGGTTAAATTTCATAAATTTAGGTTTTTAGGGCATTTAGGGTTTTTGAGAGTTTGTAAATCTTTGGATATCAAAATCAATAGAATCTTTGAGACTTCAATTTATCTTATGGTATTATCACTCTTTTATAGTTATAAATAATTTTTGTAATTTATTTTATCGGTTTATTGGCATTCTATGTAGTGGTTTCGAGATTCAAGTGAAATTGAGGAATCAAGTATACTAGTCCTAGTTTCCAACTTTGACTTAAGTTTCTATGAAACTTTGACTTAATTTTGTATGAAATTTTGACCTAATTTCTACTTCTTAGTCAAGTGCATGATGTGTGTATATGATTCATGAAAAGGTGTTCGAGTCAAAGAGTGACCCGAATATGGATATTCACTACAGTTAAGTAGTTGTAGAATTCACATATCAATGTGAAATCTAAGTATGTTATCCATCGTTCTAAGTGTTTCCAAGTTTCTAGTAGGTTATAAATTAGCTTCTAGTTACTAATTCTAATATGTGTCATGCCTATACGTGCAACTAAGTTTAGTCAAATCTAGAACCGACTCTAATTTTGACGGTTGTCACATTTCGCCTCACTATACACGTGGGTCGAAGGCACCAATGTTGGCCCACTGGTTTTAGTTATCTGATAGTAGAGGGATGCTTTAGGGATCTTCTAGACCTTTGTTTTGGTATTGAGTATGTTGTTATGTTGTAGTGATCTATTAGATCTGTCTCCTGGTATTGAGTATGTTGCTTTGTGGTAACAACCTGTAGAACTGTATGTTATTTGTGCTTGTTGGTTATCATCTATGGAGTGCCCTTAGGGACTGTGTGTGGTTATGTAGTATAGCCTGAGAACTCTTGGTCTAGGCTCTTTTGCATGTTCCTTGTTTGGTTGTGGCTTTAGAGTAGGATCATCTGTTCGGGTGGCTATCTCACCTCTGGTTACTTATGGTTACGCATTCTATGGAGGTTGGCTGGTAGCAAGACTGTATGTTGCGAGAGGACTAGTAGACAGTAGTCAGTTGTATGATTGATGTTTGCCTATATTATGTGTCTACTTGATCATGATTGTTTATATGTCGACATATTGTGTTTGGTTTGGGTTGAGGTGGTCCTGCTTTGTGCGGTAGGCCAAGATACCCGGTGCGAGCCGATTGTAAGCTGTAGGCACGGAGGCTCGGGAGGACTGGTTTAGGTTGAGGCGGACCAGTGTAGACTAAAGGCCAACAGATCCAGGGTGGCCCGGATAGACTACAGGCCAGGAGGGCGTACCAGTCAGGCCGAAGGCTCGGAGAACGGTCCAGATAGGCTGAAGGCCCGGTGAGGCGACCCAGTCATACTGAAGGTTCTGTATGCATGTTGTTTGTTATTATGTTTATGTGGTGGTATTTTGGGGTAAAACTCACTAAGCTTTATGCTTACCCAGTTGTTTATGGTTTCAGGCATCATCAGTTATTGCTGGAAGGCGAAGGTGGGACTGTACACACTCATCAGCAACATTGAAGATTCCATGTTTCTATAATACTCTGATTTCTAATAAATGTAATTCGGAATAAACGGTTTTCTTAATTAATGGGTTAATAAATTGGGAAGTTTTACCTTAACAAAAATGAAAAATTTTTGTTGTGAAAATGGGACGTTACACACTAGCAAGCTATAGGAAGCCTCCTTAATTGCTAACTGCCTTAACTGTCATTATGTGCTAAATATATATAGTAAGTAAAAATAATATTATTCTAAAATACTCGTATTTTGCGGGTATAGAACGACATGATGATTGCAAGGAGCGGTAGAGTAGTCAATGACGAAGGAGGTCCAACACCTCAGAACATCGGAGCCGAAGCTCGTCAATTCACCATAAAAGCTTGAGCAATGATGCAAACCCTACTAGAGCAACAGTGACTTGATTTTACGAATCTCCTAACTCGGGAACTAGTAAATGCTAGAGGCGAAGCGCCAGTGATCAACGAACCAATAGTCGCTGAACAAGTCAAAAATGGACTGGTTCCTACTCATGCAACAATGGTCCAGGAAGGAAACAATGAATCTAAGAGTCGTCAAGGACCAAAAGAATCAGAGTTTCGAATGAATAATGAACTTAGAGGCTAGTGCAAGTATAAGGACTTCACTACTTGCAAGTTGTCATCCTTTTGTGGGAAAGAGGATCCAGTTGGAGTCATGCACTAAATTTTGAAAATGGAGCTAGCTTTCTTCACATGCGGTTGCACTGGCAAGTTGCAAACCACCTACGATGTAAACCATTTCAAAGGTGTAGTGATTTGTTGGTGGAACACGTTGGGAAAAACGCTAATTCCTAACAAGACGTTGCAACTGACATGGGAAGAGTTCTTAACCCACTTTAAGCGTAAATTATGCTCTGCTGAAGACATGTTGGAGTTAGAAAATCAACTCCTAACATTGAAAAATGGAACCATGGCGGTTGAAGAGTACACCAATGCTTTCACTGAAAAAATGAAATTCGCACTATGTGTGGTCCCCGATGAACTAGCCAAGATTGATAGATACTCTCAGGGACTGCCATGAGAGTATTTTGTGTCAGTTAAGCAGACATCAACTTCTGAGGCAGCTATATAGGCTGTAAGGTCTGTTGAGAACATGATTAAGAAGAGGACTAGTGATAGAGTTAAAGTCGGTGAGAAGAGGAAAGCTGATGGATTCTCGGGAAACAACAACAACAAGGAGTTTTCAAAGTGAAGCAACAAATATGGGAGCAACCAAGAAGGGAAGTGATGCGACCGGTGCAAGAAAAAACATTTTGGTGACTGTGTCATCTGCTAAAAATGCAAGAAGTCGAGGCATACCTCTACAAACTGCCCAATGAAAGGAAAAGTTTGCTTCACTTACGGGGAAGAAGGGCAGATGAAGTCGGAGTGCCCAAATGATGAAAAGCCAACCCCGAAGATCCTGCCAGCAAATCCTAAGGGTAGAAGCTACCAAATGACCCTTAACGAAGATAAGGAAGAAATTGATGTTGCTTTAGGTACATTCTTGGTAAATCAAATTCCTTCCAAGACTGTATTTGATTCGGGAGCAGATCACTTGTTTATATCGCACGAATTTGCATAAAGCTTAAATTATCAACAAGTAGGCTAAGTACCCTTATTATAGTAGAAATAGTCAGTGGTAGGAATGTAACTGTTAGCAATAGGTTAGAGAATGTAACCATTAACTTAAACGGAAACGAATTTCATGAAAAGTTATTTCCTTTCGAGTTACACGAATTCGACATAATTCTAGGCATAGATTGGTTAGGTAAAAACCTCACGGACATTTTATGCGGAAGGAAGATGGTGTGCATCAATCCCCTTGGGAGAGAACCTTTCGTGGTGTACGATGATAAGAGTAGAGTAAGGTCTGGAATCGTCACGGTGATGAAGGCTAGAAAATTCCTAACCAAGGGATGTACAACATTCTTGGTATATGTGATTGATGCAAAGAAGGAAAAGAAGGAAATACCTGATATACATGTGGTGTGTGACTTTCCTAAGGTATTTTCGGATGAACTACCAAGATTACCACCAGAGAGGCATGTAGAATTTAGAATCGTCTTATTGCATGGGACAACACCAATTGCAAAAGCACCATATCGTTTAGCGTCTACAGAGATGAAAGATTTAATGACACAACTCCATGAATTATTGGACAAAGGTTTTATAAGACCTAGTTCATCACCCTAGGGAGCTCCTGTATTGTTTGTAAAGAATAAGGACTGTACGATGAAAATGTGCATTGATTATCGAGAGCTAAACAAGGCTACGATAAAGAAACGGTACCCCTACCTAGGATAGATGACTTGATCAAGCAATTGCAAGGAGAAACCGTCTCCTCTAAAATAGATCTCAGATCAGGTTATCATCAGTTGAAGATAAGGGAGCAATACATTGAAAAGACAACATTTAGATCAAGGTATGGACACTATGAATTCCTTGTTATGTACTTTGGACTAACAAATGCTCCAGCAACATTCATGGATTTGATGCATCGAGTTTGTAAACCTTTTCTTAATAAATCAGTAATAGTGTTCATAGATGACATCTTGATCTAGTCCAAGAACAATCAAGATCACAGTAGACATCACCGGAAGTATTATAAATCCTGAAGAAGGAGGAGAAGTTGTATGCAAAGTTCTCCAAGTGTGTGACAACCCGAAATTTCCATTCGTACAAACCCTACTGTCAAGCACTTCAAATAAAGGCCAAATACTTTTCTGTTAAATTTCCACCTTCATGCTCAAGAACACTCCCTTTTCTCTCTCAAGTATCATCCGACTTTTCTTCAAGATCTTCCAAAATGTAAGTGTTTCTTCCCTAGATTCGTTGATATAACACTTAATCTAGTTTTTATACACGATTTCATCCATGAAATCTTTTCTTTTTCATAGATCTTCAAGTGTTCTTCAAAACACCAAGAACACACACTAGTGTTCTTAGGCTCTAAACACTCTTTCAAGCTTCATATAAGTAAGTATACTCCTCCTATCTAGTTGTTTGCTTAGTATACTTGTTAAATCATGGAAGAACACCAGGAAAACCTCAAGAACACATGGGTTTACGGTCAAGGGATCTCCTTGAACCGTAAACACCATCAAGTGGTGTTTTTATGCCACTAACACCTTCTAGGGCTTGGATATTGGACTAGAACCTTGCATGCATGAGCTAGAAACCCCAAATCACGAAATGGTTGGAGAGACCATGAGTTTACGGCCGTAAACTCATGGGTTTACGACCATAAACTCAAGGGTTTACGACCGTAAACTCCCAGGGGTGGTCCATGGACCGTAAACTCCAAAGATGAGCCATTTCGAGCCCTTGTCCCTTCCTAAGCCTTTGATACAAACCTAGAACACTTCCTTGAAGGGTATAAGACCTTAAAACACACAAATGTACCAATTACCATGATTTTACGGCCGTAAACTCATGGGGGAATTGACCAAAAACCGTAAACTCATGTATTGGTGCCAAATGGGAAGTAAACTCCAAAGTGAGGCCATACTCTCTTTAGATGCAACCCTTTAGTACTACTAGCACTTGAAACAAAGTGTTTCCATGTATTAGGGTGTCCTTACTTGATTAATTAATTGTTAAATGACTAATTAGATACATTTATGTATCACTACATGTTACATAGGATCCGTGTGTGTGTGTTCAAGTCCTCACTTGACACCTTGCATCCTACCCGGCACATCCATCCAAACCACTCACTGCAGG
The DNA here is from genome assembly GCF_052849685.1 of Lactuca virosa. Taxonomy (NCBI): domain Eukaryota; kingdom Viridiplantae; phylum Streptophyta; class Magnoliopsida; order Asterales; family Asteraceae; genus Lactuca; species Lactuca virosa. The sequence continues at coordinate 438,004,708 of NC_136429.1, read as the reverse complement.
TGAGTTCATACCCCTTAATTAACCTTTTAAATATTTTTAAATGCATTTATGGGGGGGATACAAGTTGAATCATGATAGTTATCATATCAATCACATGTGATTGATAACTATCAAACTATGGATTTACTACACTTTTAGCTGTTTTATCAAGCAAACTACTTCAAAATGATTTCTCGAATGTGTTTACACGTTAAACTTTTTATCAAACTTGTTTCTAAACTACGCCTTTCCTTTCAAATCCTGTTCTATCTATGTTTCAAACAAAGGTTTTCATGTACTTCAAACTGTGTTCCAAATAAGGGATTCCTTATACTTTAAACTGTTTATATCAAACCAACTGCTTTTAAATCGTTTTATAAATTGACACCAAGTCACTCATTTCTTATTATTAAACTTCTCCAATGTTTTACAAAACTTCTTTTAAACTTTTATATTATCAATTGTGTGCCTCTATATGTATAGTTATATAAGTAGTGTTTAAAGGACTTAGGACTGCTAACTCACCTTATTTCCTGTTCCTTGTTTCGTTGTGGACTTAGGGTACCCCGTTATTTGTCCGAAGGTCGTCTAAATATTAGTTATATATTATGTATACATATATAGACATAAAAGTTCTATCAGTCAGTTCAGTACCTTTGGGTAGCAAAGGCATCCTTCCACTTATTCATATATATATAATACTAGTAACTATTATGGGTATAGTTAGGAGATACTATTTACTAATTCTAGAACAAGGAATCACACAAGAGTCAGTTCATTCATGAGTCTATACAAATATTTTAATACTATAAATAGAATGTGACATACTACTTCTCGATACGACACTTCTTAGTGGTATCATCTTGTAACCAGAATCTCCTGGAGGGAGAGCGGGCATTATGTGTATAGATCTATACGGGACAGACACTCCCACATCCTGACTGCTAGCTACAGTCCGCGCCGATAAGGCCCAGGGGTGACAAAATGTCACATTATCATATATGACCTGGAGGGTCATCAATTATTCAGTGTCGATCAGCATGGTTACATACGAGTTCACATTCAAACCTTTATTTTATCCAATTAAGAACTAAAGGCCAATTTAGACTTTTCGAGGCGTATTGTTCATTTAATACCACCTGGAGTCTACACTTCATTCATTTAGGCTTTTCGAGGCGTATTGTTCATTTAATACCACCTGGAGTCTACACTTCATTCATTTAGGCTTTTCGAGGCGTATTGTTCATTTAATACCACCTGGAGTCTACACTTCATTCATTTAGGCTTTTCGAGGCGTATTGTTCATTTAATACCACCTGGATTCTACACTTCATTCATTTAGGCTTTTCAAGGCGTATTGTTCATTCGATACCACCTGGAGTCTATGTTTTATTCACTTTATAGCCAGCAGTTTCACTGCTGAGGTAAAATATTATTTTCCCTATTATAGTTACTATGTGATTTTATCACATACACGTTCATGAATATCTAGAATTTTAATTATACTAGGGGAAAAACCTTCATTTTTACAAAGGTGCAAATCTTTAAAACAGTCGGGTCTTGGTAGAAGACTACTTTTTATACTAGTAGGAATATGGGATTTTCTAGGGTTTTTCATACTTAGACCAGGTTTTCATAAAACAATTACAAATATTTTCTTTACAGTTTTGCTAAGCAATGACACTAAAATACTTATGTTCTCACCAGCTTTAAAGCTGATACTCGTTTTCAAAATAACTTGTATTCTCAGGTCACCAGTAGACAGGTACGATGACCAGGTTTTGAGAAGACGGAGCGGTCAAGACTTGTCGTTTATTTCAATTTCTTATTATCATGTCGTACATTATGAAAGAACACACATGTATTATAATTTTACTATTAATGCAATGGATGATGTTGTTGCTTGTTTACTACTTTATACTGTTGTGATACTTTACATGACGTCCTCCGCCCCAGAACGTTTCCGCCGTTCTTGGTTTTGGGGTGTGACAGATTGGTATCAGAGCATTGTTTATAGTGAATTGAGTATATCAACCCATAAAAGATATACAGACTATAAATACAATGGGATTAAAATACTCTGACCAAGAGTTATACTTTAAAATAATAAAATATTTAACTAAGTATACATGCCTGCATTCATACTAAAATCAGTGTCGCTAGGACAGAACAAAAGTATTACGATTGTTGGGCAGCACAAGTAGACTTAGAGACATATAGTCAAACCTGGGAAGATATAGCCTGATCAACTATATTATCCAAGGATTGACTAGCATGTGCCTAAGAGTGGTTGTGAGGTTGCAACAAGTCTAAAAACTTACCAACAATACCACAATGAAAACCTTAGAACAAAACATAAACCTAAAATACTATAGGAGTATTTTGTGCTACTATAAATTACTTATGTGCTTATTTCTTATATCCCTTTTCTCGCATAGATAATATGGCCGGATTCCATCCACACAGCGATTTGTACTTCCCTAACCAAGGTAATGAAGGAGGGTTTGAAGCAGGGCCAGAAAACGATCACCCAATCCCTGTGGGTGATCACCAGGCTGAAGGCTTTGCAGATGGTTCTGACTCCGATCCTGAAGTCATAGAACTCCGAGTACGCCAAAGGGTGTACGAAAGACACCTGCTGGAGATGGAGCATCAGCTGGCTGAACTAAGGGTCCACCCAAGGGATAACCGTCCCCAGTAGGAAATATTCTACCTTTCTTTCGTTAGTTGAAAGAATAGTCTTCCTACCTATGCTACAAGCAGCACTTTTCTATGTAACTAACTCTATACTCTAAGTACTTTCTAGTTAGGCCAGTATGCTGTCAAAACTTCTCTTCTCCAGATATGATGTAAGACCTACTACAAGGTCAATTTTTCTCAAACTTATTACATCATAAATATCAACGATATGGACAGTCGGTTAATTTCTGTGTCATTCTTTGTTCTAAAACTTTCATCCTACTATCATTAGAACTCTATCTGAAACGCATTCTAGTCAAGTTATTGAGCTATGGTAATTTAGCTCAGAGATCAATTCCAATTCTTGTTGAAGGTTGGATAACAATCGTCTTGTAACCATTCTATGAACTTACTTCTACTCTTTACTAGGACTGCATCATAGGGATGTAGGTCCAACCCTCGAAAACTTACTCCTACTCTTTACATGAATGGTCGAAATACGTCTAGGTTCAACCATGGTCACTCACGAACTCATTTTCTTTTGTATAACAAAATCATGTCGTCACCCAGAGATAACCAGCCGAGCAACGAAACCCTTATCCGTCATATCGACGCCGCTACATTCCAAACCGCGGTAACAGCCGCAGTAGCAGCTGTCCTTGCAAACCTCAGCGCTAACAGCGCAAGCAAGGCTGGCAAGGGAGTTGAAAATTCTGATCGTTGTATCGATCCGGGAAGCCAACAAATGATAACAGACACAGGCTTGCAAAGCCGTAAAACCGAGAATAGGAAACGAAAGCGTCAAGCCCAAAAGGAGCGCAAGCGATCCCAAAGACTTGCCACTCGACAGCAAGATGTGGCGACCCCTGCCAACCCAGCACCGATCAGACCCTATAAGGGAACACTCCCTAAGTGTGAAAGGTGTACCTTTCACCATCAAGGAGTCTGTCGGGAGTTGCAATGTCTCGATTGCAACCGAAAGGGACAAACCACTAGTGCCTGCAGAGCACCGACACGAACCACCTCCCAAGCCACTAACATCGGAATCAGCCCAGCTTGCTATGGTTGTGGTGAAACCGGACACTACAAGAGGAATTGTCCAAAGGGGAAGAGCAACGCGAGCACTCGTGTCTACATAACCCCTACTCGACACTTCACTTCCACCACTAATGCTGGTACAAGCCAGATATGTCATTTATGTGGTGAGATTGGGCATCTCCAGAGGGATTTCCCAATAACAAAGAACTCTGGCGCAGACGGGAAGATACTAAGGATCACAGCCGCAGGAGAGACTACTCCGGACCCACGTTGAAGTACTAAGGCGTTCGTTATAATAGACTTATAAACTGTTAAACACTAGTACAACTCGAGTCTTGTCTTTTGCGAGATCCCGCCAGTTAAGGGGCTCTCGTGCTGTGTATACTTGCTTTTGTAGTATACCTTATTCGCAGCAGTAGTCTTGTAGTAAACTTAAGTACTGAAACTCTGTTAATAGTTGCATCGTTGTGTTTAGTTTGTAATACCTTTTTGAACTAAGTCTAATGTCTCTTATCCAGAGTAGTCCGACATTTTCATTTAACTTGAGCAAATCTGACCCTCACAGTACCAGTCTCACGCGTAAATTCTTCTCTCCGAAATCGCCTTTCTAACGAAACCGTCATTTCAGAACTCCGAGGTACACATGCGGAGAGAACCTTATGTTTCGTATCCTTCCCGAAGACACCTCAGAAAACCTTCCCAGAGTACCACCCGTACAGTACGTCAAGTTCAAACCGAAGACCCATACGGTTGATCTATCGCTGGGGAAGGTATACGCAAGGGTGGTATATAATCAAGGTTCTACAGGCTTAGAATTAATGATTCCACTTTAACTTCTTTTCCTTATTTGGATGTGAGCTTAAGGAAGAATCATTTATTCGACTGTCTTTTTAGTCTTAATTATATACGACTCGTATACACGAAGCTGTGATTAATGAACCAAATATGACTTCCGATATGAACATTAGGACGGAGACTGCCCAAGATTTACGAGTGACCGTACTGCCATGCGGATAAACTTAGAATCCAATCAAATGCCTTCTCACCGATCGAGACAATAGATCCAGATAGAACAGAAAACCCCCAGGATTTACCTCCGCAACGTCAAATCGAACTTAGGATCGACTTAGTTCCAGGGGCTACCTCGGTAGCCAAACCGCCCTATCGTCTAGCATCTGCATTGAGGCAAGAACCGTCCGATCAACTTAACAAACTGCTCAGTAAGAGCTTTATAAGACCAAGTTTCTCACCCTAGAGAATTCCGGTCTGGTTCGTCGCAAAGAAAGAATGATCACTTCGTATGCATCAATTACAGGAAGCTCAACAAGCTAACCATCAAAAATCAGTACCCTTGCTGCCTATCGTAGACAAATTTATTGATCAACTATAAAAAGGGCGATCTTCCTTTCAAAAGTCGATCCAAGATCCGGGTATCACCGACTACGAGTGCTAGGGGAGGATATTCTGAAGACAGCCTTCCGAACTCGTTATGAGCGCTACGAATTCGTAGTGATGCCGTTCGGATTAACTAACGCACCAGCAATATTCATAGATTTAATGGATAAGGTGTGTCGTCCTTACTCGGATCAGTTCATCATCATCTCCATCGATGACATACTTATCTACTCTCGTAGTAAGGAGGAACCTAGTCAACAGCTTCAGCAGACATTGGAAATATTTCTATCAGAGGAGCCCTACGCAAAGTTCTCTAAATGCGAGTTTGGATTCGAAGGGTCAAATTCCTGTGTCGCATTGATAGCGAAGAGGGAATTCAAGTAGACACTTCCAAATCCAAGGCTCAATTGCATTTTGATGTAACGAGGTAAGGTCATTACCTAAGCCTCCCAACAGTTAGAAACCCTCAAAGCTAGCTATAAAATTCGCGACCTAGAGTTAGAGGGCATCATTAGAGAAGATCATTCAGAATAGTGGACGATTGAAAGCCTCTAGTGACCGACCGAAAAGTTACGCAAGACTTTTCAAGATTCTTTTCAAGATTCTCGCAAGAATCGGCCCTGTGGCTTACAAACTTAACTTTCCCGCGAACTCAGTAACGTACATCTTACCTTCCACGTCTCGAACTTGAAAAAGTGCCTATCCGACGAGACTCTTGTAACCCCACTCGACGAGATCGAGATCAACGAGAGCCTCAACTTCGTGGAAGAACCTGTAGAGATCATGAACTAAGAGGTCAAACAAAGCAAAGCCAAATCCCAATAGTGAAGGTTCGCTGGAACGCCAAGCGAAGACCTGAATTCCCTTAGGAGCGAGAGGATCAGTGGAAACTGAAATATCCTCATCTCTTACTTAGTTATTCTGTAATGACGTATTTACTTAAACTTTAATTTCGGGACGAAATTCCTTCTAACGGGGGGATGATGTGACAACCCGAAATTTCCATTCGTACAAACCCTACTGTCAAGCACTTCAAATAAAGGTCAAATACTTTTCTATTAAATTTTAGCCGGTTTAAAGTCCGTTTGAGTATCTTAAAGCTTAGTGCTTCAGGAGATAACTGGAGAGAGGATACCATAGGGATTATTGTGCATCAATAAAGTCTAAAAACTCAAAGTGTTTGGAGTTTACGGCCCAAACATGGTGTTTACGGCCGTAAACCCCAAGGAGTATAAATATGACACTTAGTCATTTTTATCACTTTTTCCACCTTCAAGCTCAAGAACACTCCCTTTTCTCTCTCAAGTATCATCCGACTTTTCTTCAAGATCTTCCAAAATGTAAGTTTTTCTTCCCTAGATTCGTTGATATAACACTTAATCTAGTGTTTATACACGATTTCATCCATGAAATCTTTTCTTTTTCATAGATCTTCAAGTGTTCTTCAAAACACCAAGAACACACACTAGTGTTCTTGGGCTCTAAACACTCTTTCAAGCTTCATATAAGTAAGTATACTCCTCCTATCTAGTTGTTTGCTTAGTATACTTGTTAAATCATGGAAGAACACCAGGAAAACCTCAAGAACACATGGGTTTACGGTCAAGGGATCTCCTTGAACCGTAAACACCATCAAGTGGTGTTTTTATGCCACTAACACCTTCTAGGGCTTGGATATTGGACTAGAACCTTGCATGCATGAGCTAGAAACCCCAAATCACGAAATGGTTGGAGAGACCATGAGTTTACGGCCGTAAACTCATGGGTTTACGACCATAAACTCAAGGGTTTACGACCGTAAACTCCCAGGGGTGGTCCAAGGACCGTAAACTCCAAAGATGAGCCATTTCGAGCCCTTGTCCCTTCCTAAGCCTTTGATACAAACCTAGAACACTTCCTTGAAGGGTATAAGACCTTAAAACACACAAATGTACCAATTACCATGATTTTACGGCCGTAAACTCATGGGGGAATTGACCAAAAACCGTAAACTCATGTATTGGTGCCAAATGGGAAGTAAACTCCAAAGTGAGGCCATACTCTCTTTAGATGCAACCCTTTAGTACTACTAGCACTTGAAACAAAGTGTTTCCATGTATTAGGGTGTCCTTACTTGATTAATTAGTTGTTAAATGACTAATTAGATACATTTATGTATCACTACATGTTACATAGGATCTGTGTGTGTGTTCAAGTCCTCACTTGACACCTTGCATCCTACCCGACACATCCATCCAAACCACTCACTGCAGGTGAGTTCATACCCCTTAATTAACCTTTTAAATATTTTTAAATGCTTTTATGGGGGGATACAAGTTGAATCATGATAGTTATCATATCAATCACATGTGATTGATAACTATCAAACTATGGATTTACTACACTTTTAGTTGTTTTATCAAGCAAACTACTTCAAAATGATTTCTCGAATGTTTTTACACGTTAAACTTTTTATCAAACTTGTTTCTAAACTACGCCTTTCCTTTCAAATCCTGTTCTATCTATGTTTCAAACAAAGGTTTTCATGTACTTCAAACTGTGTTCCAAATAAGGGATTCCTTATACTTTAAACTGTTTATATCAAACCAACTGCTTTTAAATCGTTTTATAAATTGACACCAAGTCACTCATTTCTTATTATTAAACTTCTCCAATGTTTTACAAAACTTCTTTTAAACTTTTATATTATCAATTGTGTGCCTCTATATGTATAGTTATATAAGTAATGTTTAAAGGACTTAGGACTGCTAACTCGCCTTATTTCCTGTTCCTTGTTTGGTTGTGGACTTAGGGTACCCCGTTATTTGTCCGAAGGTCGTCTAAATATTAGTTATATATTATGTATACATATATAGACATAAAAGTTCTATCAGTCAGTTCAGTACCTTTGGGTAGCAAAGGCATCCTTCCACTTATTCATATATATATAATACTAGTAACTATTATGGGTATAGTTAGGAGATACTATTTACTAATTCTAGAACAAGGAATCACACAAGAGTCAGTTCATTCATGAGTCTATACAAATATTTTAATACTATAAATAGAATGTGACATACTACTTCTCGATACGACACTTCTTAGTGGTATCATCTTGTAACCAGAATCTCCTGGAGGGAGAGCGGGCATTATGTGTATAGATCTATACGGGACAGACACTCCCACATCCTGACTGCTAGCTACAGTCCGCGCCGATAAGGCCCAGGGGTGACAAAATGTCACATTATCATATATGACCTGGAGGGTCATCAATTATTCAGTGTCGATCAGCATGGTTACATACGAGTTCACATTCAAACCTTTATTTTATCCAATTAAGAACTAAAGGCCAATTTAGACTTTTCGAGGCGTATTGTTCATTTAATACCACCTGGAGTCTACACTTCATTCATTTAGGCTTTTCGAGGCGTATTGTTCATTTAATACCACCTGGAGTCTACACTTCATTCATTTAGGCTTTTCGAGGCGTATTGTTCATTTAATACCACCTGGAGTCTACACTTCATTCATTTAGGCTTTTCGAGGCGTATTGTTCATTTAATACCACCTGGAGTCTACACTTCATTCATTTAGGCTTTTCAAGGCGTATTGTTCATTCGATACCACCTGGAGTCTATGTTTTATTCACTTTATAGCCAGCAGTGTCACTGCTGAGGTAAAATATTATTTTCCCTATTATAGTTACTATGTGATTTTATCACATACACGTTCATGAATATCTATAATTTTAATTATACTAGGGGAAAAACCTTCATTTTTACAAAGGTGCAAATCTTTAAAACAGTCGGGTCTTGGTAGAAGGCTACTTTTTATACTAGTAGGAATATGGGATTTTCTAGGGTTTTTCATACTTAGACCAGGTTTTCATAAAACAATTACAAATCTTTTCTTTACAGTTTTGCTAAGAAATGACACTAAAATACTTATGTTCTCACCAGCTTTAAAGCTGATACTCGTTTTCAAAATAACTTATATTCTCAGGTCACCAGTAGACAGGTACGATGACCAGGTTTTGAGAAGACGGAGCGGTCAAGACTTGTCGTTTATTTCAATTTCTTATTATCATGTCGTACATTATGAAAGAACACACATGTATTAAAATTTTACTATTAATGCAATGGATGATGTTGTTGCTTGTTTACTACTTTACACTGTTGTGATACTTTACATGACGTCCTCCGCCCAGAACGTTTCCGCCGTTCTTGGTTTTGGGGTGTGACAAAGTGCGACTTTTGGATTCAGGAGATACACTTCTTGGTCACGTGGTTAGCCAGAAGGGTATATCGGTCGACCCAACAAAGATTGAAGTTGTTATGAAATGGGAGACACCAAAGAGTCCCATTGAAATTCATAGTTTTTCTGGTATTGGCGGGTTACTATCAAAGATTCATCCAAAACTTTTTTTTCTATTGCGGCTCCACTTACAGTCCTGACCAAAAAGGGAATTGCCTATACTTGGAACGAGAAGCAAGAAAAGGCTTTCGGTGAGTTGAAGAAGAAGTTATGTAAAGCACCGATCCTCATCCTACCTGAAGGAACTGATGACTTCGTAGTTTTTCAGTGATGCTTCTAGAGTGGGATAGGGATGTGTCCTTACACAAAGAGACAAAGTAATAGCCTATTCCTTGAAACAATTGAAGACCAATATGTGGCTATATGAGTCTTTGTATTTATTTTGAAAGAAACAGCAAAGTAGTCGAATATGTGGCTATAGTTGGAAAAAGAGACGAAACAACAAAGTAGCCGAGTATGTGGCTATAGTTGGAAAAAGAGACAAAGTAGATTGATATAGCTTACAATCATTGAATAAGTTGAAGTAGACTTAGAAATGGATTATAGTATATGAACTACTATGAGTCTTTGTATTGAAAGTTTACTTTAAAAATGTTTAATGTTTACATTTTGATATTCAATATAATTATTTAAAATATGTCAATAGTTTATTATTATTATAGGTTGAATTACTTACTTATTCATTACTTAGTTTGTATTTATTTCAAAATTTTACTTTAAAAAATGTTTAATGTTTACACATTGATATTTAACTTTGTTTTTAATCAACTCGTGTAATACACACATCTCACACGTAGTCGGTTAAAAATTTAAGATCGGATCTAACACATCAAGTTTTTGGCGTCGTTGTTGTGGAATGGTCTCATTTGGTTTAGATTATTTACTTATTGGTTTCATTAAAAACTTGTTTTCATTTGTTTGGTCTATTTTTAGTTTGGTGTGTTTAAAAATTTATTATTATTTTTGTTATTTTCCATATGATGTGCTTTTGGTAGTTTGTGATTCTTGCAGATTTTTGAGTTTTGCAATCACATAAGTGTCGGGTGACGTTTTACAAGGAGCATGAAGCACAAAGCTAATATTGATCAAATGGGGGAGATTAAAACAAAGGTGGAGATGCGTGTTTGGCCAACACAAGTTGAAATCCAAATTACTAAGCGAAGAAATCTCACCGTTGCCATTGTGTGACGCCGTCCTAGCCCATATTTCGAACAACGCAGCGTGTGCATAACTCATACATGTCGCATAATATGCACAACTCATATTTGTGTGCTTTGAGGATTTAAACGAAACGTCACCTAGTAGATGTTACTCGAACCACGCTTTTTCTATACATATTGGCATTTTGTGTAGAGGTTAAAATCTACGCTTGTTAAAGGTAAAGTTTGGAAATAGAACAATTCATTCTGGCATGTATCCTCGATTAATGCAACATCAGGTGTTAAGAAGAACAAAAGGCCTTGTATACGTAATGGATCTTGAAGTACTATTTCTGCATCTCCCTAACCAAATCCGTCCACATTATGATTACTTGTCAACGGTTGCTCAAATTTGATAGAATCGCTTTTCAATAAAAAAATGAATCATTTAGAGCTCGGATTTCTAGCTCATCTATTTGTCACCCGGTTCAAACACATCGTATTTCAGCAATCCAACAACTTCATAATCATCATTATAACAAGATCTTCAAGGATTACCCATCAAAAGGCTAAAACCTCCTAAAAACTTCGTGTTGAACGCGCCTAAATGGGTTAATATACAAACACATAGTCTAACAAATTATTCGGTAGCAACTCCTATTTTCAACTCTAGTTGCTTCACATAGTCAGTTGATGACTTATGTAAGTTAGCATGTCTGAAAACGTGATTCATAAGACTTTGGAAAGTAGCTAGAGCATCCTTTAGGCCGAAGGCATTACCCTATCTGTATATGTTTCCCTATAAGTTCTAAATGCAGTCTTGGAATATCATATGGAAACATTCTTTGATGGTAGCGAGACCTCATATCTATCTTTGAAAACCAAAAGTTGCTTTGTAATTAGTTTCACAACTAATCAGGTGCTTGTCTTTTCTTCACGGGGACGACTTGAGAAGAAAATTGATTGTAGTTGGATTGAATAAATCTGATTTTAGATGTTGGTTTTCCAAAATGGTGCTTTTATATCCATATTTCCAAATTTCAAACACATATTCCATACTATCTATGAAGCACATTGAATTGAAGTTAGTTACAAAAAAATAATCGAATGTGTCCTATTTATACACATCAACTACGAAGGGCCAATCTCGGATACATTCAAGACATTCGGTTGCAAAACCATATGCTTACAGTTGGTCAACCGGTTGCACCCACACGGACCACGGTTCGAACCGTGGTCCCCATCTTCACCAAACGAGGACCGTCTATGACCAACCCAATTCTCACTACTCCTACTACTTAGCCTCATATATGCAGAAGGAGACCCATTCGACGTAAAGTAATACGACGAATGGTACTCCTCTCTGCAATACGTATGAGGCATATCTCTGTATCCACTGGGCCCAGGCCTGGGCCCAGTGGATCTTTCCTGTCCCATCTTCTGTTGTGATGAAGATGGGACAGTGGTCCAGTCTTCAATGGTTATCCCTTGCTTTGCAGCCAGCCTAAGCATTTGCTTTTCGTCTAACCCTAATCCCATCACTAGATTCCAGAGGTTTCTTTGTGTTTCCCTTTGATTGTGAATCACTTGATCCCTCATTGCCATTTCGTATTGAAGCTCCGTATTAGTCATCCCCTACAATGACATGGCACAATTTAGCTAACAAAGACTCTTATATTCTTATTTTAAATTTTTTAGAGTAAATTACATTTTTGGTCCCTCAATATAGCTGTTTTTTTCAAATTTGGTCCCAAAAGGTTCTCATGCAATTTTGGTAAAATATATTGTGATTTTACTTGGAATGAGGACAAAAAAGGGTACAAAACCTCACATAAGAACCAAAAATGTAAATTTCACTAAAGTATATATTACATTTATATTTTATTTTAAATTTTAGAGTAAATTACATTTTTGGTCCCTGAGAATAGCTGTTTTATGCAAATTTGGTCCCAAAAGGTTTTCTCATGCAAATTTGGTCCCAAATGTATATTGATTTTACTTGAAACAAGGACCAAAAACGTTCAAAAAACCTCAAATAGGGACCAAAAATGTAAATTATATATTACATTTATATTTTATTGTAAACTTTAGAGTAAATTACATTTTTGGTCCCTAAGTATAGTCATTTTTTGCAAATTTGGTCCCAAAAGGTTGTCTCTTGCAATTTTGGTCCTAAATATATAGTGATTTTACTTGGAAAAGGGACCAAAAACGTTACAAAAACCTCAAACAAGGACCAAAAATGTAACTTTCACTAAAATTTATTACCAAAAGTCGATATTGGCTGAGAATACGCAAGTAGGTTTTATTCGCATTGTTACTAATCGCTTCATCAATCATCTCCTGTAATTCACATCGCCTTTTCTCATTCGCTTCAATTTCCTACACAACATTTCAAACTCGTTACTCAAAATTCAAAATTCAAAATTCAAAACTCAAAAGTCAAAAGTCAAAGTCAACCTTTTGGTAAATAACACCAGTCTCATCATTGTCACGAATATTATCAAGAACAAGTTGTCGCCTTAACATTAACGCCCGCACAACCGTTCCATCATTTTCAATCGCCTATAAAACAAAAAATAATTCCAATTTAATTATTTTTTATATATTTTAATGATAATAACTAATAATAATAATACCTGTTGTTTTGCGATTCCATCATCAAGATGCTGTAATTCAGTTCTATTTCTGAGATTGGTTTCTTCTAATTCAAATAAAGCTTTTTGTAAATTTATTCGTTCTTGGACATTTTCACTTGTTTCTTGGCTTAATATATTCAGCCATGATAATTCATCATCCACGTGTCTTTCAGTAGGTTTTGTGCTTAATTGTGATTCCTTTTCAGCTAATTGTGTCTTCAACTGACTAACCTCCGTCTGTGAAAAAAATAAATACAAAACTTATAATATATTACAGAAATGGTCCCTGTGGTATAGTGGAAATTACAACTTTAGTCCAACTTTGCATTTCATTACATGGCGTCATGGCCAATCCTTGTGGTTTTCAATTTGTTGCAAGTTTGTTAAAATCAGGCATTAAATTTAATGACCATTTTGCCCTTTTTATTGTTTTTATTATCTATTACAGTGAATTAACAGCCATTTTTAACAAAATGGGGTAAAACTTGTCATTTACAATGAATTAACAGCCATTTTTTAACAGTGTTAGTGATAGGGACCATTTCTGCAACAAACTGAACCACAGGGACCATTTCTGTAACTTACTTTAAAATTTATAAAAAAGCTTACCTGAAGACTGTCAATCATACGCTGATAATCTGATACATGTGTATCAACAGTGCCTATGTTTTTCTGAAGAGAAAATATTACAATTAATAAAATCATTTATTTTTGTATCATATTTATATTTAATCAAACGTATATATTTTTTTTTACCTGAATATGGGTTTTAATTTCTTTAGCTCGATCAGCATATTTTAGAGTATTAATAGTGTGATGATATTGATTATCTGCAGGTGATATAGTTGCAATCATGACTGTTTGTGAATTTCCACTTAATCCAACTTTAAGAATCCGTGTCAATTTGCTATTAAAAAAAAATGTCAATAAACACAAATGAATTAATACTTTAACAGAGTTACCATAAATTGGGTTAGTCTCATAAAAGACCTTATATTTTGTGTATTTTCCGGATTAAACCTCATCTTTATTTTTTTTCATGAAAAAGACCTTATATTTTAATTTTTTCCGAAAAAACCCTTGACTTTCTCTTTTTTCAGAAAAAAACGCTCAAACTTCTAAATGTTTCCAAATAAATCCTCAACTTTTTTAGTTTTCCCTGAAAAAAACCCTCACATTTTACAACTTTTTTTTGAGAAAAATGACTAAAAGGGGCATATCGGAAAAAATTAAAAAATGCAAAGTCTTTAAAAAAAAAATTGAGGCTTAATCCAAAAAAACACAAAATATAAGGTCTTTTATTAAATTAACCTCCGAAAACCCTCAACTTTTTTAGTTGTTTCAGAAAAAACCCTCAACTTTTTTAGGTGCTTCCGAAAAAACCCTCAACTTTTTGGTTGTTTCCAAAAAAACCCTCAACTTTTTGGTTGTTTCCAAAAAAACCCTCAACTTTTTTAGTTGTTTCCAAAAAAACCTCAACTTTTTTAGGTGCTTCCGAAAAAACCCTCAACTTTTTGGTTGTTTCCAAAAAAACCCTCAACTTTTTTAGTTGTTTCCAAAAAAACCATCAACTTTTTTAGTTGTTTCAGAAAAATCCCTCAACTTTTTAGATGTTTCCGAAAAAACCCTCAACTTTTTTAGGTGCTTCCGAAAAAACCCTCAACTTTTTTAGTTGCTTCCAAAAAACCTCAACTTTTTTAGGTGCTTCCGAAAAAACCCTCAACTTTTTTAGTTGTTTCCAAAAAACCTCAACTTTTTTAGTTGTTTCCGAAAAAACCCTCACATTTTACAAGTTTTTTCGGAAAAAAAAAGAAATGACAAAGGGCCAGATCCAACAAAAATGAAAAAATGCAAGATCTTTTTCATGAAAAGTAAATAAAATCGAGGCTTAATCCAGAAAAAAAACACAAAATATAAGGTCTTTTATGAGATTAACCATAATAAATTTGAAATTTTGAAAATTCATACCTATTGCGATAAGGGACATATGCAAGACCTTTTTTCTGTTGTTTTCCCAAAGCATTTATACAATTTGCTAAAGCAAGAAGTGATCGGTTTATATTCGCTCCATCTCTTAGTTTTTGTCCACCACTGTTTGTTTCAGAAGCTCGCTCACTGAAAAAAAAAATTATATATTTTTAAGAGTAAAAACATTTTAATTTTTTTTTATAAAATTTTCGGAAGAAATAGAATCATATTTATTTTATTATACCTTCCAGCAAGATCTACAAGTGCAAGTTTACCACGTATGACTTGACTACGATATTTCTTTTTCTGCTTTCTAAGCACAGTTATTTCCAAAACTGCATGTGACCTATTTTAGATAACAAAAAGGGTATTTTAGTAATTAGTAATTACAAATAAAAACATGAAAATACATTATGAATAATTTTGTATAAATAACTCACCGTGATGATGTTTCATTAGCATCTGTGTTGTCTGTTTTGCGCCTACTGTTTCCCATATTTAAAAGCTCAAGAATCCTGTCAGCTGAGTTGACCTAAAACAAAGAAAATATTTATATTTAGAGTAAATTACACGAATGGTCCCTATGGTTTGGGGTAATTTACATGTTTGGTCCCTAACTTATTTTTTAACTCGGAAGGTCTTTACAATTTGTTTTTGTTGCGCGATTGGTCTCTGTCTTACCTAAAAAGACTATTTTGCCCTTGATTTTTTTAATATATTTAAATAAGGTGGGGTAGGTAAGGTGAAGTGGAAGTGGGGTTGGGGTGTGTTTATTTAAATAAATTAAAAAATCAAGGGCAAAATAGTATTTTTAGGTACGATAGGGACCAAGCGTGCAACAAAAACTAACAGTAGGGACCTTCCGAGTTAAAAAAATAAGTTAGGGACCAAACGTGCAAATTACCCCAAACCATAGGGACCATTCGTGTAATTTACTCTATTTATATTTATTAATATTAATATTAATTAGGGTTAATCTCATAAAAAGACCTTATATTTTGTGTTTTTTCCAGATTAAACCTCAAATATTTTTTTTTGCCTAACTTGTATTTTTTTCATTTTTTCCAATCTGGCCCTTTTAGTCGGTTTTTTTTTCCAATAAAATTGTAAAATGTGAGGGTTTTTTCGAGAAAAACTAAAAAGTTGAGGGTTTGTTTGGAAGCAGATAGAAGGTTAGAGGGGTTGTTTCGGAAAAAATGAAAAAATACAAGGTCTTTTTCAGGCAAAAAATGAAGCTGAGCTTTAATCCGAAAAAGAACACAAAATATAAGATCTTTTATGAGATTAACCCTTTTAATTAATATATTTTAATTTTTTTAAATTGGGAAAATGAAGTAAAGCCAAGAAAAAGATATTTAACCTTGATGCATCTAAGGCCAGCTACAATTATCCCTTGTTCTGGATCCTCTCTGAGTTCCAAATGACCAGATGATTTTTCAAGAAGATCATAGATTACCTGTTTTTTATTTTTATTTAAAAAAATAAAATTAGAATATAGTTTTGGAAAGAAATTAACATAATAACATGTTATTAATAATTTAATAATTAATATTACCTCATTGTAGACTTCAAGGTAGGAACAAGTAACTTCAAATTCATCAGAGCTCTTATCATTTTTTATAAAATTGAATATTGTATGTAGACTGAGAACCATTAGGCCTGGATCACCTTCAGTTCCTACCATTGTATATGTTTTTCCACTGGAATTATAAGAGAATATATAAAAAAAAATGTTACACATTGTTTAGAGTATGATTTTTTTTTTCATTTCATTAACTTATTCACACAATTTCACATAAGATAATACTCAAATTTATTTATTTTACCTTCCAGTTGAACCATATGCAAACACAGTGGCATTTAGGCCATGAACTACTCCAGAGATTGTGGAAGATATACTTCTCTCATACACATCCTGCATATATCACAACTTTTAAATTATACCCATTTTCATAACAAATTGAAGACACATATATTGAATAAAATATCTTGAAGCCAATTAGAACATGTCCTTTACAGTTTACACTATTGACAAGGTGATAGAAACTTGAGAATATGGTATTTTTCAAGTTTATACTGTTACAAGTTTATCAAGAGATCAGAAATAGTAAAACTCAAAATCTCCAAACCACTTCTGATGCTTATAAAAGTAGGTATTTGTATTTCCATCAAGATGATGAATGTGTAAAATAATAGGAAAGATCCAAAATGACTTGCTTCAACTACACATTTTATTCACCACTTGTTAACATAGCAAATTAGCAATAAAAGCATATGAACAAGTAACCTATAAACTATCCACCACATACCGAATTTGTAGAGTCTGGGGGAAATGCATGATCAAAAGCATATCTTCTCTCTTTTGTTCGATTCTGAATCCTATCTAGGTAGTCCTTTGACAAATCAGGATCCAAAATAACCACCTCCTGAGGAAACCATTACAACATAATTCAAAAAACACGATCACCAAAATGTAAAGCTTCTACTGAAGAATATTCTCTAAGAGAAGAGTAAAGAGACACCTTATTGTTGTTCACTCGCACTATATCACGACCTCGCTCTTTCTCCGTTAATGGCCTACACTTTACAGCAACCTATAAACAACAGCTCTGTATAAGCTACAATTACATAGAATCAGAAACTCCAATTTCAATGATCAAATATACTTACAGTGAGAGTTGTAGCTTTCTTAGTCGCTGGAGCTCTGATACTTGGCATATTTAATCAAAACATTTGTTCAACAAACACAAAACCCCAAATTTTTCAATAATTCACACCAATAAACCTCCGAAAAAACCCTAGCAAATAGGAACTGCACGCTGAAGTATTCAAATTTCAAACTCGACTAAATCCTAACCAAATATTCCGTTTTTAAACTCGAATTTAACGACTGGAAACCTAAACCCTAAAAATGGTATAAGTTTGGACCGAATTCACATTATTGTGAGCTTTGGAAGCAGAAAATGCGTTTCGTTTCAGCTCAAGTGCGTGTATGTGTGCGCGAGAAAGTGGAGTAACGGAAACGATGATAAGGGAAATACGGCAATGAAGGCTGTGACTCCATTGAAGAGGAGGAGTACGGAGATGTGATGGACATTGAAGCGGTAATAAATAAAAATTGAAGGCGGAAGACGACGAAGGTGTTGCCTTCTGCTTCTAGATTAGCTGGACCAGCAGTTGTCAGGAAGTCATCCTGACCGTTGAATTTTATCAAAGTATCAAAATTTCTTTGATTTCTTCCTTTAAAACAAAAGGTCTTTCTTGGATGTTTATGAAAGTATTTCCATTTACGTGCAAGACATAATACATTTGTGCTCTTGTTTTGATTTATTTTTCAAAATACTTCCAAAATGATATTGCTGTATAGAATATTTGGCTAGTGGCCTAAAATTGTAATGTTTTATAATCATTTTGTCAATTGTCATTTGTCCATGTTTATTAAAAAATTTGATTTATTATGTATAAAATTGTTGATTACATCACAAAGGGTGTGTTCGAGTTGCGTTTGAGAGTTTGTAGTGTTTGCCAAAATTAGTTGGTAGTCAGAACATTTAGATTTTATTTGTTATATGAGTGTTTGACAAAAGTAACAAAAGTAATATGAAGCTTTTGAAATGTGTAAAATTTCATAAAGGACAATTGTTAGAAAAATATAAATATATTTTTAAGGGCAGTTCTAGAAATTGATTAGGCAAACTTTTATTTGATATATGAGTGTTAGAGTCACGTTTGAGAGCTTATATGGATTGTTTGATAATTATTGATTGAATCAGATCGAACTGAGTCAGGATCTGGTAGTGTCTATGATTGCATCTGCCTCTGAAACCATGTTGTTTGATTACGGATCTTATTGGTTGTGCTTACTGTTGAAAACGACCATTTTACCATTTCTATTTTGTTTTGTGCCAAATAAAATGTATTTGTTTGATAAGATTGATGGCTAATATTGATGAATGGTTATACAAAAACAATTATAAAAATAAATTGTTATGATTTGGGTCTATAAGTTGCAATTTAACGGTTATAGATATCTTGTCCCAATTCTGGTTCGTTAAATCAACTCGTATAATACACGGTAATCTGTCATTATACTATACCAATACTCTAACAAAAAACATTTGTTACACATCTCATTCATATTGTGTTTTGTAGTATTTATCTAACACATTCAACAAAACAATCATATAAAAAAAACTTTTAAATATAAATCTTGGATTTTATTTTATGTACTTATTGTAAGAAATCTTGACACCATCGTACTCCTAGACTCTTACTTTTGTAGTCTCGGATGAAATTATGATCTCCTGGAAAGAATCCACATGAGTGACAATTGCAAATATATAATAATTGTAAACAACAAAATATGAAGAAAATTACTTACTTTTTAACTATGCGTTTCTTGAAAAGATAAATTTTGATGTAATCAAACGCGCTCGTTACAACAACCATCCCACCTAACAAAGTTTAGTGAGTTCCCCAATATATCACATACAATACAAGTATCGGGCCCCGCTCTGAGTAATGGACCTCGTCCAGTATAATGGGCCCCGTCCTGAGTAATGGACCACGTCTAGTATAATGGACCCCGCCTTGAGTAATGGACCTCGTCCAGTGTAATGGGCCCCACCTTTAGTGACGGACCCCGTCCAGCAAACATATAACATGTATGTAAGAGTCACAAAGACAACAAGCATACAATGACACCCCGTGTCTAACATAGTATAGTGAGAAAACTCACATCACCTCACAGTCAAATAGATAAACGTCATAGCTCACATGAAATGTAAAGGTTGGATCAAAAACCACTTAAACTGTAGCACCCGATTCCTGGTACGTATTTAAATTCAATAAATATTGCAATTTACTCTGGGACTCGGCGAGTTGGGGGCCCAACTCGTCGAGTAGACTCGACTGTTGATCGGGGTTTAAGTGACCTACTCGACGAGTCGGAAGACCGACTCGGCGAGTAGAGCTATCTGGACAAAACCCTAATATTTAGGGTTTGCACCCTATTTAAACAACTTAACTCGTCCCAAACCAGCCTCCATCGTCCCTCACACTTCCAGAAGACCTTAAACTGAAATGCTAGCCTTGTTTGAGTGCTCTCAAGCCATTTTTGTGCATTTTGTGAGTGTTTGAAGATTGGAGAAGAGAATGAAGTTTGGGAGTTCAAGTAGAAGCAAGGAGATCCATAAGTTTTACTTCATTCTCAGCTCATTTAAGGTAAAAAGTTGGAACCTTGACCATTTATCTCTTAGATTTTAAGTTGGGGCCATTTCTACCCTTTTTATGAGTATAGAGAAGCAAAAAGCAGATTTTGTGGATATGCTTAGGGCTCGTTTGTTTTTTTGAAAAAAGTCTTTTTGGGCTCTTTCATCTGCGGGCGGGTAGACATTTGTCAAATAGATTGTTTGTTTTCTGGAAGACAAAATAGCCCGAAAAGTCTTTTTCATCACTTATCCGGAAAAGACCTAATAATACCCCTTCTAACCTTGAAATACATTTGTCGCCTCCATCGCCCCCATTCGATCTTCCCCCTTTCACGACTGCATCTTCTCACACCGGCGATCTCTCCACAGCAGCCAATACCTCCAGCGGACGTTGGTCTCGCTCTACCTCAGGCCGTTCTGCGCTGCCGTCGTCCCCGCCGTCGACTCATCAGGTATCGTTCCAGCTCCTCTTTATCCTTCTGTTTTTGGCTGTTCTTGGCTCTTCTGTTATGTGGCTCTTTTGTCTCCTGTCTCCTTTTTCTTTTCTTACCTCTTCTCAACTTGTATTATCAATTTAGACTCCATTAATAGTGAAATCTCATCACCATTTGTCAATTAAAAACGTTAATGTTATTTGATTTCTCAAATAACTTCCAGTTTTCCTTCCTTTATGTTTTAAACTCAATCTCAAAATCAATATGGGATTAACTGTTAAGAATTTTGAGAAACTCTGAAAACCCATTTGATTTTTGATTGCAATAATGGGAGGGATATGAACTTGGTGTTGAATTTCATAGGTAGACCATATATTTTTAAGATTGAAAATTAGTATACATATTTGACATAAGTAGAGTACATTTTAACATATGAATGATGTTCTGATCAGAATAACATCAATTATCATAACAATGAGACTTGACTACATTAGAATGTTGTACTCTATGCCTGAAAATGAGTATATTTGATGTCATCAAAGCATGCATTGTCAATGTTGTTGATTTTGTTACATGCTTCTAGTGTAGTGCTTTTATTTAATTTTATTTCTTGATCAACATCATGTTATTTGTCATCAGCTTTAGATTCATTTGAATCAAATGTTTCTATTTTATGTTGTTTGTCTAACATGTTGTAATCCATAGATATGAATCATGAAGTTTTTTATTTTTAGTTTTTTAAGTCGGTTCTTTCATGGACTTAGTTTATAAAGTTATTATATATAGCTTGTCTAAATGGGAGACAAACTACAATGGTCGAATGAGCAAGTAAAATGTTTATTAGATACGTGTATCGAAGAGGTCAACAAAATTGGTAGAAAAGGAGGTAGCATGCACAAGGAGTCTTGGGTTACGTCAGGGAAAGCTCTAAAAGAAAAGTTTGACATGGATACTTCACAAAAACAATTGAAAAATGCTTTTGATAATCTAAAAGCTAAATACGTAGGGTGGAAATATTTGAGAAAAGTCAGGGAATTTATACAATGCTCAAACAAATTCATTTGCCTTGGTGAACACAGAATGGGAAGAATTCAAGAAGGTGTGTCTATATAATTTAATTTTTTTAGTTTATGTCCAATTTTAATAATGATGTCAAAATACTTATAATTACTATTAATCCTGGTTTAGGGTCATCCAAAGGCAAGATCATTGAGGACACACCCATTGCCTTATCCCAACCTTTGTGCATCTTTGTTTGATGGAAGTAGTGCCAGCGGTAGCATCAAATGGACCTCTACTCAAACTACACCCGCAGATACATCATCTTCTTCTCATCGTGTCCAAAGAAATCTAATTGATGACAACCCTTTTAATGGCCTAGAAGATGATGATGACGATGACGCGTCCAATGACACTAGTGCTCGAGCTCCTAGTGATAAAGCTCATGGTGGTTCTACTGAGAGGCCTGATAAAAGGAGTAAAACCACTGATGCTTCTACTGAGAGGCCTGATAAAAGGAGTAAAACCACTAATGCTTCTACTGAGAGGCCCGATAAAAGGGCTAAAACCAGTGATGCTTCTACTGATAGGACCGATAGGACCGATATGGATAAAGCCTCTAAAACCTCTGTTAGTCTTGATGAGTTGAGTCTTGATATGCAAAAAGCTCTGCAACATATGGTGAATAGCAAGGAAGGACCTACAGTAGAAGAATGTTATGAGAGGTTGAAGCTAGTTGAATTAGACCCAATGGATCCTATATTTTTGGCAGCCTTTCACCTTTTTGGAATGTCCATGAATATGAGAGAGGCATGGATGACATTGCCACCGATACCTGGGGTCTTAAAAGGGTGGATAAAGATGATTGGCACCATATTAGGGATGTTTAAGTAGTCTTTATGCTTATGTTTTTTCTTTCATTTTGAACACTTATGTGTTTCTTGAACTTATGTTTGACATTATGTTTTTTTGCTATCATTTGAATGATTGTGTACTTATTTGACACAAATATTACTAGTATTGGGATTATATGCTTATTTGAAACAAAATGTGTGCTTTGAATATGATACAAATGCTTATGTTTTTTTATTTAGCATATTAGGATTTAACAAGTGTTGATGGTTTAACAGGTTCACAATGGATTACGATAAAAAGTTGCGCCTCCTAATTGTTATGTATTTGTATCTTCGCTTTTTTTGGAGAAGAGGTTTGAAAAGAATGCGAGATAATACCTCAAAAACGTATGGGCATCAATTCACATTAGAGTTATTACAAGGAACTAATAACCAATGCATTGAGCTCTTACGTATGTCACGTGATTCTTATGTTCGGCTTTGTACACATTTTAGAGTAAAAAGTTGGTTAAAGGATAGTAAACATATATCGGTTGAAGAGAAGATGGCGATGTTCTTGATGATGATTGGTCACAATCAACGTTATGTAATCATCAAACGTAGATTTCAACACTCAAAACAAACGATTCATAAGTATTTTTATGAAGTATTGGATAAAATGATGGTGTTCGCAAATGATATAATAGTACCAACTTCCTTTAATCCAAATCCAAACATCCCGGGACATAATAGGAGGTTACGAAGGATTTTCAGAGGAGCGGTTGGTGCACTTGATGGAACTTTGGTACATGCTATTGTCCCTCTCGACAAACAACATTTGTATAGAGGAAGGGGAAAAGGCGATTGTTATCAAAATGTATTGGCAATATGCGACTTCAACATGATTTTTACGTTTGTCGTGGCTGGTTGGGAAGGGATAGCACATGATTCAAGAATATTATCTGAAGCTTTAGCAGATCGAGATGCACCATTCCCATTTCCACCGCCAGGTTTGTTTACATTTTCATTTTAATATTTCTACTTTTTTTTAAATTAATTATTTCCTTATATTTACAGATAAGTATTATCTTTGTGATGTTGCGTACACACACACCCGAGGATTTATGGCTCCTTATCGTAATGTGCGGTATTGGCTTGGAGATTTTCATCGAAGACGTGCATTAACCAACAAAGAAAAATTTAATCACTCACATGCAAAACTTCGAAATGTCATTGAACGTGCTTTTGGTGTCTTGAAAGCACGTTTCCCTATATTGAAGAGAATGGCGCCATTTCCATTGGTTACACAAAGAAACATCGTCATTGCATGTTTTGCGCTTCATAATTATATAAGAAAAGAGGGATTAACTGATGAGTATTTTTCTCAATATAATCAAGTCGATATATCACTTCAAAGCAACAGTGTACAAGATGATGATGATGATGAGGAGAAGGAGGAAGAGGATGACATGAATGAGGTACAACCACATGGAAGTGCAAGAGACCGGGAATATATGGTTCATCTACGAGATCAAATTGCTGACCAGTTAATGGGAAATGTAGAATGAATGATTTCATAAAAAATATGTTAGTTTTGTGAATTTAGTTTTAATATTGTAAGACAATCATCGAAACAATCCTTTATGTTTTTAAAAATATCAACTTTAATGAGTAAACGGCCTTCTAGTTTGAATCGAAATATATATAGTTTATCTAATGTTTTAAAAAGTATTATATGTTTGAAATTGTATGAAATTGTTATTGGCAAAGTTTGAGTCAAATATAAATTTTAATAGATTAGTAATGTATGAGATGTTGAGTTTTTAGCATTTGGGCTTTGGTTGTTTCAACATTAATTTTAAAGATCGGTTTTGTTGTTGAAAAATGAAAATTAATGCAAATCGGATGACAACGTGTAAGTATACAATTCTTATTAAGAAAAAATCTAATTTGTTTTTTTATGTTGCTTTTTCATATTATCTAATATTTGCTTACAAAATACTATAATTCTATTAAATTGTTCATAAATATTATTAAATGGTTAGATTTTCAATTTATTAAAAACCACCGTGAATTATGAGAAAAAAAATATGGTTAATTGATTTCCTTTATTACAAGATCTCTTAAATTTTAGTTTATTATAATTAAAAAACAAACAATCTTTTTGCATTAAGACTTTTTGTATGAATACATAAAAAACGACTTTTAGTCCACGTCTTCTTCCGCAGACATGGAAAAAGACAAAAGACATTTGACCACTTCCAAAACAAACACCACCTTAGAGTTGCACTTCAGATCTGGAACCATTGAGGGTTCCCATGGCATAAAGGTGCCAACTTTATGGCCATGGGAGACCCATGCATCATATAAACCCCTTTTCATGGCTTTTTGAGCCCAAGGCCCCATGCATGTACATCAAGTTTGAAGCTTTACGTATAAAATGGACCCTAGGAGGCCAGATCTATGGTTTTGACACGTTAAGACCCATTATAATCGACTATAGAGTTTTGGACAAAGAGGGACTCGGCGAGTCACTTGGGTGACTCGGCGAGTCGGGACACTTTTTCCCCCAAAACGACTTCTGGGAATGGTTTTGGTTGAGTGGAAGGAACACTCAGCCTGCGAGGGGTTTGTTTTGGAATTGGAAATCATAGGACTCGGCGAGTGTATAAGCGGACTCGGCGAGTCCAAGGCAATCTCCCAACTCATGAAGACGGACTCGACGAGTTGTTCATATAACTCGGCGAGTCGTAGACTGGACATATTCATAAGACGAAGATGAACTCGGAGAGTCGGTTGAAGATGGTCCCGATGCTATGGTTGAAAGTGAACTCGTTGAGTTCTTGCTAGACTCGACGAGTAGAGTCGGGGGTTGTATCATTTTGAAAGGATAGGGACTCGACGAGTTGGTGGACCAACTCGGCGAGTCATGTCAACTGGATGTTGACTTTGACCAAGGTTTGACCTAGACTTTGACTTGGATTTGGATTGACCCTTGTAAGGGTTATGAGTATGCATTAGTAATCAGAAAAGGTTGTTGTGTAGGGATTGGGGAGTAGATACGAGTCGATTCCCATGCCGAGGATCGTGCAGATACTACACGACATCGAGGTGAGTTACCTTCCAGTAGGAGTGGGTCTACGGCCACAATGCCAGCCCACTAGTAGGATTTGTTTGTTAGATGATTGTCTTTGTGACAGTTATCTGATGTGGTTATCTGATATGCTTTATGTGCTAGGATGCTATGACATATGTGTTAAGTAGTGGTAGGGGTGATATAGCCCTAGTTACTGGTTGAAAGATACCGAAGGGGTAGATAGTACCCATGCATGCCTAGCAGTATGATCATGATATGTTATAATGCGATCAGTATGCTTATGATATGTTATTATGTGATAGTGGTAGGGGTGAAATAGTCCCCGGTTACCGGTTGGAAGATACCGAAGGGGAGGTTAGCTTCCGGTTACCGGTTGAAAGATACCGAAGGGGAGGTTAGTTCTTGGTTACCAGTTGAAAGATATCGAAGGGGAGCCCAGCTCCCAGTTATGCCAGATAGATACCGGTTGAAAGATACCAAGGAATATGCATTATGTGGTATGGGGTATGATGGGGGAACTCACTAAGCTTCGTGCTTATAGTTTTTAGTTTTGTTTCAGGTACCTCTTCAGCGAAGGGGAATGAGCGGGCGCGGTAGCGGCACATCACACACACGCATGATTTCCGCACTATGAGATTTATTGGAATTGTACTCTGACATTGTTACTATTTTTACGATATGATTTTGAGACATGAGATTATGGTTTTATGAAATGATATGACTCAATTATGTTTTCTTATAAATGTTTTCTAAATTGTTATATCAAAAATGAAATTTTTGGTCTTGAAATTTGGGATGTTACAAGTTGGTATCAGAGCCTTGGTTTGAGGGATTCAGGCACGCTCTCGAGTGTGTCTGGACTCAAACTGAGGACTTGGTATAAGATTTTTCAGAAAAAGAAAATCATTTTTATAAAAGAAGTTTGAAAAGAGAAAAGAACTTTGAAAAAGAACGAGATGTGTGATGTGCGCGACCGACCGAGCTCAAGTAAGTATTCCCCAAGATACCCATACATGTTATGTTATGATATGATATGATTATGAGAACTGCATGCCAGATTAGGGCTAAGGATCTAGGAAGGATACCTTATATGCCTACTATATATGTATGAGAACTTCATGCTAGATTAGGACTAAAGGATCTAGGAAGATGCCTTATGTGCCTATTATATGTGCTTATCGGATTATATGCTAGAACTGATTAGTCAGTAGTGTGATGGCCTGAATAGGAGATGTTTGGTATGGTTACTCAATGCTCGAATGCTGGTAGCTTCGTGCTATTAGGAGTTCTAGTTATCTTTAGTTAACGAGTAAACGAATACGTTAAGTTACATATTGCGAGGGCTACATAATTTCAGAAGGTCAGGTCTAGCCCTATTGCGTAGCTCTTGTTTGAGTCTAACCGTTGTAGGGTAGGACCTCTCATTCGAAGAATTATCTGGGCTTAGTGATATGTAATGGTATTCGCGAGCTAGTTAGTTAAAGGTAGCAGTGACTTCTTATGCAGCTGATGGCGGAGAGTAGGCCGGAGGGTTTCCCTAGGGTAAGCCTAGGATGAGAATAGTGATGGGAGCAATAGTAGAAGTGAAAGGGACTTGGTGAAGTCGAAGCAATCCTTGAGGAAAGTACGGATAGATGTGGAAGGTAGTATGGGCCCGTACTACTGAAAGCAGAGGATCCGTACTCGAGTCAAGGAGGGCTAAGATGGAATCAGGGAACTGTAGAATGTATGAGACTTCCCGAGAGTTATGTATGATTCTGATGATTATGTGTTCTGTTTCAGAATGGTGATGATCACACGTCATGGAGGGGGAGGTTCAGGATCAGGATCCGGTTCAGTATCAGGTTCGAGTGCAGGTTCCGAGCCAGTGGATGAGGGACTACGCGAGTTCATCGCGTCTGAGATTACGAGAGGCATCCTTGAGTCGACCCCGATAATTTTCGGGTCGATCAAGGAAGGGATCATAGAAATGATGGAGGATCGCCTCAGGGCATTCAGGAGCGATATGGCATTCAGTCAGTCGGGATCACGCACATTGTCCTTCAAGGACTTCAGGGGCAGTGGTGCGTCGGATTTCCATGGGGTCAAGGACCCCATCGCAGCCAGGAGATGGATTGCAGACTTTGAGTCTGCACAGTTGACGAGCTTCTGCCCTGAGGGGTCGAAGGTTCGTTATGCTGCGAGATGTTTGAGGGACAGAGCTAGAGATTGGTGGGAGTCAGTTGGTGATTCTTTGGGAGCCCCAGCCATTGAGGCTATGACCTGGTCTGACTTTGTGACCAGGTTTAGGGCGGAGTTCGCGCCGGCTGTGGAGCTTCAGCAGCTGGCCAGGGAGTTTCTCGACATGAGGCAGACGACTGAGTCAGTAGCGGAGATTACCGCCAAGTTCCGAGAGAGGGCATTGTTGGTGCCCCAGTATGCGGGAGACAAGGAGATGCGGAAAACCCGTTATCACGATATGTTGAGGGTAGATATCCGAGAGCATGTCAGCTACTCGGCATGCCCGACCTTAGATTCCGTGATTGCCAGGGTGAGGGAGAGAGAGATAGACTTGGAGCACATCAGGAAGAGGAAGGCGGAGGAGGGCCAGGTTACAAGGGCTTCGAGGAAGAAGCCCAAGGGATTCGACTCTAGGTCGAAGGGCCAGCAGGGCTGGGGCCGCTGTGGGAAATGCGGCAGGTCACACGAGGGGGTTTGCCGCACTGGGCCGGGATCAGGCTGCTATAAGTGCAGCAAGACTGGGCACTTTGGTAGGGATTGTACTGCCCCTCCCCCCACCTTTCAGACATCAGACCTGATTTGCTTTCATTGCAATCAGAAGGGCCATAAAAAGGCCAACTGCCCGAGATTGAAAGCAGCAGCAGCGCCGGTGGCGGCGCCAGCTCCAGCAACTGTGCGGCTCACTGATGGCCAGCAGGGCAAGACAGAGGCTCCAGTGGTGAGGAGCCGAGCCTTCTAGTTGACTACCGAGGAGGCACGCGTCGCACCCGATGTGGTGACGGGATCGTTCCATGTGAACGGTATCCCAGTTCAGGTGTTGTTTGATTCGGGTGCTACCTGATCGTTTGTCTCTCTTGCGCTTAGCAAGAGGTTCCCTGAGTCTTCGGGCATGTTGGATTGCCCTCTAGAGGTCAAGATTGCGGATGATCGATCAATGCGAGCGTCAGAGGTTTTCAGGTACTGTGTTTTGAGGTTGTTCGAGGAGCGTTATTTGGTAGACTTGGTTCCCATTCCGTTGCGTGGGAACAAGGTGATTATAGGCATGGATTGGTTGAGCCCCAACGGGGCAGTGATCGACTGCGCACAGCAGTTGGTTCGGATCAGGACACGAGTGGGGGAGAGCTGGTGATTCAGGGCGAGAGGCCACAGCACGGACCAGCACTATGTTCAGCAGCAAGGGCTAGGCACTATCTTCAGTAGGGCTGCTCTGGGTATGTCGCCTATGTTATGGATACCCGAGAGGCGGGTAAGGCAACGGTGAGCGATGTACCGGTGGTGCGAGATTACACGGATGTATTCCCAGAGGAGCTGCCTGGGATACCTCCGGAGCGACAGGTGGAGTTCAGGATCGACCTAGTCCCTGGTGCGGCTCCGATAGCCAAGGCACCATATCCGTTGGCTCCTCCCGAGATGCAGGAGTTGTCTACGCAGCTGCAGAAGCTGTTAGACAAGGGATTTATCAGGCCGAGTAGTTCACCTTGGGGAGCCCCGATCCTGTTTGTCAAGAAGAAGGATGGGTCGCATCGCATGTGCATAGATTACCGGGAGCTGAACAAGGTAACGGTGAAGAACCGTTACCCACTCCCGAGAATAGATGACTTGTTCGACCAGCTTCAGGGAGCGTCTTGGTTTTCCAAGATAGACTTGCGGTCAGGTTACCACCAGATGAGGGTTAGGGATGAGGATATACAGAAGACTGCTTTCCGGACTCGCTATGGCCACTAGGAGTTTGTGGTGATGCCCTTCGGGCTCACCAATGCTCATGTCGCGTTCATGGATCTCATGAACCGCATGTGCAGGCCGATGCTGGATCGGTCCGTGATAGTTTTCATTGACGACATCTTCGTTTACTCCAAGACGCAGGAGCATCATGAGGAGCACTTGCGAGAGGTGTTAGATACCCTGAGGATGGAGAGCTTGTATGCCAAGTTCTCCAAGTGCGAGTTCTGTTTGCGCGAGGTGCAGTTTCTTGGGCACCTTGTCAACCAAAATGGGATATTGGTTGACCCGGCCAAGGTGGAGGCCGTGATGAGATGGGAGGTTCCGAAGTCTCCATCTGAGATTCGGAGTTTCCTCGGATTGGCGGGCTATTACAGGAGATTCATTCAGGAATTCTCCAAGATAGTCGTACCCTTGACCCGGCTGACGAAGAAAGTCGTTGTCTTTCGCTGGGGGTCTGAGCAGCAGGCGGCATTCGAGACACTGAGACAGAGATTATGCGAGGCGCCTATCCTCGCCCTGCCCGAGGGTGTGGAGGATTTTGTGGTATATTGTGATGCGTCTATTTCGGGTTTGGGTGCAGTTTTGATGCAAAGAGGGCATGCCATCGCCTACGCCTCGAGGCAGCTGAAGCCTCACGAGGCGAACTACCCGACACATGATTTGGAGTTGGGGGCGGTCGTCTTCGCCCTCAAGATTTCACGACACTACCTCTATGGGGTTCGTTGTACCATCTACACAGATCACAAGAGTTTGAGGTACCTCATAGATCAGCCGAATCTGAACATGAGGCAGCGTCGGTGGTTAGACGTGGTGAATGATTACGATTGTGAGATCCTTTACCACCCGGGGAAAGCCAATGTCGTGGCCGATGCGCTTAGTCGTAAGGCAGCGCCGATTAGAGACATCTGCATGAGGATGACCGTAGTGACTCCACCTTTGGAGCAGATCCGAGAAGCCCAGCTGGAGGCCATGAAGGAGGAACATTGGAAGAGTGAGCGTATCGTGGGTCAGGTTTCCTCCTTCGATTACGAAAGTTGGTTATTGATACTACACCGCAGGGTGTGGGTTCCATACCACAGGGGTGTGCACCAGGTTCTAATGGAGGCGGCCTACAAATCCCGATTCTCGATTCATCCCGGGGCGACGAAGATGTATAGAGATCTTCAACCCGATTACTGGTGGCCCTGCATGAAGCGGGATGTGGCCTGGTACGTAGAGCGGTGCTTGACCTGCAGGAAGGTCAAGGCCGAACACCACATGCCATATGGAAAGATGCATCCGCTAGACATTCCCATGTGGAAATGGGAAGATATTGATGGGTTTTGAGCATTCTAACACTCCTATGGTGTACATGCAACCCTAGAAACCTTGGATCTATGTTTGACTAAGATACATGCAAATAATTATTTTTCCAAGGTTCTTATCCTAACTAGCATGGCATGGGATACTTGAATCAAATAAAACTAGTAGAATTACTTACCTTGTAGTAGTAGTTGATTGCTTGGAGTTTGAGAGCCTAACACCAATAATGTGGATGCCTCAGATGGAAGTCACAAATCACCACAAACTTGGAAACTTGAGAGAATAGTCACAAACTTCTTGAAATCGGCCCTCTTAGTTTACACACATCAACTAGTCTTATTTCAAGAACCAAAGCCTCCTTTATATAGTGTGGTGGATTAGGGTTACATCCATGTAAACCCTAATACCCATGTCTTTTCATTTCCATGAGATCCATGGGTTAAAGCTCCATGGAGTATCCATGGACTTTCCATGCAAGCCTAGCCCATTTCAAATAAGCATTAGCCCACACTATATAAATACAAGAGCCCATATTTAATTAGTCATACTTTTGATCTCTAAATTAATTCTAAATTAATTATAGATCAACACTAATTAAATAATATGATTTTATATTAATATATTAGAACTTATAATATATTAATAAATCATAACTTATACTATTCTCAAAAGATTATCCGTAAATTGTTCGGGTGAAGTGCAACCCAAATGGACCATGTCGGGTTGGGTCAAGTACATACCAAATATAGTTATGGACTTAGACACTATCTCCAATAGTCTCCCACTTGGATAAGTCTAATAACTATAGTTACAAGTATGACTTCAGGAACCGATCAACAATCGTAGCTCATAAAACTTTGTTGAACTATGAAGCGCCATTTTAGATAAGTGATCATATAATCCTCTGTTCTAGATATCAGCCGGACAAATACATGGAACATGGTCTTGCTTATTGTCCAACATTTGTTTCCCGATTTCCGATTTGTTTGACATAGAACTTAACTGAACACATCAATTTAGTTCTGACTGGGCCCGGTACATAGGTCAAAACAAAATCATCGAGGGGCCCAGATATCGCTTCTAATCCTAGAAGGAACAGATAAACTTCGACTCATATGTTTGCTCTACTACTTGTTGAATTACACACAAAAGCACGGTTTATAACATCGAGTTACCAATGCGTTTTCGTGCAATCAATGCATAACCAACTCATAGGCAACAAATCATATCTCTAGGTTTGAAGACTTATATGATATTACCGTCTTACGATCACTCGAGATAAATTCCATGAAGTGATACAAGTGAGCGTGGGTTGAATCCAATACTCAGAACTTATGAGCACTCATGAGTGTTGTAGCCCCGCTTTGTCTAACAACTTAGACCTCTACAAGCCAACCCATGACAGTCTTGATTCATATCTACTTCCAACATATGACCGACTGTGGAGAGTTTGAATAATATGATATAAACCATAACATAATTATTTTGGAAGTCAAAACATGCAAAAAGAAATAATAGTAAACGATTGACAAGAGATAGCAACACTTTACTCATAAATAACAGCTTTTATTTATCATCAAATGTCAATTACATTTTACAAATTTCAAGATTATCTAACTACTAAAACTAATATCATCCTTCAGCCCTATGCTCCGAGCATGCTGGAGATGCTTAGCCCGAGTCATTCCCTTCGTGAGGGGATCTGCTGGGTTCTCATTCGATGATACCCTCTTTGCCACGAGGATTCCTTCTTCTATTCGATGTCTGATGAAGTGATATTTTCTGTCAATGTGTCTGGATCTCCCATGATCTCTTGGTTCCTTGGCTAAGGCAACCGCACTATTGCTATCACAGAAAATCTCCATTGGCTCCTTTATAGCTGGTACAACTCCAAGGTCTCCGATGAAGTTCTTTAGCCATATAGCCTCCTTTGCTGCATCGCTTGCTGCTATATACTCTGATTCACAAGTGGAATCAGCCACTGTCTCCTGCTTGGAACTTTTCCAAGTAATTGCCCCTCCGTTTAGAGTAAAGACCCATCCCGACTGAGAGCGGAAATTATCCCTGTCAGTCTGAAAGCTAGCATCACTGTACCCTACAACTTTCAAGTCCTCACTGCCACCGAGGGTAAGGACCCAGTCCTTAGTCCTCCGTAGGTACTTGAGGATATTCTTTACCGCAGTCCAGTGTGCCTTGCCAGGGTTCCCCTGATACCTGCTAACCATGCTCAAAGCAAAGGCTACATCAGGTCGAGTACACGTCATAGCATACATGATCGATCCAACAGCTGAAGCATTAGGTATTCGACTCATTTCTGCTATCTCAGCCTCAGTACTAGGGCTTTGTGTCTTACTCAATCTGGCGTTACTCTGGATGGGTAACTCTCTTTTCTTGGAGTTATGCATGTTGAACCTTTTCAACACTTTGTCCACATAGGTGCTTTGACTAAGTCCAATTAGTCTTTTACTCCTGTTTCTCAAAATCCTTATCCCTAGGATATAGGCAGCTTCTCCAAGGTCCTTCATAGCGAAACACTTCCCAAGCCAGGACTTTACTTCCTGCAGGGTTGGGATGTCATTTCCTATGAGTAGTATGTCATCCACATACAATTCCAAAAAGCTGACTATACTCCCACTAGCCTTGATATAGACACAAGATTCATCTTCACTCCTTGAAAAGCCAAATTCTTTGACTTTCTCATCAAAGCAAAGATTCCATCTGCGAGGTGCCTGTTTTAATCCATAAATGGATTTCTCGAGCTTACACACTCTACTGGGGTACTCTGTACTGAAAAAACCCTCTGGCCGAACCATGTAAACATCTTCATCCAAGTTTCCATTAAGGAAAGCGGTTTTGACATCCATTTGCCATATTTCATAATCATGAAATGCAGCAATGGCTAACAGAACCCTAATAGACTTAATCTTGGCCACTGGTGAAAAGGTCTCATCATAATCAACTCCCGGAGTTTGAGAATAACCCTTTGCAACCAGTCGTGCCTTATAAGTGTGTACATTACCATCCATGTCGGTCTTCTTCTTGAAGATCCATTTGCACCCAACTATCTTACGATCAGGTACATTGTCAACCAAGTTCCAAACTTGATTGTCATACATGGACTGTATCTCGCTATCCATAGCCTCTTTCCATTTAGCAGCCTCAGGGCCTGCCATGGCTTCCGTGTAGCTGTTAGGCTCATCCAGATTTACCAGTGTGTTATCACTGATAAGTGTCTCACCTTCTGCAGTAATATGAAAACCATAATAATGCTCAGGTGCATTCCTAACTCTGGTGGAATGCCTCAGAGGTATAGATTCTTCAGTCGGCTCAACAGGAGTTTCCTCCTCAGGTTGAGGGCTAGGGTTTGAGGTTCCTTCACCACTTGACTCTTGAATTTCCTCAAGGTCAATTTGCCTCCCACTGTCTCCTTGGCTCATGAATTCTCTCTCTCGAAAGAATCCTCTTCTTGCTTCAAAGACCACATTATCACTGGGTCTGTAGTAGATGTAACCAAAGGATTTCTATGGGTAGCCGATGAAAATACACCTTTCGCTTCGGGGTTCGAGCTTATCGTGAGTCTCGCGTCTCACGAAAGCCTCGCAACCCCAAATCTTGATATGGTCTAGATTGGGAACTTTTCCAGTCCACACCTCGTGAGGTGTTTTGGCAACCTTCTTTGTAGGGACTAGATTAAGGATATGGGCGGCAGTCTCTAAGGCATACCCCCAAAATGAGATTGGTAGCGAAGCTCGACTCATCATGGAACGAACCATCTCCAACAAGGTCCGATTGCGCCTCTCAGCTACACCATTCAACTGTGGTGTCCAAGGAGGTGTCAATTGTGAGACAATCCCACATTCCTTAAGATAGTCAAGGAACTCAGTACTAAGATACTCACCACTACGATCAGATCGAAGCATCTTAATGTTCCTGCCCAACTGATTCTCCACTTCTTGCTTAAACTCTTTGAATTTCTCAAAGGTTTCTGACTTATGCTTGATTAGGTAGACATATCCATATCTACTAAAATCATCAGTAAAAGTCACATAGAACCGATTATCATCTCTTGTGGCAGTTCTGAAGGGTCCACACACATCCGTGTGTATGAGGTCCAACAAACCTTCACCCCTAGCACAAGTGCCAGTAAAAGGTGACTTTGTCATTTTACCAAGCAAACAAGATTCACAACTATCATCTGACTTTAGGTCAAATAACTCCAAGACTCCATCCTTTTGGAGTTGGCCTATGCGTTTCTTGCTTACATGTCCAAGACGATAATGCCATAAGGATGCTTTATCTAAGCTAGTGGAAGGGTTAATACACAATAAATTATTTCCTAGATTATCTACAACAGATACAGTTTCATACACGCCATCACAAGGTAATGCTTTAAAATAAAGAACATTATTAAAGAAAGCATCAATACTACCATTATTATTATCAAAATAAAAGGTAAAACCTTGTTTATACAATGCATGAAAGGAAATAACATTTCTTGCCATTTCTGGCGAATAATAACATTTATTCAAATCTAATGTAAACCCACTATTTAGCACTAAGGAATAAACTCCTATCTTGGTGACAGGTGAAGCTTTCCTGTTTCCCATGATCAAGTTTATCTTTCCCTGCTCCACATTCTCACTTCTTTCTAGTCCCTGCAAATCACAACATATGTGAATACCACAACCTGTATCAAGGACCCAAGACTTAGAATGAGGTGAGTTATTAGACAATATAGTGTATATACCTGCATGGTTGGGTTTTACTTTCCCATCCTTCAAATCTTGCTGGTACTTTGGGCAGTTTCGCTTCCAATGCGACTTTTCATGGCAATAGAAGCATTCAGCCTCATTAGGGTTAGCAGAAGGAGTGACAAAACCTTTCTTGGTTTTGCTTGAAGAGGAGCCTTCAAGGGTCTTACCCTTGGTACCCTTAGAAGGGTTCTTTCTCTTCTTCACTTTTCCATGCCCGATTGCCAAGACATTGGCCGCAGTTGAAGTAGGAGTAGGAGTAGTAACAACCGACTTACCCTTTAGACCACTTTCGGCGGTCTTCAAGAGTCCTTGAAGTTTGCTGAGGGTGACTTCTTCCTTGTTCATGTGATATGTCATGCGGAATTGATCATAACACGATGGCAAGGAGTGCAAAATGATGTCTATTGCTAACTCCTCAGGGAAGTTCACATTCAACTTCAGTAAACGGTCCACATACCTTTGCATTTTCTGCATGTGGCCCGTGATGGGTTCACCATCCTTCATTCGGGTTGTTATCATGGAGGAGATTATTTCATATCGCTCTTGACGAGCACTTTGATGGTAGCGGTCCATCAAGTCCTGGTGCATCTCAAAAGGATAATAGTCCTCATAGGACTTTTGGAGCTTGGTTGTCATGGTGGCCATCATGATGCATGCCACTTTTGTAGCATCTCTTTCATGTACCTCATATTCAGCAAGCTCTTCAGGAGTAGCAGTTGGCTCGGGTACCTTCAGCTCCTTGTCGAGAACATATTCTTTGTTCTCATACCGAGTGACCATCCTGATGTTTCTGATCCAATCTGTAAAGTTGGACCCATCAAAGATGACTCTCCCACAAAGATTCATGAGAGAGAAGGAGCTAGGAGGGTTTGAGCCAGAAGCATTGTTATTGGAAGACATCTGAAAAGAAGAGGGAATAGATTAGATTAGATATAGAGATAGTCCTTAACAAAACACCCAAATGTAATATTAAGGCTAGGGCCCAACACAATATTTTATAACTTAGAAGAGGGATGCCGTAATCTAAGCTATAAGATATTTGAAGGTAGGTGAATGACGATTCACCAATTTCCACCATGAAAAACGAAATATTTAATTAGGTTTTAATTGGTTTAGAAACTCCTAGATTCTTTGAGATTCATTGAACTTTATTCAATGGCATGTTTCAATCTCGAGTGTGACCTTCAAGTTTTGTGACTGGGATGCCGAGGATCACAAAACAAGGTGTGAAGTAACCATGCAAATTACTTGGTACCCTTAATGTATTACCCCTCAATCGATGTGCCGGTTAACCACACACGCTCCATCGATACTATGATAAACATTAAGTCACCCTTTACCTA
Organism: Lactuca virosa; assembly: GCF_052849685.1. NCBI lineage: Eukaryota > Viridiplantae > Streptophyta > Magnoliopsida > Asterales > Asteraceae > Lactuca > Lactuca virosa. The sequence goes on along the minus strand of NC_136429.1, from coordinate 437,967,664 downwards.
CCTTGTTAAGTTCAAGTTAGTGTGCCGGTTAACCGCACACGCTCCACTAACGACTTAAACAAAGTGTAAAGTGTAATTTCATGGATTAGCACCTTATTCACATTTTCCTAAAATAACTAAGATTGGGAATTCAATTAAGTTTAGTTACTTTAGTATTATCATTATACTTTTAATGAGAATTAATAAGTCCTTGTCCTACCCGTTCGGCTAACGACCCTCCACCGATCAAGGAAGCGGTGGGTGAGAGTGGACACCCATTAAGTTGCCATTTTATAGGCAACAACCTTATACCCCCCTTATAGACCGGCTTCGTGAATGAGGCGTACTAGCGGTAAGACGACTTGATCTTATACATATATCAATATTATTAAACTTATAATATTATAAAGTATAAGGGTTGAATTTTAACTTTTAAAATTCTAGGGGTTGGAACTAAAGTTTTTAATATGACTTTACATGTTCCAAAACTTGAGGGCAAGTTTTGTAAACTTTCAAAACTTTTCATTTCTCATAACTTATGAGTTAATGGTTATTAAAAATGAAGACTCTTCATTTTTTGTAACCTATGTGTTCTTTTAATGGTTATTTATAAATATGACTTTTGGTTATCCATAACTTAAGAACTAGTTATGGACTCCATTAAAACACATAAAGATCAAGAATTAATCTAATCAATTATTAGCACATAATTTCTATGATCTTCTAAACTCATATGTTTATGAGTGTTCATATCAAAAATTTCAAGAATCGTAAGTACATATACAAAACTTGAAATTTTGATACGAGCTTTTGAACAAAACTTCGATTTTTCAAGTTTTTTTTTTTTTTTTTTTTTTTTTTTTTTTTTTTTGCATGAAGTATCAAATAAACAAACCAGGCTCTGATACCACTGATGGGTTTTGAGCATTCTAACACTCCTATGGTGTACATGCAACCCTAGAAACCTTGGATCTATGTTTGACTAAGATACATGCAAATAATTATTTTTCCAAGGTTCTTATCCTAACTAGCATGGCATGGGATACTTGAATCAAATAAAACTAGTAGAATTACTTACCTTGTAGTAGTAGTTGATTGCTTGGAGTTTGAGAGCCTAGCACCAATAATGTGGATGCCTCAGATGGAAGTCAAAAATCACTACAAACTTGGAAACTTGAGAGAATAGTCACAAACTTCTTGAAATCGGCCCTCTTAGTTTACACACATCAACTAGTCTTATTTCAAGAACCAAAGCCTCCTTTATATAGTGTGGTGGATTAGGGTTACATCCATGTAAACCCTAATACCCATGTCTTTTCATTTCCATGAGATCCATGGGTTAAAGCTTCATGGAGTATCCATGGACTTTCCATGCAAGCCTAGCCCATTCCAAATAAGCATTAGCCCACACTATATAAATACAAGAGCCCATATTTAATTAGTCATACTTTTGATCTCTAAATTAATTCTAAATTAATTATAGATCAACACTAATTAAATAATATGATTTTATATTAATATATTAGAACTTATAATATATTAATAAATCATAACTTATACTATTCTCAAAAGATTATCCGTAAATTGTTCGGGTGAAGTGCAACCCAAATGGACCATGCCGGGTCGGGTCAAGTACATACCAAATATAGTTATGGACTTAGACACTATCTCCAACAGATATTACTATGGATTTCATCACTAAGCTTCCCAGGACTGCACGGGGAGTGGATTCGATTTGGGTCATCGTGGATCGGTTGACCAAGAGTGCCCACTTCATACCGATCCAGGAGAGCATATCGGCCGAGAAGTTGGCCGATATCTACATCCGAGAGGTAGTAGCTCGGCACGGAGTGCCAGTTTCGGTGATTTCGGACCGAGCCGTACGGTTTACTTCCAGATTCTGGAAGAAGTTTCACAACGAGTTAGGTACTCGTCTGCACTTCAGCACTACTTTCCACCCGCAGACGGATGGTCAGAGTGAGCAGACCATCCAGACTCTGGAGGATATGCTGCGGGCGTGTGTTTTAGACTTCGGAGGTAGCTGGGATACCTATCTTCCTTCAGCGTAGTTCTCCTACAACAACAGTTATCACATGAGTATCGATCGTCCTCCTTTTGAGATGTTGTACAGGAGGAAGTGCAGGACCCCGATATGTTGGGGTAAAGTCGCACAGAGGGTCATGGGGAGCACTGAAGTGGTGCTCAAGATGACAGAGGATTCAGCAGGTTAGGAGTAGGCTTCAGACTGCTCAGAGTCGGCAGAAAAGTTATGCCGACAAGTGTCGTTCGGGCTTGGAATTCCAGGTCGGGGATATGGTCCTCCTAAAGGTGTCTCCTTGGAAAGGCGTCATTCGATTCAGGAAGCTGGGCAAGTTAGGCCCCAGATATATTGGACCTTTCAAGGTTGCCGCCCGGGTGGGCAAGATGACGTATAGGCTGGACCTGCCAGTCGAACTCAGTCAGATTCATATCACGTTTCACGTCTCCCAGTTACGGAAGTGCCTGATGGACGACTCGGCAGTGGTGCCCTTGGAGGATATTCAGGTGGATGACAGCCTGAACTACATCGAGTGGCCAGTGGCGATCCTCGACAGGAAGTCGAAGGATCTGAGGAACAAGAGGGTGGAGCTGCTGAAGGTGCAATGGCAGCACCGCAAGGGGTTAGAATGGACTTGGGAGCCGGAGGAAGAGATGAGGGAGCACTACCCTGAGCTTTTTCCAGATTCAGCAGCAGACTTCGAGGACGAAGTCTAAAATAAGTGGGGGAGATTTGTAGCACCTGATTCCTGGTATGTATTTAAATTCAAGAAATATTGCAATTTACTCTGAGACTCGGCGAGTTAGGGGCCCAACTCGTCGAGTAGACTCGACTGTTGATCGGGGGTTTAAGTGACCTACTCGACGAGCCGGAAGACCGAATCGACGAGTAGGAGCTGTTTGGACAAAACCCTAATATTTAGGGTTGCACCCTATTTAAACAACTTAACTCGTCCCAAACCAGCCTCCATCGTCCCTCACACTTCCAGAAGACCTTAAACTGAAACGCTAGCCTTGTTTGAGTGCTCTCAAGCCATTTTTGTGCATTTTGTGAGTGTTTGAAGATTGGAGAAGAGAAGGAAGCTTGGTAGTTCAAGTAGAAGCAAGGAGATCCATAAGTTTTACTTCATTCTCAGCTCATTTAAGGTAAAAAGCTAGAACCTTGACCATTTATGTCTTAGATTTTGAGTTGGGGCCATTTATACCCTTTTTATGAGTATAGAGAAGCAAAAAGTAGATTTTGTGGATATGCTTAGAGTTGCACTTCAGATCTGGAACCATTGAGGGTTCCCATGGCATAAAGGTGCCAACTTTATGGCCATGGGAGACCCATGCATCATATAAACCCATTTTCATGGCTTTTTGAGCCAAAGGCCCCATGCATGTACATCAAGTTTGAAATTTTACATATAAAATGGACCCTAGTAGGCCTGATCTATGGTTTTGACGCGTTAAGACCCATTATAATCGACTATAGAGTTTTGGACAAAGAGGGACTCGGCGAGTCACTTGGGTGACTCGGCGAGTCAGGACACTTTTTCCCCCAAAACGACTTCTGGGAATGGTTTTGGTTGAGTGGAAGGAACACTCAGCCTGCGATGGGTTTGTTTTGGAACTGGGAATCATAGGACTCGATGAGTGTATGAGCAGACTCGGCGAGTTCAAGGCAATCTCCCAACTCATGACGACAGACTCGACGAGTTGTTCATAGAAATCGGTGAGTCGTAGACTAGACATATTCATAAGACGAAGATGAACTCGACGAGTTCAAGGATGAACTCGGCGAGTCTGTTGAAGATGGTCCCGATGCTATGGTTGAAGGTGAACTCGTTGAGTTCTTGCTAGACTCGACGAGTAGAGTCGGGGGTTTTATCATTTTGAAAGGATAGGGACTCGACGAGTTGGTGGACCAACTTGGCGAGTCATGTCAACTGGATATTGACTTTGACCAGGGTTTGACCTTGACTTTGACTTGGATTTAGATTGACCCTTGTAAGGGTTATGAGTATGCATTAGTAATCGGAAAAGGTTATTGTGTAGGGATTGGGGAGTAGAGACGAGTCGATTCCCATGCCGAGGACCGTGCAGATACCACACGACATCAAGGTGAGTTACCTTCCAGTAGGAGTGGGTCTACGACCACAATGCCGGCCCACCAGTAGGATATGTTTGTTAGATGATTGTCTTTGTGACAATTATCTGATGTGGTTATCTAATATTCTTTATGTGCTAGGATGCTATGACATATGTGTTAAGTACTGGTAGGGGTGATATAGCCCTAGTTACCGGTTGAAAGATACCGAAGTGGTAGATAGTACCCATGCATGCCTAGCAGTATGATCATGATATGTTATAATGCAATCAGTATGCTTATGATATGTTATTATGTGATAATGGTAGGGGGTGAAATAGTCCCCGGTTACCGGTTGGAAGATAACAAAGGGGAGGTTAGCTCCCGGTTACCGGTTGAAAGATACCGAAGGGGGGGTTAGTTCCCGGTTACCGGTTGAAAGATACCGAAGGGGAGCCCAGCTCCCAGTTATGCTAGACAGATACCTGTTGAAAGATACCGAAGAATAGGCATTATGTGGTATGGGGTATGATGGGGGAACTCACTAACTTCGTGCTTACAGTTTTTAGTTTTGTTTCAGGTACCTCTTCAGCGAAGGGGAAGGAGCTGGCGCTGTAGCGGCACATCACACACACGCAGGATTCCGTACTATGAGATTTCTTGGGATTGTACTCTAACATTGTTACTATTTTTACGATATGATTTTGAGACATGAGATTATAGTTTTATTAAATGATATGACTCAATTACGTTTTCTTATAAATGTTTTCTAAATTGTTATATCAAAAATGAAATTTTTGGTCTTGAAATTTGGGATGTTACATAAACATGTAATAAAAGGTTGATCCATTAAGTCAAAACCTCAAATTCCCATATTTGATCCGTGTGTTAATGGATAAAGTTTCCAACGACCCTAAGTTGAGATATGACTAAAAACCCATATTTCCTTATGCATAGAGTAAAGAGAACTCTGCATGCACTCTGTAACAACCAAAAAATAGTGATAAAAAATTTTGTTTTAAAAACCATTAATTCCATTCATAAAGTGTCTCAATATCAACCAAAATACAGTATGCAAAATCATCAGAGTAAAATAAGGGTAAATGCACTTGAAGCAACATCGGTCTCTTCCTTTGCCTCATTGAGGGTCATCTGATAACTTCGACCCTTGGGCTATGGTGACATGATCCTTGGGATAGGTTTCTCAACCTTTAGGCACTCTGTCTTCATGTGCCCCTCCTCTCCATAATTTAAGCAAACTTTTCCTTTGACTGGGTAATCGTAGAAATATACTCGGGCTTCTTGCACTTGAAGCAGACGACACAATCGCCGAAATGCTTCTTCTTGCATTGGTCGCACCACTTCCCTTCTGTCACACCAGCAAACTGGAACAGCGGAAACGTTCGGGGGCGGAGGACGTCATGTACAGTATCATAACAATGAGTAATAATAAAAAAGCAACAACATTCATAGTATTGAAAATATATTTATTACAATTGTGTTCTTAATATTGATTGTATGACACCAAAATGTATAGAAAAAATAAAAGACGAGTCTTGAATATGCTCCGTCTTCTCAAAAACCTGTGTGAGTGTACCTGACTACTGGTTCCCTGAGAATACAAGTTATTTTGAAAAAAGAGTTTCAATATTTAAGTTGGTGAGTTCATAAGCATTTAGTATTAGAAATTTGTCTTTGTTTCATGAAAATGTTAGTGTGTTTCTCCAGAAAATCCAATATTTTCTGTAGTAAATGATATGTAGTCTTAGGCCTTAAGACCAAAATGTTTGTATGTTATTGTACTCTGAAAATAGTGTAAGTGTATGTTTTCCATCAATGTATGCTTTCTTTGTTAGAAAAATAGCGTATTGTACTTGTCTGAACTCTGTTGTATGCATGTACTGGAAAATAATGATGTGTAGTCTTATCACGTAAAATAAGACCACTGAAGTGATGTTTGTTTGTTAAACCAGAGTATTTAGTTAATGTTTAATGTGAGTGAGATTATAACCATACTGAACTGACTAGTGGCCTACACGACGTTCTTCAGGCGTCGAAATGTTAGGACATTTGTCACCCCAAACCTGCCGGTCTAACTGTAGCTAACAGCTTAGGTGCGGGATTGTCAGTCCCGTATAGATCTATACACAAATTCACACTCTCCCTCCAAGAGACTCTGGTTATAAATTAGGACTTTTAGCATGTACTCTAGTAGGTACCATGAAGTAGTGGCTCACATGTTAGAATTAACTTGTTACGTATAAGGTGTATTTGTTTCTTGTTCTTGTAAATGAATAGTGTACTTGTAGTGAAAAGTAGTTTATACTTATGTAATTATTCAGGTGATGTATTCTTAACCTAGAAAATAGTGTGGATTGATCCCTAAACTATACCTATTACAGTTTATAAGTTGTTATGTTTGTACAGAAAATGATTTAAGGAAAATATACCCCCTTTTGCTCGACATGTTACAAAATTGCTAGAAATAGTTGTTGAAATAAGTTTTATACTTATATATATATGTTGCATGTATAATTGTAATTTAAAAGACAGTCGGACCAACATTCCTATCCTAAGCCCACAACCAAACAAGGAACAGGAGTTAAGGAAAAAACACTGATACTAAGCCTGTTAAATCATAATTATACATAAATTTAAGTCGTCGAAAAACAACAATTTAAGTAGTCGAAAAACAGTTTAAAATGGTTTGTCAAAGTTTATAATAGCATTAATATCTTGTGATGATTGGTACCCGTATTTAAGTGTTAACACAAATACTTTGTGTTTGGTTTGTATTCTCCCCATAAAAGCATTTGAAAATGGTAAAACATAGGGGTATGAACTCACCTTATGTGAGTGTTCACGGGGGATACAGAGTAGTAGTGATATTTCCACAAGTTAGAACCCGTAACAATTTTCCGTATCCTATTAGTATTTCACGCATAATATGTGTATAATTAGTGAAATAGTGGTAAACATGATATGGAATAGCGTATTATGTAAGAATTGCTTACAACTAGAAGTCTTAGAAAAGAACCGAGAGCATAAAACACGATTTCGGTCACTTGAAGATGTGAAGTGTTCTTGGTGGAAACAAGGAGATAGGGGTGTTTTCGGTTGGAAATAAGAAGATTGAATGGTGATTTCGGTCAGATCTTATGAAGATCTAAGAGTTTTTGGATGATACTTGAGAGAAAAGAGTGATGTTCTTGGGAGAGATATGTGAGATTTCGGTCTAGAGTGAGAGAATGGGGTGGTGTTTTCGGTTAGACATATAGATATGGATGAAATGTGATGGGATGTTTACATTGGAACTCGCATTATCTCTCTTGAATTTCGTGAAAATGCATAGAATTTGAGCTGATTTCGGTGGAGAACTCTATCCGAGAAATGAAGTTTTCGGCCGAGAACAGGTTTGCGGTCCGAAGACGTTGCCTCGCACGTTTACGGCCGAGAACTCGTTTTCGGTGCGAGGGTTTGCTGCTTTGACCGAAATCTAGTTTTCGGTCCGAGGCTAGTGGCTTGCGAGACTTCTCAGATTTCAAAGAAAAGGCATTTTTGACATTGGGCTATTTGATTTCTTTAACAAAGCACATAATTAAATATTATAATTATTATTAAATCAAATGGTTTCTAATATTTTGGCTCTTGTTTGACTTTCATTGACTTTTGTTGACTTTTTGGTTACATGAAATAACGGGTTGTCACATCATCCCACAGTTAAAGGGAATTTCGTCCCGAAATTAAGTCTAAAAGTGATACACATGGACTAGGGAAAAAGATGTGGGTGCTTTTGTTTCATTTGATCTTCCCGCTCCCAAGTGAATTCAGGTCCCCGCTTGGCATTCCAGCGAACCTTCACTATGGGTATACAACTTTTTTTGGTTCTCTTGACTTTCCTATCTAGGATTTCCACTGGTTCTTCCACAAAGTTGAGGCTCTCGTTTATCTCGATTTCATCGAGTGGGATCACAAGAGTCTCGTCGGATAGACACTTCTTTAGATTAGACACGTGGAAGGTAGGGTGTACGTTGTTAAGTTCTTGTGGTAGTTTGAGTTTGTAAGCTACTGGGCCGATTCTAGCGATAATCTCGAAAGGCCCAATGTACCTTGGATTCAGCTTGCCACGCTTTCCGAAGCGTATCATGTCCTTCCAGGGTGAGACCTTCAATAGCATGCGGTCACCAACCTGGAATTCCAAGGGTTTTCATCTTTTGTTTGCGTTGCTCTTCTGTTTGTCCCTAGAGGCTTTCAATCGTTCTTGAATTTGAAAAATTTTCTCTATCGTTTCCCTGATGATTTCTGGACCAGTGAAAGTGCTGTCAGGGACTTGCCCTTTAGCTAGTTGCGTATCACCCACTTCAGCCCAGCACAGAGGTGATCTGCACTTCCAGCCATAGAGGGCCTCGAATGGGGCAACCTTGATACTGGTATGGTAGCTGTTGTTGTATGAGAATTTGTGACAACCCGAAATTTCTATCTTGTACTTTCAACCAAATTCAATCAAAGTCAGACTTGTTTCTGCTATCTTTTAGCACTGTTTAGAGTCTGTTTGGGTGTTTTAATCATATGGCATTCAAGAATCAAATGTTAGGAAGTATCTTCTAGGGTTTAATGTGCAACAATAAAGCCTTAAACCCCATTATGAGGTGTTTACGGCCAAACTTCATGAGTTTGGGCCGTAAACTCATCCATAGCCATGAACTCATGCTATATGCATGAGTTTACACCATTTTTCATCATTTCCTTTCCTTTCAAGTTCAAGAACTCCCATTCTCTCTCAAGTATCAACAAGTTCTTCATCTTAATCTTCCAAAAATGTAAGAAGTTCTTCCTTTGAATTGTTGTTACATCTCATTAACTAGTACAACCCTTTGATTTCATCCATGAAATCATTCCATTTTGATAGATCTTTAAGTGTTCTTCATTTCACCAAGAACACCAAGAACACACACTAGTGTTTTTGGACCTTAATCACCCTATCAAGCTCCTATATCGTAAGTATACTACCCTTAACTTGTTGTATACTTGAAAGACTTGAAGAACACTAGGAAAACATCCAATTGACAAGAACAAAGGGAGTTTACGGCCAAGGCAATCTCCCTTGGCCGCAAACCCATAAAATGGTGCATTTGTTAGCCTTAGACCCCCCCTAAAGACTTCTAAACTCTTGAGTATCTTCCTTTGTGTGGTAATTGCTAGTTATACTACTTGAATTCATCTAATATCCAAGATCAAAGAGAGTTTACGGCCAAGACAATCTCCCTTGGACGTAAACCCTAATTAGTGGTGCAATGTTGCCACAACTCCTTCCTAAGCCTTGGAACTAAGTCTAGAACACCTTAAGGAAGAACATAGGACCTTAAAACACAAAATGGTACAAGATACCATCAGTTTACGGCTGTAATATCATAGGGCCATAAACCCTAGGCCGTAAACTCATGTGAGACTTACCATGTTGGCCGTAAACTCATTAGAATGGCCATACACCCCTTAGTTCAATCACATGTGATTCCACCACTTCATTACAAGTGTTTCCTAGTCCTTAAGGTTGTTCCATAACATGATTAGTTCTTATAAACACTAATTGTCTTCATATATGTGTCATTATATGTTAAATAGGATCCGTGTGTGCTCAAGTCTTCACTTGACACCTAGCGTCCTATACCGAACTTTCATTCGTATCCCTCACAACAGGTGAGTTCATACCCCCATATTTTCATAGTTTTTACTGTTTTAAGGGGGGGGGGGAGGGAATACAAGTCTAACACAAAGATTTTGTGTTATAACAAGTGATTTCAAATGGATTACAGTTATCAAAACAAATGGTTTCAAACATCTTATCAAAATGAATTTCAGTATCATCAAATGAAGTGGTTTAAAGTGTTTGTTTCAAAAAGACGTCAAGTCACCAAAATGGATTTCAAAATATAAAACTTCTTTTAAATGTTTATTAAACTTATATTTTCCCCAAAAATCATACTAGTATATATATATATATATATATATATATATATATATATATATATATATATATATATATATATAAGATTTAAAAGGCTTAGGACTGATAACCCACTTTGGTTCCTTTTCCTTGTTTGGATGTGGGATTACAAGTATCAGTTATTTGTCCGAGTGTCATTTAAATTTTAGTTATATATATTTGTATATGTATACAGGTATAAAAGTTTATTGAATGAGATTCAATTACCCTTTGTACATGTTGAACAAAGGATCCCATTCATGAATACTCGTTATCAAATCAGAAAGTACATATAAATTATAATAGGTATAATTTATGATACATAGAACATTAATTCACGATACTAGTATACTAGAGTACATGGTTTTACAAAAACAAAGGTTTAATTCAAAAACTATTCAAGGGTATACATTCTTTCAAATACATGTTAAGAGTACTAATTCAAGGATATACCATCAATCATTTACTTCAGAATGATTGAGTTTTTCATAACTGTTATACATGTAACGTTATATGCTTTTATGAGACAAGTAGTACAGTTTGTTTAATTCATTTTAAACGATACAGTAAAGTCCTGATATTATAACCAGAGTCTCCAGCAGGGGATCGAAACAATGGGTGTATAGATCTATATTGGGATTAACAATCCCGCACTCGGACTGCTAGCTACAGTCAGGCATACACGCATGTGAGTGACAATTGTTATCATCAACTTTCAGCGCATTCATAGCGTTGTATCAGGCCATCTAGTTTGTATGGTTATAATAACTCATTAAAAGATATTAACAATACGTTAGTGTATAATTAATTAAACTTAAGTAGATTTTCAAAGTACTAGTTTACAAGATTCAATTTACTAGATACAGTTTACAAGATACAGTTAACAAGATACAAGTTTACATAAAGTTTACAAACACAGAACATTGGTTTTCAAATAGAACTGTTTTATACAAATACAACTACTTTTCATATACAACAGAAAATATAGGATTTTCTGGAAACAGTTTACATATTCAAGAAACAGAAAGAATTCTTACAAAACATAAATACTTATGCACTCACTCAACTTTATGTTGATACTCTCTTTTCAAATTACTTGTATTCTCACGGAACCCGTAGATAGGTACACCCCGAGCTTTTGAGAAGATGGAGCTGTTTATGTTTTGTCTTCGTCTTTTGTACAACTTTTAGTTTCAGTATATAATATGAAACACATGTAAATATTTATACTTTTTAATGCAATGGTTGTTTGTACTTTGATTACTATATTACATGTGTTGTGATACTACAAATGAAGTCCTCCACCCCCGGATGTTTTCGCCGTCTGGTTTGGGGGTGTGACAGACTGGTATCAGAGCAATGTTTATAGTGAACTCAGTATATCAATCCATAAAAGATATACAAACTAAAAATACATTTGGGGCTAAGACCTCTGACTACAAGTATACTTTTTAAAAATTTAAGTATTTTTACAAGAAGTATACTAACACTCATACCTACAAGTATAGTATCACAGCCATAAGAACTTAAAAGTATTTGGATGTTGAACACTACAGTCAAACCTGGACAGTTATGTAATCATATATGTGATTAATATAGCCAGATCAACTATATTGATTTGAGATATGACCAACATATGTTTGGGAGTGATAGTGGTGTTGTGGCATGTCTAAAACTTACCATACATACTCATAAGAACTTTAGAACAGAACATAAAGATTAAAATACTATAAGGGTATTTTTAGGCATTATATACTAATAACAAACATGTGAAAACAATAGAACAATTAAGGGTAGAACTATAAATATTAAGGGTATATTACAATTATATATAATTAAAGTTATATAGACTTAGAATATGTGATTTAGCTTCATTACCTGTTCCTTGTTTGGTTGTGGATTTAGAGCCGGGTCATATAATCGAAAGTCGGTTATACCGAAGTTATAAATAATTAGTATACACTTTATAGTTATAGAAATACCTAAGAACAAGTCATACATAATACAATACTTGATAACTATAGGTCTCTTTTGTAGTCAATCGTTACTAACTATATTCTATATCTCTTATCCCTATTCTCGCCTAGATAACACTAGCTGAGTTGAGATTTCATCCAAATGATACCCGTCGCCATTAGGAAATACTCTACTCGTTTCCTATTTCACTCTTTTGGTGATAATTAAGTCTATGGATAGGTTTTAGTGTTATTTTTCAGGTTTTTCAGTAAGACCACGGAAATTTTATTTTCGATAGGTCTGTATGATGTCGATATTTTTCACAGAATTTGGTGTATTGTAGATTTGTCTAGGGTCAAGTTTTCCAGACTTATGTATTCAGTATGCCAATGTAATCGACATGCATTTTCTTAGTAATTGAAAAATAACCATTCACTTTCATATTATTTAGTTACAAGTTATACTTACCATAGACTTCTATTTCCAATTCATTCCAAGATTCATATCGAACTATATGTTTTAGTTCAGAGATATCAGAATTCATATTCACTCTTGATATCTTATCATCTTTGTATCTTTTGACTTTTATAGAAAAAGATGCCTCCTCGTAGAAATCCAAGACGTCAAAATGTTAATGAACCACCGGTACCACCTCCGCCACCACCTCCTCAGTTCGACCCCGCTATGTTCCAAGCGGCGGTCACGGCGGAAGTAGCTGCTGCTATGGCTCAGATCAATACTTCTGGAGCTAGTGGTTCAGGAGCTGGTGCAAATCCCCCTAACCAGGGTGAAGGTCATGGGCATTAATGAGAATGCACTTATAAAGAATTTACCAATGCCAAACCCAGGACCTTTAATGGAACTGGAGGAGTTATGGCATTAAGGCAGTGGATAGAGAAGACAGAATCAATTTTCGAAATCTGCTCCTGTCCTGACAACAGCAAAGTCAAGTTCGCTGCTTGCACTTTTTCGGAAAGAGCTTTGACGTGGTGGAATGGTCACGTTAAGTCACTTACTCTGGTAGTGGCTAATTCGATCAGCTGGGAGAACTTCAAGGGTATGCTTATGCGGGAGTATTGTCCGCGAGGCGAAGTTCAGAAACTTGAGGAAGAGCTCTGGGGTCTCTCAATGGTTCGTTCTGATATATCAACCTATATTAGTAGATTTTGTGATCTGGCAATTCTTTGCCCGGATATGGTTTTTGAGTAAGACCACGAAAATTTTATTTTCGATAGGTCTGTATGATGTCGATATTTTTCAAAGAATTTGGTGTATTGTAGACTTGTCTAGGGTCAAGTTTTCTAGACTTATGTATTCAATATGCCAATGTAATCGACATGCATTTTCTTAGTAATTGAAAAATAACCATTCACTTTCATATTATTCAGTTACAAGTTATACTTACCATAGACTTCTATTTCCAATTCATTCCAAGATTCATATCGAACTATATGTTTTAGTTCAGAGATATCAGAATTCATATTCACTCTTGATATCTTATCATCTTTGTATCTTTTGACTTTTATAGAAAAAGATGCCTCCTCGTAGAAATCCAAGACGTCAAAATGTTAATGAACCACCGGTACCACCTTCGCCACCACCTCCTCAGTTCGACCCCGCTATGTTCCAAGCGGCGGTCACGGCGGATGTAGCTGCTGCTATGGCTCAGATCAATACTTCTGGAGCTAGTGGTTTAGGAGCTGGTGCAAATCCCCCTAACCAGGGTGAAGGTCATGGGCATTCGTGAGAATGCACTTATAAAGAATTTACCAATGCCAAACCCAGGACCTTTAATGGAACTGGAGGAGTTATGGCATTAAGGCGGCAGATAGAGAAGACAGAATTAATTTTCGAAATCTGCTCCTGTCCTGACAACAGCAAAGTCAAGTTCGCTGCTTGCACTTTTTCGGAAAGAGCTTTGACGTGGTGGAATGGTCATGTTAAGTCACTTACTCTGGTAGTGGCTAATTTGATCAGCTGGGAGAACTTCAAGGGTATGCTTATGCGGGAGTATTGTCCGCGAGGCGAAGTTCAGAAACTTGAGGAAGAGCTATGGGGTCTCTCAATGGTTGGTTCTGATATATCAACCTATACTAGTAGATTTTGTGATCTGGAAATTCTTTGCGCGGATATGGTTGCTCTAGAGAGCAAAAAGATTGAGAGATATATTTGGGGACTGTCACCCTAAATTCAAAATAGTGTGTTAGCTTCAAGGCCTGTTACTCTTGACAGTGCCAAAGAGTTGGCATAATCTCTTATTGATCATGGAATCCATCAACACTCGGTGGTTGCTACACCAGAACAACCAAAGGGAAACAACAACAACAATAACAACAACAACAAGAAGGGTCGGAACAAGAGGAAGGGCAAGTTTTCACAGGATTCCTGAAAGAAACAACAATTGGCTACAGTCAACGCTGCGACTGTACCTACTGTTGTTCCTGTTAATCCAGCACCAGCTAAGCCATATGCTGGTAATCTCCCTAAGTGCAACAAGTGCAATTTTCACCATAATGGAAATTGCAGGGAAATGCAGTGTCGTAACTGCAACAGAAAAGGGCATACGGCCCGATTTTGTAGAACACCACCCCAACCACTTAACCAAGTACCTGCGGCTGGAGTTGGTCAAGCATGCTATCAGTGTGGTGAAGTGGGGCATTTCAAGAGAGATTGTCCTAAAGCTGGAAATGCAGGTGGAGTGGGGAGAATTTTAGCTTTGGGCCAGGAGGAAGCAGTGGCAAATCCCGCAGTAGTTACGGGTACGTTCCTTCTCAACAACACTTATGCATGCATTCTATTTGATTGTGGTGCTGAGAAGAGCTTTGTGAGCCATAATTTCAAACACTTGCTAAATCAAAACTCCCAACCATTAAAAGAAACATTCACAGTCGAAATGGCTAACGGGAAATCTGAATCCACCAACGAAATATACGTAGGATGTGCTCTTACCTTGAATAACTTTTCGTTCCCAATCGACCTTATTCCGGTCTCTATCAAGAGTTTCGACGTAATAATAGGTATGGATTGGTTGTGTCCTAACCGTGCTGACATCCTATGTTATGAAAAAGCTATTCGTCTGAATTTACCAACTAATGAAACTCTAATTATTTACGACGACAAACCCGGAACGAACCTCCATATCATTTCTTGCATTAAGGCACAGAAGTACCTTCACAAAAAGTACTGTGCTTTCTTAGCTCACGTGGTAGACAAAAAGCAAGAAGTGAAAGATATCGCGAAAATTCCTGAAGTCTGTAACTTTCTCGATGTTTTTCCCGATGATCTTCCAGGAGTACCTCCTGAACGACAAGTCGAGTTCAGAATCGAATTAATTCTAGGGGCTACCCCTGTTGCCAAATCTCCTTATCGTCTTGCACCTTCAGAAATGCAGGAATTATCCAGCCAACTTAACGAACTTGTTAGCAAAGGTTTCATAAGACAGACCAAGCTTCTCACCCTGGGGAGCACCGGTTTTGTTCGTGAAGTAGAAGGATGGATCGTTCCGTATGTGCATAGACTACCGCGAGCTGAATAAACTTACCATTAAGAATCGATACCCTCTGCCTCGGATAGACGATCTGTTCGACCAACTTCAAGGTGCGAGCTACTTCTCAAAAATAGACTTAAGATCCGGGTATCACCAGTTACGAATTTTGGAGAATGACATTCCCAAAACCGCGTTCATAACTCGTTATGGTCATTATGAATTCGTAGTGATGCCATTCGGATTGACGAATGCACCTGCTGTGTTCATGGATTTAATGAACAGAGTGTGTCGTCCATTCTTGGACAAATTCGTCATAGTCTTCATTGACGACATCCTTATCTACTCAAGAATTGAAGAGGATCATAGCCAACATCTTCGTCAAGTTTTGCAAACTCTTAGAACAGAGAAACTTTATGTGAAGTTTTCAAAGTGTGAATTTTGGATCAGGAAGGTTGATTTCCTAGGTCACGTGGTCAGTTCAGAAGGAATACACGTCGACCCTTCCAAAATAAAGGCAATTGAAAACTGGTCAGCACCCAAAACACCTACAGAAATTCTTCAATTCTTAGGTCTTGCTGGCTATTATCGTAGATTCATCCAGAATTTCTCTCGAATAGGTAAACCTCTTACCACTCTAACGCAAAAGGGTGTAACTTTTAGCTGGGGAGAAAAACAAGAAACAACATTCCAAACGCTAAAACGAGTCTTGTGTAGTGCACCAATCCTGTCTCTCCCTGAAGGGACAGAGAATTTTGTAGTGTACTGTGATGCTTCAAATCAAGGGCTTGGATGTGTTCTTATGCAAAGAGGAAAGGTGATATCCTATGCCTCAAGACAGCTAAAGACACATGAAGTCAACTATACAACACATGATCTTGAGCTAGGAGCAGTGGTATTCGCTCTGAAGATCTGGAGACGTTACTTATATGGAACGAAATGCACAGTATTCACGGACCATAAAACTCTCCAGCACATCTTCAATCAAAAAGAGCTGAACATGAGACAACGACGGTGGGTGGAGCTACTGAACGACTACGATTGTGAGATTCTTTATCACCCTGGTAAAGCTAACGTTATAGCTGACGCCCTTAGCAGAAAAGAATACTCGGGACGCCGAGTAAAGTCGTTGACCATGACAATCCATTCACATCTGTCCACACAGATCAGAGAGGCTCAACTCGAGGCCTTAAAACCTGAGCTTTTGAGAAGATGGAGCTGTTTATGTTTTGTCTTCATCTTTTGTACAACTTTTAGTTTCAATATACAATATGAAACACATGTAAATATTTATACTTTTTAATGCAATGGTTGTTTGTACTTTGATTACTATATTACATGTGTTGTGATACTACAAATGAAGTCCTCCACCCCTGGACGTTTCTGCGCATTCATAGCGTTGGATCAGGCCATCTAGTTAGTGAGTGACAGGTAGTTAGTATGGTTATAATAACTCATTAAAAGATATTAACAATACGTTAGTGTATAATTAACTAAACTTAAGTACATTTTCAAAGTACTAGTTTACAAGATACATTTTACTAGATACAGTTTACAAGATACAGTTAACAAGATACAAGTTTACATAAAGTTTACAAACACAAAACATTGGTTTTCAAATAGAACAGTTTATACAAATACAACTACTTTTCATATACAACAGAAAATATAGGATTTTCTGGAAACAATTTACATATTCAATAAACAAAAAGCATTCTTACAAAAGATAAATACTTATGCACTCACTCAACTTTATGTTAATACTCTCTTTTCAAATTACTTGTATTCTCAAGGAACCCGTAGACAGGTACACCCCGAGCTTTTGAGAAGATGGAGCTGTTTATGTTTTGTCTTCGTCTTTTGTACAACTTTTAGTTTTAGTATACAATATGAAACACATGTAAATATTTATACTTTTTAATGCAATGGTTGTTTGTACTTTGATTACTATATTACATGTGTTGTGATACTACAAATGAAGTCCTCCACCCCCGGACGTTTCCGCCGTCTGGTTTGGGGGTGTGACAGAATTGAACCAATAGCAAATGGGTATCCCATGCTTTACCAAAGTCGATCACACAATCTCTCAGCATGTATTCTAATGTTTGAATCGTTCTCTCACTTTGCCTATCGGTTTGTGGATGGTAGGCTGTACTCATGTCTAGCCTAGTTCTAGGGATCTTTGTAGTGACTGTCATAACCTTAAGGTGAATCTACTGTCTCTATCAGAGATAATAGATATAGGGACATTATGTAGTCATACAATCTCTCTAATGTATGTTCTGGTCAGTTTCTCCATTTTGTGAGTTTCTTTAATTGGTAGGAAGTGCGCGGACTTGGTTAACCTGTCAACGATCACCCAAATGGTATCGAGACCACTCGCTGTCTTGGGTAACTTGGTTATGAAATCTATTGTAATCTGCTCCTACTTCAACTCAGGTATTTCTGGTTGCTGTAGCAAACCTGAGGGATTTTGGTATTCTACCTTAACCTTGGCACAAGTCAGACACTTGCCCACAAAGGTAGCAATCTCTACTTTCATATTTGGCCACCAATATAACTTCTTTATGTCCATATACATCTTGTGTGAACCTGGATGAACGGAGCATAGTGTCTCGTGAGCTTCGTTCATGACAACGTCTCTGAATCCACCAAACTTCGGTGTCCAGATCCGGTTCATGAGATAATGAACTCTGTCACACTTGACTTCTAAGTTCTTATCCATTCCCCTTAAGGCTTCAACTGTCACATTTTGGGGTTTCAAGGCTTCCTGCTGAGCCTCTTTAATTTGTGTAGAAAAATGTGAATGGATGGTCATGGTCAGTGCGTTGACTCTACAACCTGAGTAGTCTTTTCGACTAAGGGCATCTGCTACTACATTGGCTTTGTCGGGATGATAACGAATTTCGCATTCATAGTCATTTAGCAGTTCTACCCATCGTCGTTGTCTCATGTTGAACTCCTTCTGGTCAAATATGTGTTGAAGGCTTTTGTGGTCTATGAAAATGGTGCTCTTCGTACCATACATGTAGTGTCTCCAGATCTTTAGAGAAAATACTACTGCTCCAAGCTCAAGATCGTGAGTAGTGTAGTTTACTTCGTGTGTCTTAAGTAGTCTTGAGGCATAAGCGATGACCTTTCCCCGTTGCATAAGAACACAACATAGCCCTTGATTGGATGCATCACAGTATACTACGAAATCTTCTATCCTTTCTGGAAGGGACAATATCGGTGCGCTGCATAAGGCTTGTTTTAGCGTTTGGAACACATTTTTTTGTTTCTCTTCCCAGCTGTAAGTCATACCCTTTTGAGTTAGGGTGGTAAGTGGTTTAGCGATCCTAGAGAAGTTCTGTATGAACCTGCGATAGTAGCCAGCAAGGCCTAAGAATTGACGGATCTTCGTAGGCGTTCTTGGTGCTGACCAGTTCTCGATTTCCTTGATTTTGGAAGGTTCCATGTGAATTCTCTCTTTGCTGACCACGTGCCCTAGAAATTCTACTCTCCGAATCCAAAATTCTCACTTTGAGAACTTCAAGTAAAGTTTTTCTGCTCGTAATGTTTCCAAGACCTGTCATAAGTGTTGCTATGTTCCTCCTTACTACGTGAGTAGATAAGTATGTAATCTATGAATACTATCATGAATTTATCTAAGTAAGAATGGCACACCCTGTTCATTAAGTCCATAAACACTGCGGGTGCATTGGTTAATCCAAAGGGCATAACTATAAACTCGTAGTGACCATAACGAGTTCTGAAGGCTGTTTTGGGAACATCTTCCTCTAGAACTCGTAACTGGTGATACCCGGATCTTAAATCAATCTTTGAAAAGTAGCTTGATCCTTGTAGTTGGTCGAACAAGTCGTCTATACGCAGTAGAGGGTATCGGTTCTTAATGGTTAGTTTGTTTAGCTCGCGGTAATCGATGCACATATGGAACGATCCATCCTTCTTCTTCATGAACAAAACCGATGCTCCCCAGGGTGAGAAGCTCGGTCTGATGAATCCTTTGCTGAGTAGTTCATTTAGTTGACTAGATAGTTCCTGCATCTCTGTCGGTGCTAGACGATAAGGCGATTTGGCTACAGGTTCATTTCTCGTCAACTCTAGACCTGCTCACATCTTATTTGATTCTGATGCCTCAGATTCTTTTTGTGTCTCATTAAATTGCGCGCTCTTTTCAAATTGCTTGTTATACATTCGCCCAATCATTTCATGTAGATACCACGGGAAGTGTATCATTACTTGCTGATAAAATCTATAGAGATTGTATCATAAAAATTGAAGGTTATAGTTTTCTTGCTAACCTGATTCCTATCTCCTTGCCCAACTTTGAAATTATTCTCAGCATGAATTGGTTGTCAAATAACCGCACAGGACTCCTGTGTTACGAAAAGATGGTACACATTCCTATTAAAGGGGAGAATCCGATTTATGTCTACGGTGAACAAATAATTAAAATCTTAAAAATAATCTCTTTCTTAAAAACTCATAAACTTATATCGAAGGGGTATTCTACTTATCTAGACTATAGAGTTGATATCTCAAAAGAGGGGAAGAAAAACTATAAATGGTGTTCCCGTTGTTAATGAATATCCTGATGTTTTCCCCGATGATTTGCCTGGACTTCCCCCGGATAGGCAAATAGAATTGTAACATCCGAACTTTTAGGTGCATTAATGTGTGTTTAACTTTAAAATTCATGGAGTGACTCGACGAGTTGTGAGTCCAACTCGTCGAGTAGAGTCGAGTGTCCACGTGGGATTAATGAATGGACTCGACGAGTCAGAGAGCCGACTCGCCGAGTAGGTGCTGGGCAGAGAAACCCTAATTTCTCGGGGTTGGGGCCTATATAAGGGAACTTATAGCCCCATTTGCGCCTCACAAGTTACCCTACACCCCTGAGAACAAACCCTAATCGCCATTAGAGCTAGAGAGTGAGTGAGGAGCTAATTGAAGTGGTTTGTGCATCCTTTGAAGGAGATTTGGAGAGCTTGGTGTGTTCAATCAAGGAGGGGCTATAGATCCAGAGTTCTTCAGTGGTTAGCTTCAGTCTAAAGGTAAAAAGCTCCTATCTTGACCTTCCCTTTGTGAGATCTTAGTTTAGGGAGATTTTGAGGGTTTTCTCCTATCCATTCTTGGCAATGAGTTATTTGAGCATATCTTGAGGTTGAAACCTCAGATCTGGACTGTAGAAGGACTTGAGAGACCAAAGATCCAAGCTTTATTGAGTTAGAGACTAGACCTTGAGCACCAAACCGTTGAAGGGCTTTGTGTTAGCATTTTTGAGGCATTTATGCCATGCATGAACGTAAAGGTCGAGACTTTATGTGACTTTTGTGTCTTAAAGGGGCTAGATCTAGGGTTTGGAATGATAGATCTGACTTTGGACGTCTGAATGGGAAATCAGAACGAAGGAACTTGCCGAGTCCATAGGCTGACTCGACGAGTCGGGGAGGGTTTGTCCCGATGAGTTTGATCATGCGATAACTCGGCGAGTTGGGGGTCAACTCGACGAGCTGAGCTGGACTTTCTTGAGACTTCTGAGGAAAAGAGGGGACTCGACGAGTTGCATGAGTGCACTCAACGAGTCGGGTCAAACTGTTGGGTTTTGAGCATTCTAACACTCCTATGGTGTACATGCAACCCTAAATACCTTGGATCTATGTTTTCTCTATTATACATGCAAATATCAATTTTTCCAAGGTATTATTCTAACTAGCATAATATAAAGTACATGTAATATACAATCTAGTAGAATTACATACCTCTTAGTTGTAGCTTGATTCCATGGAGCTCAAGAGCCTAGTGCCCCAAGTGTGACACCTCAAATGGTTCACACAACATCAAAACAACTTGGAATAACCATGAGAAGAGATACTTCACTCTAGAAATCGGCTTGCCCTCTTGTGTATGCACTAGTGCCGATTTCACCAACCAATGGGGTCTTTATATAGTGGGCACATTACGGTTACACCATGTAGCCCATGAATTTACCCATTCCTTATGCTCCATGGGTTTTAACCTCCATGGAGTATCCATGGGTCACCACATGGGTTAAACCCAACATAAGGAATCATGGATCATAAGCCCACATATATAAGAATGAATGATTTACACAATCAATCCCCATATATTTAATTAGTTTCTTTTGATCACTAAATTAATTCCAAATTAATTATTGATCAATACTAATTAAATAATATGATTTCATATTAATATATTAGAACTTATAATATATTAATAGGTCACAAATATCCTCTTCTCACAAAAGGTCTATCCAAATTGTTCCGATGCCATGCAACCCAAATGGACAATGTCGGGTCGGGTCAAGTATATACCAATTATAGTTATGGACTTAGACATAAATCCAACAATCTCCCACTTGGATAAGTCTAATAACTATTATTGCAAGTACAACTCCAACCTGACCAGCAATCGTAGCTCTTAAAATCTGCTGTCGAACTCTGAACAAATCACTGACGCGTCCATTAGATAAGTGATCATATATTCCTCCATTCTAGATATCATATGGACTAAGACATGGATTATAATCATTCTCTCTGTCCATTTGTTGTTTCCCGATTTCTGACTTATAACGACCGACTAATTGAACAAATCAAATCAGTCCAGGCTTGGCCAAGCACTTAGGGTGTCATCACTAAATCATCAAGGGGCCCACAGATATCACTTTTATCCCTTTAAGGGTAAAAGGAATGGATAAACTTTGACTCATATGCTTGTACTAACTACTTGTTGAATCATACACAAAGGCACATTTTTATAACATCGAGTTACCAATGCATTTTCGTGCAATCAATGTATAACCAACTCATAGTCAACAACTCATATCTCTAGGTTTGAAGAATATAAGATATTATCGTCTCATGATTCACTTGTGATAAAATCCATGAAGTGATTCAAATGAGCGTGGGTTTAATCCAATACTCAGAACTTATGAGCACTCATGAATGTTGTAGCAACTTATGCTATGTCCAACACCTTAGACATCTACAAGCCAACTTCATGACAGTCTTGCCTTAATACCTACTTCCAATGTATTATCGACTGTGGATGGTTTGAATAACTTAGTTATTCGGGAAGTCAAAACATGCAAAGTGAAACACAAGAATAATACTAATCCTATATGGCCCCAACACTTTGAGAGTAAATAAAACACTTTTTATCTAAGCACCATATTGATTACTCATTATTCATTGTATAATGTTTCGATTTATCAACTTAATACTTGAATTAAAACAATAGTAATGCCATGCTCCAAGCATGCACACTATGTTTGTCCAAACAATAACTATGCCATACTCCAAGTATGCACACTATGTTTTTCTAATGATCCTTACTTTGTGAAACAGATCGATTGAAAATATTTCAGTGATGCTCATTTCACAATCCCAATCCTTATTGTAAATGTAAGAATACCAAACTCTTGCCATTTACTGTAATATGTTAGATTCTAAACTTATATGCAATGATCCCCTTGTAATGACTATGCCCAAGTCACAAATACTTGGCAACAAACATTACAAAGTATTCCAATGGAGATTAATTCATGAAATTACACTTAATATTTATCATAGTATCGGTGGAGCTCGTGTGGTTAACCGGCACATCGATTGAGGGGTAAATATTAAGGGTACCAAGTATATTTGCATGGTTACTTCACACCTTGTTTTGTGATCCTCGGCATCCCAGTCACAAAACCTGAAGGGCACACTCGATATTGAAACATGCCATTGAAAAGTTCAATGAATCTCAAAAGAATCTAGGAGTTTCAAAACCAATTAAAACCTAATAATACATTTCGTTTATCTTGGTGGAAATTGGTGAATCGTCATTCACCTACCTTCAAATATTTTATAGCTTGGATTACGGCATCCCTCTTCCAAGTTATAAAATAGTTTGTTGGGTCCTAGCCTTAATATATCATATTGGGTGTTATATTAAGGACTTAAATCAACTTTACGTGAATTTCTCCCATTGTTGATGTCTGGTTTAGACAACAATGATCTTCCCAAACCAAGCTTTCCTAATGAGTATGACTTCCCGAGTTTGGCTCATGGAAGTCATACTTCTCTTCCTCCACCTCCTCCAATTATTCTCCCTAACCCACAAGTTCAAGGTCACTCAAGCCCTAATGGCAAGCAAGGTCTATGTGTGATCACATCTTAGAGATGAAGTCACATATTGACAAGCCGGGAGAGTTGGGTGTCAAAGTCTTGAGAAAGTTGGTTGTTCAATCACTTTCTAAGTCACATAGTGAGTTCCTTTGGGACTACTATGAAACAGACTATGACATGAACCTTAATGATCATATCTATTTGCTTGGTGCTGCTGAATCAGCAATGATTTGGAACGATAGTAAAGCAAATTTGATTAGAAGATCAACTTCCCAAAAACTCTATGGACAGTGACAATGGTGACACTGGAAATCCAGAAAAAGCATTCTCTTCCCAATGGAAAGGGATTGGCCATAGTCAACCCGGTTGACCAAATGGTAAAGAGAAAGGCTAAGTCTGAGATAGTCCCATTACCAAAGGGTCCATATGTTTATTTTGCCAAAGGAAGGGGCGTTGATTGCAAAGCTGCCAAATTTACCTAAGGATGTTAAAGTCAATAAGTTTGACTCTACATCAGGTAGAGCCCATTATCTAACTCTGTTAAGTTCTATTCTGAGATCCTCATTACATGATGTGACTGGGTCACATGTTGATGTTTTAAGAATCAAAGAATAGAGAGAAATCTTAAAGGAAGTATATGCTGATTCTGATCGCGAAGGTGGATTTCGATCGCATCAGAATTTTGAGCAGTTGCTTAAGAAGTTATGATATATTGCTAAGGAATAGATAACAACAATTTTTCATGTGGATTGTAAGGATAAGTTTTTCCGCAAAGTTTTAAAATAAAAGAAAATTGTTTAATTTTGTTTATTTGAAGTATCCTTACAATGGCATTTGTGGAAAATTGTTGCTTATATGATTCCACTGACAGCAATATTGGAAAATGGTTTTGATTCTTTCATTTGTGGTAGTGTCTAAATTTACCAAATCAGGAAAGTTCCTCATCACCCAAGTTTCAATTGGACCGAAACTTGGAATCATGCAAGTTGAATAGTATGATGAATGAGAACTTTCAAGCATTGGAAAATCAAGACTAATTACTTGTTCACATGGATGTGTGAGTCAAGTGAAGGACTAAAGGGATCGAGTACACATTCTTGTGCACTGGTCATGTCCACCACAAAGCTCGTTAAGACTATTTGATTTACTAAAGTTTAGTAAATATGGATATACTTACAAGTTTAAGTATAATTCTAAAACATTGGAAAAGTCTCAATGTATGGCAGAACGAATGGGAAGAATCAAATTAGGCAGAAAGATAAAAGTTTCTCAAATCTGAAAAGATGGGAGAGTACCTTAGTATCATGTTTGTGATCATCTTAATGATTTAGAAATCATATCACAATTAGTCCTCTAAAGGTCATCTTAGTGCATTCTTATGACTAAGAAGAGGAGTCATGAATTGTTGAAATGGTTAGATTAGGAAGATGAGTCATACTTCGTTCCAAAACAATTCTTAGAGTCATACTCCAAGATTGTAACTTGAGTGATATATCTTAAAGAAAGGTTTAAAACACTTGTCAAATGTAAGAGTAAAAGTGTCCTACTCTTGTACATTTGAAATTGGTAAGTTGTGATGTTTTGGATAAAACAAAGACCAACTAAGGCCAATTGTGTGAAGTGTTTGTCTTGATAAAGAATCCGCACTATCTCTTGAATATTTGGCAAGATAGTCTTATATGTCAAGAGGATAGTGGGAGTCTTAAAGATCCTCAAAAGAATTTCAAGAACTAATCAAGAATAAAACCTGAGGTTCTTCACTAGCACACGACTTGAGGTTTATAACCTATCGTGTTGACATATTCTGTGCCCATTCCAGTTAAAGTTGGCTTTGCATAGGAGTTCTGAAAGTTCTCAATTGGTTGCATAACAACTTGGAAGCAATGGCAGGCCCTGTACTGCCAGGTGGCAAGAAGTTAAGATTGCATAAGTTCAGTCCATATGAGTTTGGATTTGTCATTATCCTTGTCTTGTGACTATGGTTTTGACGATTCACATGGATAAGAACACATACACCATAAAATCTAAGGGTCATAAGGTTTCTCTCCGATTCATGAAAATGATGGTGAGGAAACACGTCCACCAAGTAGATTTGAAGCAGATGGCAAAAGGTCTAAACCATTGAGACTATGATTACGACATCCCTTTTCATAGTTCTGAAATTGTTTAGACACACATGCATGCTATCTAAGGAAAGGTGTATGATTTTGATAAAGTTTTATCAAAGCATCTCGTATCAGAAATCTGAACTTTGGTAAGAAAGTCAATAAAGTATTGATTTCTAGAAGTCCAACTGATTTCTGAGTACATGTCAAAGCTAATGGGAGCATAAGTGTTATGCTAATAATCATCATGTTAGTGGGAGCATGATAATTATTGTTAGTGTTGCAAGTTAGCAATGTTAATTATAGAAAACAAAAGTTTCAATTTGTGAGGCTGCAGGGATTGAAAAAGTTGTTTTGCTATAATTAAGGGAGAGGATATACTTCATTTCAGTTCTAAAGGCTTAGATTGAGACCTTAATCATCTTTAGTCAAGAATATATATATATGAATTTCATGTTGGATTGGTTCAACTTAAGGAAATTCTATATATCGCGTTCTCAAAATTCGATTATGATTACGGCATCCCTCTTCATAGTCAAATTTTGAAAACATGGTAAATAAAAATATTGTAGCAAAAGACTAGTCTAGAATCATGTCTTTATGTGAGACATCATGAATCGTGTACCATTTGCTTTGGGTACAGGATCGATTTCATGTGCTATAATATTTGTCATTTCTAAATTTTTCCAAATGCCCAGAGGCATTAAGAAGGGAAAAGGTCTAGAATTGGATATGACTAAAATGATTAAGCAATTGTCGAGGACAATCTGAGGTTTACCAAAGATTGGTTGCTCAGGGACAGTTGGAAGTATAGTGCTAATTTTGGAAGGACCATATTGACATATTCTGAAAAGAGGCATCTCTTATTCAGAAGTGATAGTCAAAATGAGAATATGGAGTTGTCTCCATAGGTGGAAGTTATCTGTGTAAGATTAGAAAACTTAATGCAAGAAGCATGTCCAAAGCAATATACTTTGAATATGAGACTTAGTTTCCATGGAGTTGATCTCCATTGGAATACCTTATAATGATTGTTGACAAGTCTTTGTGACTTTGTACATATTCATTACAGGAGGGTCAGTGCATATAAGTTTAAAATCTAAACAGATTTCGATAAATGATAGGAATTTGAAATTCTCACATTTTTCGATAAGGATTTGGGAGTGTGAAATTAGAATCATTGAAATTATGTTCAATTGGTTTATTTCACAAAGTAAGGATCATAGACAAACATAGAGTGCATACTTGGTGTATGGCAAAGCTATTGTTTAAGAAAAACATAGTGTACATGCTTGGAGCATGGGGCAACTAGTGTTTTTAATTCAAGTATAAAGTTGATAAAACCGAAACAATGAATAATGAGTAATCAGTATGGTGATAAATAAAAGTGTTTATTTATATTCATAGGGTTTGATACCATATTTGATTCATTTATTCTTGTGTTTCACTTTGCATGTTTTGACTTCCAGAATAACTAAGTCGCTCTTCCTGAATGATTAAGTTATTCAAACCATCTACAGTCGGTCATATGTTGGAAGTAGATATGAATCAAGACTGTCATGGCTTGGTTTGTAGAGGTCCAAGTTGGTGGACAAAGTGGCGCTACAACACTCATGAGTGCTCATAAGTTCTGAGTATTGGATTCAACCCGCGCTCATTTGAATCACTTCATGGATTTTATCACGAGTGATCATGAGACGATAATATCTTATATTCTTCAAACCTAGAGATATGAGTTGTTACTATGAGTTGGTTATAATTGATTGCACGAAAACGCATTTGGTAACTCGATGTTATAAAACGTGCCTTTGTGTATGATTCAACAAGTAGTAGAACAAGCCATATGAGTCGAAGTTTATCCATTCCTTTTACCTTGGGGATAAAAGCGATATATGTGGGCCCCTCGATGATTTAGCGATGACACATGTGAGTGCTTGGCCAAGCCAGGACTGATTTGATTTGTTCAATCAGTCAGTCATCATAAATCGAAAATCGGGAAACAACAAATAGACAGAGAGAATGATTATAATCCATGTCTCAGTCCATATGATATCTAGAATGGAGGAATATATGATCCCTTATCTAATGGACAAGTCATTGACAAGGTCAGAGTTCGATAGCGGCTTTAAGAGCTACGATTGCCAGTTAGGTTTTGAAGTCATACTCAATAATAGTTTTAGACTTATCCAAGTGGGAGACTGTTGGATTAATGTCTAAGTCCATAACTATATTTGGTATGTACTTGACCCGACCCGGCATGGTCCATTTGGGTTGCACTTCACCGGCACAATTTATATGGATAGTCTTTTGAGAATAGTATATTTATGATTTATATTAATATATTATAAGTTCTAATATATTAATATGGAATCATATTATTTAATTAGTATTGATCAAGAATTAATTTAGAATTAATTAAGTGATCAAAAAGAACTAATTAAATATGGACTCTTATATATATGGAATGGGCCAAGTTCATTTAGGTTGGGCTAAGCTTTCATGGATGGTCCATGGAGCTTTTAACCCATGGATCCTATGTAAATGAAAGGTCATGGGTGTTAGGGTTTACATGGATGTAACCCTAATCCTCCATAATATATAAAGGGGTCCTTGGCTCACAAAATTGGCACAAGTGTGTGAAAATAAGAGTGGGCCGATTTTAGTGTGCATACATATTCTCTCAAGTTCTTCCAAGGTGTTTTGGTGATTTGTGATTCCATTTGAGGCTTCCACACTATTGGGGCTAAGCTCTTAAAGCTTGAAGACATCAAGCTACATCAAAAGCTATGTCATCTAACTAGAACTTTGTAGTATAGGTGCTTCATAATATGCTAGTTAGGATGAAACCTTGCAATAGTTAATATTTGCATGTATAATAGAGAAAACATAGATCCAAGGTTTATAGGGTTGCATGTACACCATAGGAGTGTTAGAATGCTCAAAACCCAACAGTAAGCCTGCGGCTTTTGCTTCGATAAGACTCATACTTGGCTCATCTATCATCACCTCGTGTATACGAGTCATATATAATTTAGATTGACAAAACGTTCGGTTATATACCACTCTCACATATATACTTAGCAGCGATAGATTAACCTAATGAGTTCTTAGTCTCTATTCTTGAACTTGACATGCGGTACAATGAATTTCCTATGAGATCTATTGGGGTACTTCAGTGGTTACTGATTTCTAAGACCACTTCGGTGCTTTTCGTTTGAAGTTTCCTGTCTACTGAGTAGGCTAGAAGGGCGTGGTACCCTTCGCATGGGTACTTCTAAGTTTTGAAATGAGATATGACCTAAGGGGTTGCGTTATGGATTGGAAGAATTTCATCTTACGGCTGATTAAGGAAAACGTTCTTTTACACAGTATAAGAATTTTTACATGGTAAGGACCAGGCCAAACCATGTCGAATGAGGATGTCGGAATTTTCTCGACGAAATAGATATTAAATCGTTCTGGGGGAAATGATTACTAGGATAATGAACTATCCTATGTACCTAAGTTTTCAGTGCTTCCGATTTTATTTTGTTATTACTGTTACGGATCCCATTTTTGATTCGAAATTGGCGGGTACTACCAATACGAGGGTTCTAATAATTTGAAATTATGAACTTCCATGAAATGATCCTTACTAGGTCTCTCTATAATCGCTTGGTGTATACAAGTCATGTATAATTAAGATTGGTAAGACCTTTGACTGAGCAACCCTGCCCTAAATCCACAACAAAACAAGGAACAGGAAATAAGGCGGGATTACTCACTCTAAGTCTACAAATCTTAATTATAAATGACCCTTATGTATACACTAAGCCATCATAGCTTACCTGTTAGGGTTTCAAATTTTATATGAATGTTGTGATTTAATTTGAACGGGAGAGTATTCATAATTATAGATAATTATTGGGGTTTGGAAGCGTACCAAAAATATAGCAGGGTTCTTTGATGCCTTCCCATGTATTGGGGTCAAACTTCTCCTGCTGCCCCGTCGTTCTTCTCTGTTGGACAGTCCCTCTTGTAATGTCCTATTTCACCACAAAGGTGACATATTGGAATGGTTCCAACATTGGTAGTTGAAGTGATGAACTCAACCGGAGTTCTATAGATGCAGGCGGTGTGCCCCTTCATGTTGCATCTATTGCAATGCAGCTCTCGGCAAACTCCATGATGATGGTAGTTGCACTTGCTGCAGTGTGGGAGGTTTCCTAAGTACGGCGTGGTCAGTGATGGAATAACAGGGCTGATGGGGGTATTGACTGCCCCAGTTCGTTGCCCTATGTTAGGTTCTTGAGTTGAACAACTCCCTTTCTTGTTCTCGAACTTTTGTTTCAGGATATTAGGCTTAAGGTTCGAAGTGTTCTCACAAATAGGTAATCATTGATGTACTTGGTTATTACCACGATCGGGATTGCCGATAGCATTACCACTAACATTTGTGTTTTTAGCATTAAGGTGTGCCATGACAACTGCTACAGCTGCTGTGACTGCAGCTTGAAACGTAGCCGAATCTATCTGACGAATTGGTGTTTTGCCGGTGGGTTGGTTTTGTTTCTTCGGAGGCATGATCCTGTTACACGATAAGAAAATGAGCTCGTGAGCGACTATCGTTGGCTCTAGATGTATTCTAATCATTTGTATCTACATATAAATCTTTTGTTTTGTTATACTGTTCTCAATGATTCGACCTGCATCCCTATGATGCAGTCCTGGTAAGGAGCATAAATAAGTTTCTAGAATGGTTATGAACTGAGCATCATCCGAACTAAGTTACCTTCGATTGGTGGATATCGTTTTCCAACTTTCGAAATGATTTGAAAACAATTCATAATAAAGTCTACATAAAATAGACTTATGAATTTGAGAAGTAATCACTATCAATTGAGATTTCGTGATCCGATTTATTGTTATTAGTCGTGACAGGAAAAGAAGATAAGCTCAAAACCTAATGTGAGTAATGTAAATACTAACTCACTAGGTTGAATCGATTTATTAGTTATTACTTAGATGAAAAGGCGCTCACACACTTCACATGAATCACGCGTGGTTTTCCTTTGTTCTCTGTTCTATTCTGGGTGGTAATGATTTGTTCTCTCCTGGTATCTATAGGGTGTCCTTCTCCTCCGTAGGTATATTGAATTCCTGAGCTGTCTTACTTCCGATTCTGACACTGATCCCCATTACTTCGTAATGAAGATTTTGAATCTCGGAAGTTCATGCGAACCTCCCATTGGTGTCCTTAATAGGGTAAGGGCACTAAATGATTTCTATAGTTTCTTTACCTCTCATCTGTTTCTTTCTCAGAATTCTCCTAATGAAATTCTGTTGGATCCTCCTTGACTCTTCTATTGATTGCTGGAGTGACTACATCTATCTAAGGGGTTTATACGAGAATGAGAATGTCTAAAGAATCTATGAGAAAATTTAAATTTTTACGAAGGTGATCCTTTCTGGTTCTTCTATAATCGCATAGTGTGTACTGATCATATATAATCCAGATCAAATAGACATTCGAATAAGTAATCCTACACTAAAACCACATCCAGACAAGGAAAAGGAAGTAGAGTGAAAATCACATATTCTAAGTCTATAAAATCTCAAGTATATATAACCTTAATGTATCCACTTAGTAATTATAGACTTACCAGAAAAGATCTTTTAAAATTTCCCAAAAGTTTATTTATGGTATTTTAAATACTTTCTTGGTATTTTAATTATAAGTTTGATTCTTAGACTTCTAGATATAAGAAGTTGATAAGTTTTCAGTTTTCTTGTTATAGCATCCTAAAATACTTCTATAGTATTTTAACCTTTATGTTTGGTTCTAGAATTATTTTGGTACCTAGGTAAGTTTTAGACTTGTTGCAACACTACAATCACTCCCAAACACATGTTGGTCATATCTCAAATGAATATAGTTGATCAGGCGATATTGATCCCAGATATGATTACATAACTGTCCAGATTTAACTGTAATGTCCAACATCCAAATACTTTTGTTTTGTTCTTCTTGTGATACTCATTCTAGTATATATATTCTGCATGTACTTATAGTTTTATAAAATATTGTTATATTTTTAAAGTATAACTCTTGGTCAGAGTGTTTTTATCCCAATGGGTTTATAATTGTATATCTTTTATGACTGATATACTGAGTTCACTATAAACAATGCTCTGATACCAATCTGTCACACCCCCAAACCAGAACGGCGGAAACGTTCGGGGGCGGAGGACGTCATGTAAGTATCACAACACATGCAATATATTAATCAAAGTACAAACAACCATTGCATTAATAAGTATAAGTTTTACATAAGTGTTTAAACATTACATATTCAAACATCAAAGTAGATACAATAGAAGACAAGAGTCGCAGTACGGTAATAAGTAATCTTCTCCAAAGCTTCGGGAGTGTACTTGTCTACTGGATTCCTGAGAATACAAGTTATTTTGAAAGAGTAGATCAGCATTTAAGCTGGTGAGTTCATAAGTATTTTAGTTATATAAATTATACTCTAAGTTCTTGGAAAAGTTCGCTGGTTCCTCCAGGAAATCCTATATTTCCTGAGGTGATAAAATGATAACCTCAATAGTTCTCTCTGCAATTACTTAGTTTATACTAGTTATATATAACCTAATATCGAATGGACAGTTAAATGTGTGTATCTGCCCTAAGCCCACAACCAAACAAGAACAGGAAGTAAGGCGAAAGTCACACATTTCACTGTCAATCAGATATTACTTATGTATAACTCTGATGTATAAACTAAGGAATTATAGAATTAGCCACTAAAGGTCCTTTATGTTATACTAGTTTAAAGAGAGTGAATGACTAAGTTCCATCTAATAAGTAGTTTTAAATCCCCATAAAACCGTTCTGAGAAGTAGTTTTAAATTCCCATAAAACCGATTCTGAATAGTAGTTTTAAATCCCCATAAAACCCTTTCTGAATAGTAGTTTTAAATCCCCGTAAAACCGTTTCTGAATAACTACCATAATATTAACTTGGTTAATTAGGGTTTTAAAATGTGATAAAGTTGTAACGATGCTGGACTAGAATGAACACGACGACCTACTGGTGTCGAAACTGAATATGTGACATTAGTCACCCATTGGCTGGTCTACCGGACTGTAGCTAGCAGTCGGGATGTGGGATTGTCGGTCCCGTATAGATCTATACACACAATGTCCGCTCTCTTTCCAGGAGATTCTGGTTACAAGGATATAACATAGCAAGTATTGCTATAAACTGAAGACATACCATCACATTTTAGTTTGAGTAAAGATCGAATTATATCCTTTTCTTGCTAAAGTAATTTAGACCTAGTATACTTATTTAGAAAAATAGATTTCACGTTTGTTTCTAATTTAGTTTGTATTTTTACCCCGTGATTGCTAACCTTGGTACGTTGTATTTGTACCCCTGTTAATGCAAACCCGGTATGATGTATTATTAACCCGTGATTGCTAACCCTGGTACGTTGTATTTGTACCCCTGTTAATGCAAACCCGGTATGATGTATTATTTCTTCTTTAATATATTATCCATATACTAAAAGTATTATACATATCCCGGTATAGATAAATGAATTGTTAGTACTTTCCTTTCCTAATATACTTGGAATAAAAAGCATACAATCGTGAATCATACTTGTATATTTAGTTTTGAATCATAAATTATACCTATTATAATTTATATGTTCCATGTGATTAGCATGATCTCTCCTGAATGTAACCCTTTGCTCAGCATGATGCAAAGGTAATGATACCAACTGAAGTAACATTTTATATTCCCATATGTATAATGTATATAATTAAGAAGGAAACGACCTTCGGACAATTAACCTCACCTCAAATCCACATCCAAATAAGGAAAAGGAGATAAGGCAACTCTTTAGTCCTAAACCCTTTAAGTTTTATTTATATACTTATACATATATGAATATGATAGTGATAATTATAATTTGAAATAGTTGATAAAACCTTTTTCAAAGAATTTAACAATATTAAAAGAGTTTTCATGACTTTAAAGATTTAACATGGCTTTAAGTCATTTTGGAAGTATTTGGTAATCCTTAAAAGCATAAGGAAATCCTTTGTGTGATTATTATCACATACAATTATTAACACAAATTAGATTGTGTTCAACTTGTATTCGCCCCCCCCCCCCCTAAAAAAACATTTAAAACCATTAAAAAGGTAGATTATAGGGGTATGAACTCACCTGATAAGTGGTGATTTGGGCAACGTTTGGTTTCTATAAATGATCTTTCTCGAAGAAACCGCGAGTTTTTGATTAAAAACTGGGCTTTACGCAGGCATGACTTCGACTGGAAAGAGGTTAGCTTCTCGAGAATTCCGGGATTTCGGGGCTTGCTTCGGGTTTTAGATATGATAACGGGGCTTTGGGGGGTTGTAAGAAAGTTTAGGGAGGTGAAAGAAGTGAAAACGGATGAAAAATGGTGAAAAAAGTGTGCCAAATCCGAGAAATCTCGCAACCATTATATAGGTTACGAGGGTTCGGCCGAAGGGGTGAGTCACCGGACACGCGACAACAGCAACGAAGGCCACGAGCCGAAGCTCGGATGCGAGACAGGGAGGCGAGGTGCGTCGGAAGTGCACTGGACCGTGACTTCGGTAGAATCAGAAGGCGACGCGTGTCGGATCCGGGCGTGGCGGTTACTGTTCATGCGAGATTCCCCGGTATTATCCAATTTTTCTCGGTTTTTGAGCCTAAATCTTCCAAAATTCATAACTTTCGCATACGAACGCCGTTTTTGACGATCTTTGTATGCACGCATAGGCGGGAATATAATCTACAACTTTCGTTTAGACTTCGTCGGCTAGTTTTGATTTTATTTTTAATATTATTATTTTTAACAGACGGGGACAGGAAATTCCGTTAAAAATCATAACTTCTTTATTCGACGTCCGTTTTTGTCTGTCTTTTTACCGTTGTAGTACTATTGACGAGACCTTCAATTCTCGTTTAGGTTGTGTTGGCTAAAAATCACTCGATCTTTATTTCGAGTTTTTAGCTGTATACTGCTATACTGAAACTTAGAAAGATCATAACTTCCTCATACGAAGTCAGATTTTGACGTTCTTTTTATGAAAGTTCTCGGTTTAAAATATTCTACAACTTTCATTTAGATTTTTAAGGCTAAAAATCCTTTTATTGAGAACTCACTTTTTACACTGAACAGTGTTTTGCCGATTTTGTCGCGGATCTTCGATTGGTCATAACTTCTTCGTTATAACTCGGATTTCAGTGTTCTTTATATTTTTGGAAACCTTGTTACAATTTATACCACTTTGTTCATCCTAATTAAGATTATTGAACAATTTATTTTTGACCTAAATTTGACTGGTGTTACGACACCCATTAAACTGCCATTTTATAGGTAGTAACCTTGTACACCCCTTATAGATCGGCTTCGTGAATGAGGCCTACTAATGGTAAGATTGACTTTATCTTATACATATATATATATTTAAATTATAATAATAGTATAAGGGTTGCATTTTAAACTTTTAAAATTCTAGGGTTTGATTTGGAATTAAAGCATTCATAAGCAAAACTTTAGAAATTCCAAAACTTGAGGGCAAGTATTGAAACTTTTAAAAACTGTTGGATTTTCATAACTTATGAGTTTAATCAAAGTTTTAAAGACTTTAATGAAGAGACTCTTGAACATCCATAACTTGAGGACAAGTTATGGAGTCCATAAAACTATTTATGAGAAAGACTCTTCAATTATGTAACCTAAGAGTTTTAATGACACTTTAAAAGAAAAAAAAAACTCTTCATTTTCCATAAATCGAGGACAAGTTATGAAGTTCATAAAAACCATTAAGATCAAATTACCAATTAACACAATAATCTAGTAATTTTTCTATGAACAAGATCAAACTCATAAGTGAAGATAATTCATATCAACAATTTTCAAGAACTTAGCTAATCACATAAACTAAAACAAGTCTTGAAACTTTGACAATTATCCTTTATTGGGATGAGAATAAACATTACCATAACATTAAATTCAAATTTTATGAACAAAAACACTTTGTGGTAATGATTCTAATCCAAAACATGCCAAAAACTATTTTTTTTTCATTGAACAGTCACCACCTCGTGGTAAATTTTACCACCTCGTGGTGAACTGGCAGATTTAAAAAAAATCGATTTTTCTTGCAAATTGCATCAAGTATAATTGAAAACAAACCTAGGCTCTGATACCAATGTTGGGTTTTAAGCATTGTAACACTCCTATGGTGTACATGCAACCCTAAATACCTTGAATCTATGTTTTCTCTATTATACATGCAAATATCAATTTTTCCAAGGTATTGTTCTAACTAGCATAATATACAGTACATGTAATATACAATCTAGTAGAATTACATACCTCTTAGTTGTAGCTTGATTCCATGGAGCTCAAGAGCCTAGTGCCCCAAGTGTGACACCTCAAATGGTTCACACAACATCAAAACAACTTGGAATAACCATGAGAAAAGATACTTCACTCTAGAAATCGGCTTGCTCTCTTGTGTATGTACTAGTGCCGATTTCACCAACCAATGGGGTCTTTATATAGAGGGCACATTAGGGTTACACCATGTAACCCATGACTTTACCCATTCCTTATGCTCCATGGGTTTTAACCTCCATGGAGTATCCATGGGTCACCACATGGGTTAAACCCAACATAAGGAATCATGGATCATAAGCCCACATATATAAGAATGAATGATTTACACAATCAATCCCCATATATTTAATTAGTTTCTTTTGATCACTAAATTAATTCCAAATTAATTATTGATCAATACTAATTAAATAATATGATTTCATATTAATATATTAGAACTTATAATATATTAATATGTCACAAATATCCTCTTCTCACAAAAGGTCTATCCAAATTGTTCTGATGCCATGCAACCCAAATAGACCATGCCGGGTCAGGTCAAGTATATACCAATTATAGTTATGGACTTAGACACTAATCCAACACAAACAAGGACTGTTGACTCGAGTTTGACTTCTAGTTGGTCAAACCTGAGTAAAGGAGACCATTGAAGGGTAAAATGGTCTTTTACCCACTTCCGGAGTTAGAGAGAGAAAGAGTAACCTTTGGTTTACTTAGAGTTGTGAATCGAGTATTAATTAGAGAATATTTACCCTATGTGTTAGGCGGTGGCTAGTTCGAAATTCGAGTACAGGGATAATTGCTTGCGTGCCCCGAGGTGAGTCTTCTCACTATACTTTACCTAGAGTGGTACTTATGTGTGACCGGAGGGTCTTATGTGCTTACATTGAGTGTTATGTTATCCTGCTTTATGTTGTATGTTGTGCATTATGTCTTTTTGATTTATGCTATGCGGAGCTTTACAGACCGGACCAGAGGGTCCAACGAACCGTGGGACTGGAGGGTCCCACTGAG
This sequence comes from Lactuca virosa, assembly GCF_052849685.1. Classification (NCBI taxonomy): domain Eukaryota; kingdom Viridiplantae; phylum Streptophyta; class Magnoliopsida; order Asterales; family Asteraceae; genus Lactuca; species Lactuca virosa. Next base: position 437,930,469 of record NC_136429.1, on the reverse strand, counting down.
ACACATTGACCGGAGGGTCCTACAGTGATATAGCTCCGAGTGGCTAATGAGCTGTGTGTGTGGTATTTTGGGGAACTCACTAAGCTTCGTGCTTACCGTGTTATGTGTTTTGTGTTTCAGGTTCTTATCAGGATCGCGGGAAGGCACCGACTCGATTGTACACACATCTGAGTGGAGATATATTTTTGGAGGATCCTGGATTTGTGACAAACAACTTTTGAAATATGTTGATAAATTGATACTTGTGATTTTTGAGAAAATGTGGCATGTGTTTTATTGTGTTTTTAAATGAAAAAATTTTATTTGAAATATTACGGTGTTACAAGTTGGTATCAGAGCCTTGGTTTGAGGGATTCGGATACACCTTCGGGTATGTCTGGACTCAAACTCAGGATTTGAGAAAGATTTTCAAAATAGATAAATTTTTCTAAAATGAGAAAGTGTTTAAGAGAAAACGAGTTGGAGCAGTGTGTACAATCAGCCAGAGCCCGAACGGTGATTTCCCAAAATACCCTTACTTTTGTGCTATGAGATATTTATGAGATATTTTATGAGATATTATGCATTCTGGAGATAGGCTAGGTATTTCATATTTTAGGACTAGAGTTGCCTAATTTGTGATGCCTTAGCCTACGAGTTGCTGCTATCTGTGATGTGATTTTGAGTATGTGTTGAGTAAGAGTATCTAGCAGGAATCACCTAGAGAGAGAGTTCTGAGACGAGAGATAATCTAGGAGAGATACCTACATGAGCATTGGAGGAGCCTACTGAGAGAGTAGTTAGATGCCGCGAGGGGTAGAGTCGCTTAAGTTCGGTGACACCTTTTGAGTGTGAGTAGAGCAAGTGGAGTCGTAACCTAGAGTGGTTTTACGTGTTGGTAGAGATTAGTTGATGCCCGAATTCTACTTGCTTCGTGCTTTGTGGGACTCTTTGATGGGTTTTGAGCATTCTAATACTCCTATGGTGTACATGCAACCCTAGAAACCTTGGATCTATGTTTTCTCTAAAATACATGCAAATTTGATTTCCAAGGTTTACAACCTAACTAGCATGTTATGGGGTACATGTAATACAAAACTTTAAGTAGAGTAACATACCTTTCTTTTGTGGTTGATTGCTTGGAGTTTTTGAGTCTAGCACCAATAGTGTGGATGCCTCAAGTGGTGTCACAAATCACCCAAAACAACTTGGAAATATTTGAGAGAATATGATGCTCTCTAAAATCGGCCCACTCTTGTTTCTCACACACACTCTAGTGCCAATTCTAGAACCAATGACCTCTTTATATAGTATGGAGGATTAGGGTTACACCCTAATATCCATGTCCATGGGTTAAAGATCCATGGACTATCCATGGACTTCCATATACTCTTAGCCCATCCTAAATAAATCTTAGCCTAATCCATATATATGTAAGAGTCCATATTTAATTAGCCTCTTTTAATCACTAAATTAATTCCAAAATCAATTCTTGATCAATACTAATTAAATAATATGATTTCATATTAATATATTATAACTTATAATATATTAATAGATCATGAACATCTTATTCTCAAAAGTATATCCATACAAATTGTTAGGTGAAGTGCAAACCAAATGGACCATGCCGGGTCGGATCAAGTTCATACCAAATATAGTTACGGACTTAGACACCTTATGCAACAGTCTCCCACTTGGATAAGTCTGATAACTATAGTTGCAAGTATAACTTCAGGAACCAACCAGCAATCGTAGCTCTTTAAAGCTCTATTGAACAATGAAACGCCATTTTAGATAAGTGATCATATAATCCTCTGTTCTCAAGATATCAGCCAGACAAATACATGGAACAATGTCATACTTATTGTCTAGTAGTTGTTTCTCGATCTTTGATTTGTTTGACATAGAACTAAATTGAACACATCAATCAGGTTCTGACCGGGCCCGACACATAAGTCAAAACCAAATCATCAAGGGGCCCAGATATCGCTTCTATTGCTAGAAGGAACAGATAAACTTCGGCTAATATGCTTGTACTAACTACTAGTTGAATTATGCACAAAAGCACGTTTTATGACATCAAGTTACCGATGCGTTTTCGTACAATCAATGAACAACCAACTCATAGTCAACAACTCACATCTCTAGGTTTGAAGATAAATATGATATTACCGTCTCACGGTCATTTGAGATAAATTCCATGAAGTGATACAAGTTGTCACACCCCCAACCATAGGCGGAAACACCGGGTAGTGTAACATCATTCTTCGTATCACAGTTATATAACATACATTGAACAGTACTAAGAAAATACATACCTTTATTGATAATTGAAAGTTACATAACTGTTTTTCTAGAACCTATTACATAATATCCGACTATGGCATACTTCTTAATGAACAGAAAGGTAATAGTAAAACTTCTTCTGTTCGAATACATACCAGCTTTTCAAGTTCCTGAAAACACATGCATTTTAAAATACGTCAACATAAAGTTGGTGAGTCCACAGGTTTTGACTCCATAAAATAATACATTTTTCCACGTTCAAAAGTATAGTTTTTAAAGTATCATTTTGACTCTCCAACAGTTAGTATGTATATTAGGTATAATAATTTACTTATCAGTTAAGTGTTATACCTAAACATTCCTTAAACCTAAGGTATAAGTAGGGAGAAACTTATACTTAACATTAATACTTGTATACGACAAAGTATAATGTTTCTAACAATTTGCTACCATGAGCCTGTAACCGCTGCTATGACATAATACCTCTGATAAAACACACTCATGATTTACCATGAGAAACAATACACTTATGATTTACCATGAGAACAACACCGTACGCTTCATCGATGCCGGAACAATAACAAGTAAAAGGATAGTTCATCACTCGCTTTTGGTTGACTGTAGCTAACACTCACAAGTGGGGTGGTTAACCCGTATACTAATTATACACGACTTCCTCGCTCACACGGGATTAACGGTTATAGTTCAGAGGATTTCCGCTAAGATCCCCAATCTTAGTTGATGAATACATTTACTCATGTAGACTTCAACGGCTTCCTATAGCTCTAACAACAAAAGCATTTTCATGTCTAAAACCCTAAGTTACTAGACTATGATTTTAAACAGTACTCCTAACTTCATAACATTTAGGCAGTATAACAGCTATATCTTGAAGTAAAACCAGGTTTTATCTTGACATAAAACCAATAATAACAACATATAACGTTCCTAGTTTTATCTTGACATAAAACTATCAATAACAATATATATATATATATATATATATATATATATATATATATATATATATATATATATATATATATATATATATATATATATAACATACTAAGTTTTATCTTGACATAAAACTAACAATAACAACATATAACATACCAAGTTTTATCTTGACATAAAACCAATAATAGCAACATACTTTATAACTTAACATATAGAACTTCCGATTATAACTTCGGAACTATATCGCACACAACATATATATAGAATCCTAAGTATAACTCAAGATCTACATTAGTAAAATAACATGCTGACAAGTTGATAATAGTTGTATATATTCAAAATATTATATTTAGGACAACTATACCCCGTCTATTATAACTATATACTATCATATAGACATAATAATAACGTATATATAATATTTAGCATGCGTTTTCCCCCGAAATATTAGAAAGTAGGGCCGTGAAACTCACCCTAGTAGCGTGATTTTATGTAATCTAAGCAGAAACGGTCAGCATACGAGTTCGTCGGGGCTCGGGATACAAGATGGCCTCAGCAAATGAGAGAGGAGAAAGAAGTTTAGGTGTAAGAATGGATGAAGTCGGACCTGCTATTTATAGTAAGGATTTTGGACCCTCACGTTGTGAGTTTTATAAGGCTCACGTCGTGAGTCTGGATCTTATCCCCGTAGACTTGCCATTTGCGTCCCTAGCTTCGGAAGGTGGCCATGTGACTCCTTACGTCGTGAGATATCCTTGCTCACGTCATGAGTTTGGATCTTATCCCCTCGCAGCCTCGTCACACACCTTCTAGATTCCGAGATGTGGATAAATGACTCCTCGCGTCGTCAGTTCTGTGCTCACGTCGTGAGCTCAGTTAGATTAGGGTTTCTGACAGCTGAATCTTCGGAAGGTCGTAACTTTCACATATGAACTCCGTTTTTGATGTTCTTTATATGAACGCGTAGGTATTTACATATACTACAACTATCTTTTAGACTCCAATAGCTAATTCTAAGTCTATTTTAAATTCCTCTTATTATAGAGATTTATAGTGTTCGGTTTATCATAACTTCTTCATGCGAAGTCAGATTCAGACATTCTCTATATTTTTGGAATCATATGGACGTATACTTTGAGTTGTATCATAAAGAAAGTTCATATTTGTATTAGAATTTATTATGAACTACATATCACTCTTATCACATTACTAGTTTAACAAAATCACATTTACATGATTGGCATAATCACATGTGATTGTCTATTGACCTATTTTGACTAGTGTTACACAAGTGAGTGTAGGTTTAATCCAATACTCAGACCTTATGAGTACTCATGAATGTTGTAGCAACTATTGCAATGTATAATGCACCTTAGACAAATCATACAAGCCAAATTAATGACAGTCTTAATTCAATACCTACTTCCAACGTATGACCGACTGTGGAGAGTTTTGAATAAAATAATTATTCTGGAAGTCAAAACATGCAAAATTGAAACAATAGTAAACGATTAACATAAGATAGTAACACCTTCCTTATAAATAAACAACATGTCACACCCCCAAACCAAGGATGGCGGAAATAAACCCCCTTTTTATGTAGTATGTTTGAAAAGTACAATCCATAAACTATACTTCTTATATTTCATCTTGTATGCTTGTAATGATAAAGGAATCTTACAATTCAGTGAGTAATTTCTGTTATTTAAGTGTAACTCAACAGAAAACGTATGTAAAATATAAATTCATCAAGGATAAACACTTTGCTCAACATGTTACAAAGTGTTATGGAAATTGTAAGCTATTAACTAGTTTTTAACCTTTCTGCACTCTTTTAGAAAAATCATATAAAAATTATACGAAGCCGAAAACTAAATCTGTAAACTCGGAGAGTTTAGTAATTTTGTCTAGTTTTTTCATAATTTTTCTTATGCTTTTTAGAAGTCTCTAACTTGTGTGAAAATGCTCATATTCACAGACTGGTCCGAATTTGTTTCTTAATTAATAGACGGTTTTATAAAAATCACCATAAATTGTAGAAAAATCGTATGGAGATGTGCAAGTAGTCATTAGAAAGGTATAAACCTGAACTAATTGCATATAAAACAGTTTTGAAAGATATTTAGTTTAAGATGGTCAAAACAGTCCGTGAATGGGACTCAACTTTTCTGATGAAAGCTGTTGTTTGAGTTTAGATAAGTTTTTGGTGTATTAACTTGTATTCCCCCCCCCCTTTAAAACTAGAAGAAAACATGAAAATGTAGGGGTATGAACTCACCTTGAGTGATTTCCTTAGATGTATGCTGAAGAGAAAGGGTTTCCAAGTCAAGAACACTTGGTAGGAGCTTGGAGAGTTGAAGATCTAAGAACAATTATGGTGACATTTGTTATGAGAGATTCATAATCTGAGTGAAGGAGTGAATAATGTTCAATGTAGGATGAGAATACTTACTGAATGAGGGTGAAAAGCTCAAAGGCAGCTTTGGAGTCTCGAGTTCTTAGAGAGGGAAATGAGAGAGAAGTGTTTGCTTCTTAGTGAGAGAGTGAGTAAAGTGGAAGGGGAGTTGGGGGTTTCCAGCTTTTGATCAAGTTACCAGCTGGAGGAGAGGTGTGAGAGGACAAATAGTTGACTAGGTATGGATGAATAGTGACTGAGGGTTGTCCTATGTGGGTATGGGGGTTAGCTTGAGTCACACTTCATGGCAAGTCAACACTCTAACACAATATCTCACCCAATAGATATTGTTCTTAAGTTGAGATTTCCCCAAAAATGTGATTAAAATATGAATATATAGGGTCTTAAAAGCCAAAATATGAGTTTGGAGAGTTTAAGTCATGGAAATTACAAGTCTGAGGGAATTTCCGGAGTCAGAATCACTCAAATTCATTAAAAAGTATGAAATGGTTGAAAATCCGGAGTGGGGCTCGGATTTGCGAGGGTTCCGGAGTCAAAATCACAATTCCGGAGTCAAAGGTGGATATTCCGAAGTCATTTCTACGATTCCGGAGCGGGTCAGCAGCTTCCGGAGCGGATCCGAGGCTTCCGAGGTGCGAGGCTGTCTGGGGCGAGGTCTTCTGAGACGTGCGAGGTAAGAGCATTCCGGAGCTAAATTCTGGAGTGAAGGAATTCCGAAACTGAGGGAGGTCCGAAGATGCGAAATTGTCCGGTTCTTAAGAGGGTTCCGGACCAAGAGGGTCCTTTTGGGTTTTCTCCTTCGGTTTTGGGCTATTTTCGACTGAGGAAGGCACATAAAGAGATTTGGGAGAGATTTCATATTCTTGGAGAGATTTCACATACTTGGAGAGATTTAGGAGAGATCTCATATTCTTGGAGAGATTTGGGAGAGATTTCACATACTTGGAGAGATTTGGGGAGAGAGATAGATACAATGGGAGAGATTAAGGGAGACTTTGTCGGGGGCCTTTATTAATGTTTTTCTTCGTAATTCAAAGACCGTAGACTTAGTTACATCCCATTTTGAGTGTTACACACCCCCGAAGGGCACGTGATAGTGTTTTATAGAGTTGTTACTTCCCTCATTCTGATTAGGGTTTAGAATTTTGAACATTTGAAACTTTCAAGTGTTACTTTGCATTTAAGATTTAGAGTCATACATTAGTAACCATAAAGAAATCCCTAATCATATTAGCACTAGTTGAGTTGACCAGTTTGACTTGTTGACTTTCTTTAACTTTGACTTGACTAGAAAGTGACGGTTGTCACATTATCCCCCCGTTAGAAGGAATTTCGTCCCGAAATTACCACTTTGACCGGGACTTCAAGAGTTTGGGAAGAGGCGTGGGTATTTTTGTTTCATCTGATCTTCGCGTTCCCAGGTGAACTCGGGTCCTCGTTTAGCGTTCCAACGGACCTTCACTATAGGGATGCGACTCTGTTTTGTTCTCTTGATCTCTCGATCCATGATTTCTACTGGTTCTTCTACGGAGTGGAGACTCTCGTTGACCTCGATTTCCTCGAGTGGGATCACAAGAGTCTCGTCAGACAGACACTTCTTTAAATTTGACCGAAAAGTGACGGTTGTCACACAACAACTTTTATTTAATCATCAAATGTCAATTACATTTTACAAGTTTCAAAAAAAAGCTATCTAATTATTAAAACTAATATCGTCTCTCAGCCTGATGCTCCTCGCATGCTGCAAATGTCTAACCCTAGTCAGTCCCTTGGTGAGGGGATCTGCTGGGTTCTCTTCTGACGATACCATCTTTGCCACGAGGAGTCCTTCTTCTATCTTGTGTCTTATGAAGTGATATTTTCTTTCAATGTGTCTAGATCTACCATGATCTCTTGGTTCCTTGGCTAAGGCAACCACACTATTGTTGTCACAGAAAATCTCCATAGGCTCCTGTATAGCTGGTACAACTCCAAGGTCTCCAATAAAGTTCTTCAGCCATATCGCCTCTTTTGCCGCTTCACTTGCTGGTATGTACTCTGATTCACAAGTAGAATCGGCTACTGTCTCCTTCTTGGAACTTTTCCAAGTAATTGCTCCTCCATTTAATGTAAAGACCCAGCCTGAATGAGAGCAGAAATTATCCCTATCAGTCTGAAAACTAGCATCGCTATACCCTACTACTCTCAAGTCATCACTCCCACCGAGGGTAAGAACCTAGTCCTTAGTCCTCTGTAGGTACTTGAGAATATTCTTTACCATAGTCCAGTGAGCTTTGCCAGGGTTTCCCTGATATCTGCTGACCATGCTCAAAGCAAAGGCCACATCAGGAAGAGTACAAGTCATAGCATACATGATCGAGCCAACAGCGGAAGCATATGGTAATCGACTCATCTTAGCCTCTGTACTCGGACTCTGAGTTTTACTCAGTCTGGCATTGTGCTGGATCGATAACTCCCCTTTCTTGGAATTCTCCATGTTGAACCTCTTCAACACTTTATCCAAGTAGGTACTCTGACTAAGTCCAATTAGTCTTTTACTCCTGTCTCTCAGTATCCTTATCCCTAGGATATAGGCAGCTTCTCCAAGGTCCTTCATAGCGAAACACTTCCCAAGCCAGGACTTAACCTCCTGTAAAGTTGGGATGTCATTTCCTATGAGTAGTATGTCATTCACATACAGTACCAAAAAACTAACTATGCTCCCACTAGCCCTAACATATACACAGGACTCATCCTCGCTTCTCGAAAAGCCAAACTCTTTGACTTTCTCATCGAAGCAAAGATTCCATCTGCGAGGTGCTTGTTTCAATCCATAGATGGATTTCTCAAGCTTACACACCTTATTAGGGTACTCTGTACTGACAAAACCCTCTAGCTGACTCATGTAAACATACTCAGCCAACTTTCCATTAAGGAAAGGGGTTTTGACATCCATTTTCCATATTTCATAATCATGAAATGCAGAAATGGCTAGCATAACCCTAATAGACTTAATCTTTGCTACTGGTGAAAAGGTCTCATCATAATCAACTCCCGGATTTTGAGAAAAGCCCTTTGCAACCAGTCGCGCCTTATACGTGTGTACATTACCATCCATGTCGGTCTTCTTCTTGAAGATCCATTTGCACCCGACTATCTTACGACCTGGTACATTGTCAACCAAGTTCCAAACTTGATTGTCATACATGGACTGTATCTCGCTGTCCATAGCCTCTTTCCATTTAGTAGCCTCAGGGCCTGCCATGGCTTCCGGGTAGCTGTTAGGTTCATCCAGACTTACCAGTGTACTATCACTGATAAGCGTATCACCTTCCGCAGTAATATGGAAACTATAATAATGCTCAGGTCCATTCCTAACTCTCGTGGAACACCTCAGAGGTATGGGCTCGTCAGTCGGATCAACAGGAGTTTCCTCCTCAGTTTGATTACTAGGGTTTGAGGTTCCTTCACCACTTGACTCTTGAATTTATTCAAGGTCAATTTTCCTCCCACTGTCTCCTTGGCTTATGAACTCTCTCTCACGAAAGACTTCTCTTCTAGCTAAAAAGACCATATTCTCACTGGGTCTGTAGAAGAGGTAACCAAATGATTTCCGTGGGTAGCCGATGAAAATACACCTCTCTCTTCGAGGTTCGAGCTTGTCGTGAGACTTGCGCCTCACGAAAGCCTCGCAACCCCAAATCTTAACATGGTCTAAATTAGGAACTTTCCCAGTCCACATCTCATGAGGTGTTTTGGCAACCTTTTTGGTAGAGACTAGATTAAGGATATGGGCGGCAGTTTGTAAGGCATACCCCAAGAATGAGATTGGTAATGAAGCTCGACTCATCATGGAACGAACCATGTCCAACAAGGTTCGATTGCGCCTCTCAGCCACACCATTCAGTTGTGGTGTCCTAGGAGGTGTCAATTGTGAGACAATCCCACATTCCTTAAGATAGTCAAGGAACTCAATACTAAGATACTCTCCTCCACGATCGGATCGGAGCATCTTGATGTTCCTCCCCAGTTGATTCTCCACTTCTTGCTTGAACTCTTTGAACTTTTCAAAGGTTTCTGACTTATGCTTGATTAAGTAGATATATCTATATCTACTATAATCATCAGTAAAAGTCACATAGTAGCGATTAGCATCCCTAGTGGCGGTTTTGAAGGGTCCACACACATCTGTGTGTATGAGGTCCAACAAACCTTCCCCCCTCTCACAAGAACCAGTGAAGGGTGACTTTGTCATTTTTCCAAGTAAAGAAGACTCGCAACTATCATCTGATTTTAGGTCAAATGATTCCAAAACTCCAGCCTTTTGGAGTTGGCCTATGCGCTTCTTGTTGACATGTCCAAGACGACAATGCCACAACGATGCTTTATCCAAAGTAACAGAAGAATCAATATGAAATACATTATTTCCTAAGTTGTCTACAATCGACACAGTTTCATATACACCATCACAAGGTAATGCTTTAAAATAGAACACATCATTAGAAAAAGTATCAATAGCACCAATTTTATTATCAAATGAAAATATGAATCCTTGCTTGTACAAACTATGAAGGGAAATAATATTTCTCGCCATTTTTGACGAGTAGCAACATTTATTCAAATCTAAAGTTAACCCATTATTAAGCAATAAAGAATAAACTCTAATCTTGGTCATAGGTGATGCTTTCCTATTCCCCATGATTAAGTTTATCTTCCCGTGCTCCACTTCTTCACTACTTCTTAGGCCCTACAAATCAGTACAAATCTGAATACCACAACCTGTATCAAGCACCCAAGAGTTAGTATGCAATGAGTTATTAGACAAAATGGTATAAATACCTGCATGGGTGGGTTTAGCTTTCTCATCCTTTACATCCTGCAAGTACTTAAGGCAACTTCGCTTCCAGTGTCCCTTTTCGTGGCAGTACAAGCATTGTGCTTCCTTTGGGTTTGAAGAAGGAGGAATGAGACCTTTCTTGGTCCCACTTGAAGAGGAGTCATCAAGAGACTTTCCCTTGGTACCCTTCGAAGGGGTCTTCCTCTTCTTCCCCTTTCCCTGCCCAATTGCCAGAACATGGGCTGTTGTAGGAGTAGGAGTAGAAGTAACAACCGATTTACCTTTAAGTCCACTTTCAGCGGTCCTTAAAAGTCCTTGAAGTTTGCTAAGTGTGATTTCCTCCTTATTCATATGATAAGTCATACAAAACTGATCATAACTTGGAGGTAAGGAATGAAGAATGATATGACTCACCATGTCCTCAGGGAAGTCCACATTAAGCTTCAACAACCGGTCCACGAACCTTTTCATTTTCTGCAAGTGACCGGTGATGGGTTCACCATCCTTCATCCTGGCTATTATCATGGAGGAGATGATTCCATACCTCTCTTGACGCGCGCTCTGATGGTACCTTTCCATCAGATCCAGGTGCATCTCATAGGGGTAGAAGTCTTCATAGGATTTCTGGAGTTCGGGAGTCATAGTAGCCAACATAATGCAGGACACTTTAGTAACATCCCTCTCATGTGCAGTATACTCCACAATCTCCTCAGGAGTAGCAGCGGACTCATTGATCACCTTAAGCTCCTTGTCAAGGACATATTTCTTATCCTCATAGCGGGTAATCATTCTGATGTTCCTAATCCATTCATTGAAATTAGAACCATCAAAAGTGACTTTCCCACACAAGGTCATGAGGGAAAAAGAGCCTATAGGGTTTAAGCCAGCAGCAATGTTGGAAGACATCTGAAAGAAAAGAAAGACAAGTTTTAATTAGATAAAGAGTCCTTAATAAGTCACCTAGATGAAATATTAAGGCTAGGATCCTACAAACTATTTCATAACTTGGAAGAGGGATGCCGTAATCCAAGCTATAAAATATTTGAAGGTAGGTAAATGACGATTTACCAATTTCCACCATTATAAACAGAATAAATTATTAAGTTTTAGTTGGATTTGAAACTCCTAGATCTTCTGAGATACATTGAACTTTCAATGGCATGTTTAAATCTCGATTGTGCCCTCTCAAGTTTGTGACTGGGATGTCGAGGATCACAAACAAGGTGTGAATAACCACGCAAATTGACTTGGTACCCTTAATTTTATCACCCAATTGATGTGTCGGTTAACCACACGTGCTCCACCGATCTATGATAAAACTTAAGTCACCCTTTGCCACTCTTACTAGTCCTTGTTAGTGTGCCGGTTAACCACACACGCTCCACTAACGACTTGGTAAGGTACAAAGTGTAATTTCATGGGTTAGCACCTATTTCACATTTTCCTAAAGTAACTAAGATTGGGTATTAATAAAGGTTTAGTTACTTTATAAGTTCATTATACTTTTAATGAGGATTAAGGTCCTATCCTACCCGTTCGGCTAACGACCCTCCACCAGTCAAGGAAGCGGTGGGTGAGAGTGGACACCCATTAAACCCCCATTTTATAGGCAGTAACCTTATACCCCCTTATAGACCGGCCTCGTGAATGAGGCCTACTAACCGTAAGACCGACTTATTCTTATATATATAATAATTAAACTTTTAATATTATAGAAGTATAAGGGTTGAATTTTAAACTTTTAAAATTCTAAGGTTCAATTTGGAATTTAAAGTATTAATGTGTGAGACTTTACAAATTCCAAACTTGAGGGCAAGTTTTGAAACTATTCAAGACTTTTCAACTTCATAACTTATGAGTTAATGGTTTATTAAAATGAGAGACTTTTCATTTTATGTAACCTATGTGTTTTTAATATGGACTTTAAAAGAGTGACTTTTGGTAATCCATAACTTGAGGACAAATTATGTATTCCATTAAACACATAATTGATCAAGAATTAATCATTAAACAATTTAGCAAATAATTCCTATGATCTAACAATAACTCATAAGAACATGAATATTCATATCAAAATTTCAAGAATCATATTAACACATATAAAACATGAAATTTTGATATTAGCCATTTTAAATGGATTAGCATAAGCATTACACCATCTAAAGAAAGTTTTAAAACACCAAAACAGTTTAGGGTAATGTTTCTAGTCCATTTCCAGCAGCAAAACTCGAAAATCTGCATTCAGGGGCTCCTACTCGTCGAGTGCAAGAACCTACTCGACGAGTAGGATAAATTATCACATGGACTTGTCGATTCCCCCCATGACCTCGGCGAGTTCATGCAGCAGATAGCAGATTTTTGAGTTTTTTCAACAAGTTTGCATCAAGTATCAAGAAAATAAGCCTAGGCTCTGATACCACTAATGCGTTTTGAGCATTCTAACACTCCTATGGTGTACATGCAACCCTAGAAACCTTGGATCTATGTTTTCTCTAAAATACATGCAAATTTTATTTCCAAGGTTTACAACCTAACTAGCATGTTATGGGGTACATGTAATAAAAAACTTTAAGTAGAATAACATACTTTTCTTTTGTGGTTGATTGCTTGGAGTTTTAGAGACTAGCACCAATAGTGTGGATGCCTTAAGTGGTGTCACAAATCACCCAAAAAAACTTGGAAATATTTGAGAGAATATGATGCTCTCTAAAATCGGCCCACTCTTGTTTCTCACACACACTCTAGTGCCAATTCTAGAACCAAGGACCTCTTTGTATAGTATGGATGATTAGGGTTACACCCTAATATCCATGACTCTTCATTTACCTAGGATCCATGGGTTAAAGCTCCATGGACTATCCATGGACTTCCATATACTCTTAGCCCATCCTAAATAAATCTTAGCCTAATCCATATATATGTAAGAGTCCATATTTAATTAGGCTCTTTTGATCACTAAATTAATTCCAAAATCAATTCTTGATCAATACTAATTAAATAATATGATTTCGTATTAATATATTATAACTTATAATATATTAATAGATCATGAACATCTTATTCTCAAAAGTATATCCATACAAATTGTTAGGTGAAGTGCAACCTAAATAGACCATGCCGGGTCGGATCAAGTTCATACCAAATATAGTTACGGACTTAGACACCTTATCCAACACTCTTGATGATGGGAGTCAGCTACTAAGTGAATATGATGATATTTAGGAGGTATATGGATGGCATCATAAGGAGTTCTTCAGCAGCTGATGGCAGGGAAGTGTGAGAACCAAGGAAGAGCCTAGGGAGAGCCCTTAGTCAGATGAGTACAATGATAAAGGAGAGTATTCGCTGGAGAGCGACCAGGTATAACGGGGTTGGTGATCGGGAAGGTTGAGCAGGTACTTAGGAAATCTGGGACGATCCGTGTGGAAAGTATAGGTAGATGTGGCAGGTAGTATGGGCCCGTACTACTGAAAGCAGAGGACCTATACTCGAAACAGGGAGAATTCCAGAGGTTCTAAGTAGCAGATTGAAAAGAGAGATAACATGGTTCGAGTACCATGATTCGTAGCAGATCAACAAGAGAGATAACATGGTTCGGTTACCTTGATTCGTAGCAGATTGAGAGTTGATCACATGGTTCGAGTACCATGATTTGTGGCGGTTAGTGCTTCTGGTTTTGTAAGTTATCCCGTTGTGATTAATTAGACGGAGATCAGATGTGATAACGTGTGGGGGCCCGAGAGCCATGTCGCGCGAGTTCTTAATGGAGCCTACCTTGAGAGGGAAATTGAGTTAGTTCTGGGAGACTTATCTGGTGAGATGCCAGTTGGAATCGCAAAACTTAGGGATGAGTAGAGGTGATGCTTATTGGAGGATCGCGGTCTGAGTTGAGCAATCGACCGATAGATGAGACATCACCTTCTGTGACAAGAGTTGCGCTGTCCCATTTCTGGGAGAAGCGAAGGAGATAAGAGTTTCCGATTTTAGAGTTGGAGGTAAGCCCCGTGGGGTAGCATAGGGTTGCAACCTTTTCACCAGAGTATTTGGTTAGTATATTGCTGCGAGGTATTCCATACACCGCGAGAGAGCTATTAGTAGAGACTGATAAGAGGACAAAGAGATGCCTTAGTCGAGTCAGTCATGTTTTTAGTAGCGGTTTCAAGTGATCAAGAGGAGTATACTGGGCGGTGGCCCTCATTGTCTACGTTGTGTATCGATTGTGAGAGTGAGGTCTCTTGCTTTTATGATGATTTCTGTGATGGGAGGTTGGTCAAGGAATCAGAGACGAGGTGCATGATAGTGAATTATTTCCAAATGGAGAGTCAAGACTAAGTCGGAACAGTTGGGGTATCCGGCGGTGTGTCGGTCTGAGGCTTCAAGATGACTAGAGACAGTCACATCGAGAGGATTCTGATATTTTTGTCTGAGTTACGGGATATTTGGAGTTGCTTGGTTTCCATCGGGAAGATCATTGATGTGACTACTGTTGGGTTTTGGTATAATACAACATCCTATGGTGCACATACAACCCTAAATACCTTGGATCTATGTTTTCACTAATTATACATGCAAATGGTTTTTCCAAGGTATTGAACCTATAGCTAGCATGCAATTGTCATACAAACTACATAAAATACTAGATAGAGTAACATACCTTTTGTGTGGCTGGAAGTCTTGATGTATTTGGCCTTAAGAACTTAGCCCCAATAGTGTGGAAGCCTCAAATGAAGTCACAACACATCAAGTACAAAGGTAGGACTTGAGAGAGAATCTCCATGCACTCTAAAACCTTCATGAACTTGAAGAACATGCACACACACTAGTGGTTCGGTTTTTAGGTCATAACATATGTATTTATATGTGTTGAATTCTAAGAGTCATGGGTATAACCCAAACCCATATCCATGGGTTTTATGATCCATGGTTCATGTGGCCCAACTCTTTATGTATCCATACATAAACTTGGTCCAACATGGATCATAAGCCCAACACATATAAATATAACTAATTACCATAATTAGTCCCCATAGTCTCTTTTGATCACTAAATTAATTCCAAATTAATTCTTGATCAATACTAATTAAAACATGTGATTTCATATTAATATATTAGAATTTATAATATATTAATAAATCATATATATACTCTTCTCTCAAAAGTCCATCCTAACAAATTATCCTGATGATATGCAACCCAAATGGACCATGCTACTCTCCGGTCGAATACATACCAATAATAGTTATGGGCTTAGAAACCTAATCCAATAGTCTCCCACTTGGATAAGTCTAAAACTATTATTTCGTATGACTCCAAAAACCGACTAGCAATCGTAGCTCTTAAAGCCGCTGTCGAACTCTGAACAAATCAATGACGCGTCCATTAGATAAGGGATCATATATTCCTCCATTCTAGATATCATATGGACTGAGACATGGATTATAATCATTCTCTCTGTCCATCTGTTGTTTCCCGATTTCCGATTTATGATGACTGACTAATTGAACAAATCAAATCAGTCCAGGCCCGGCCGAACACTTATGTTTTTCATCACTAAATCATCGAGGGGCCCACAGATATCTCTTTTATCCCTCCAAGGGTAAAAGGAATGGATAAACTTCAACTTATATTCTTGTTCTACTACTTGTTGAATCATACACAAAGGCACGTTTTATAACATTGAGTTACCAATGCGTTTTCGTACAATCAATGTATAACCAACTCATAGTTAACAACTCATATCTCTAGGTTTGAAGAATATAAGATATTATCGTCTCACGATCACTCGAGATAAAATCCATGAAGTGATACAAGTGAGCGTGGGTTTAATCCAATACTCGAATCTCATTCCAGGGGCACTCATGAATGTTGCAACAACTTTTGCTATGTCCAACACCTTAGACATCTACAAACCCAATTCATGACAGTCTTGCCTTAATACCTACTTCCAACGTATTATCAACTGTGGATCGTTTGAATAACTTAGTCATTCGGGAAGAATAACCTAGCTATTCTAGGAGTCAAAACATGCAAAGTGAAACACAAGAATAATACTAATCACTCTATGGTCCCAAGCACCTTTGAGAGTAAATAAAACACCTTTTATTTAAACACCATATTGATTACTCATTATTCATTGTATAATGTTTCAAATAATCAACTTTATACTTGAATCAAAACAATAGTCATGCCATGCTCCAAGTATGAACACTATGTTTGTCTATGATCCTTACTGTGTGAAATAGACCAATTGAACATGATTCCAATGATGCTCATTTCACAATCCCAAATCCTTATTGTAAATGTAAGAATTCCAAGTTCCTGTCACTTACCGAAATCTGTTAGATTCTAAACTTATATGCATTGATCCTCTTGTAATGACTATGCACAAAGTCACAAAGACTTGCCAACAGACATTACAAAATATTCCAATGGAGAGAAATTCCATGGAAACGAAGTCTCAAAATCAAAGTACATTGCTTTCAACATCCTTCTTGCATTAAGTTTTCTAATCTTACACAGATTTGAAGAACAACTTCCACCAATGGAAACCTTTGCATATTCCCATTTTGACTATCACTTCTGAACAGGAGTTGCCTCTTTTCAGAATATGTCAATATGGTCCTTTCCAAAAATTTAACACTATACTTCCAATTGTCCATGAGCAACCAATCTTTGGAAAACCTTAGATTGTCCTCGACAATTGCTTAACCATTTTAGTCATATCCAATTCTAGACTTTTCCCTTCTTAATGCCCTGAGCATTTTGAAAATTTAGAAAGGATGAATATTATAGCACATGCAATCGATCCTATATCCGAAGCATATGGGACACGATTCATGATGTCTCACATAAAGACATGATACTAGACCAGTCTTTTTTGCTATAATATTTCTATTTCTATTTGCCATGTTCTCATAATTCAGATTATGAAAAGGGATGCCGTAATCATAATCGAATTTTAGAACGCAAATAATGTAATCAGGACTAAATTTGATCAAAATCTCACAATCTAAGCTATTTAGAATTTGAAATGAAGTATAATTTTCTCTCCCTTAATTATAACAAAACAACCTTTTCAACCCATGCATCTTCACGAATTGAAACTTTTGTTTTCTATAATTAACATTGCTAACTTGCAACACTTATCATAATTATCATGCTCCCACTAACATGATGATTATTAGCATAACACTCATGCAACCACTAGCTTTGACATGTATCCAGAAATCAGTTGGACTTCTTGAAATCAATACTTTATTGACTTTCTTACCAAAGTTCAGACTTCTGATAGAAGATGCTTTGATAAAACTTTATCAAAATCATACACCTTTCCTTAGATAGCAGACATTTGTGTCTAAACAATTTCAGAACTATGAAAAGGAATGTCATAATCATAGTCTTAGACCTTTGCCATTTCTCACAAGTCCATGTTAGTGTGCCGGTTAACCACACACGCTCCACTAACGAATTTGAGAATGCAAATATCACAATTGCTATCTACTTAAAATCCACTTAGTGAAAGCATTTCCTCACCATCATTTTCATGAATCGGAGAGAAACCTTATGACACTTAGATTTTATGGTGTATGTGTTCCTATCCATGTGAATTTGTCAGACCATAATCACAAGACAAGGTTAGTGACAAATCCAAACTCATATGGACCGAACTTGTGCAATCTTAACTTCTTGCCACTTGGCAGCACAAGGGCCTGCCATTGCTTCCAAGTTGTTATGCAACCAATGCTAAACCAACTTTAATTGGAATGGGCACAGAAATAGGAATATGTCAACACGATAGGTTATAAACCTCAAGTCGTATGCTAGTGATAAACTACAGGTTTTATTCTTATTAGATCTTGAAACTCTTTCAGGATCTTTTAGACTCCCACTGTCCTCTTGACATATAAGACTCTCTTGCCAAGAACCATTCCTTGACAAACAAATATTCAAGGGATAGTGCGGATTCTTATCAAGACAAACACTTCACACAATTGGCCTTAGTTGGTCTTTGTTTTATCCAACACATCACAACTTACCAATTTCAAATGTACAAGAGTAGGACACCTTTTACTCTTACATTTGACTAGTGTTAATAAACCTTGTTTAAGATGTGTCACTCAAGTTACAATCTTGGAGTATGACTCTAAGACTTGTTTAGGAACGAAGTATGACTCATCTTCTTGATTTAACCATTTCAACAATTCATGATTCCTCTCTTTAGCCATAGGAATGCACTAAGATGTCCTTAGAGAACCAATTGTGATATGGTTTCTTAATCATTAAGATGATCACAAAACATGATACTAAAGTACTCTCCCATATTTTTAGATTGAGAAACTTTTATCTTTCTGCCTAATTTGATTCTTCTCATTCGTTCTGCCATACATTGAAACTTTTGCAATGTTTCAGAATTATACTTAAACTTGTAAGTATGAACATATTTACTAAACCTTAGTAAATCATGACGAATAGTCTTATCGATCTTTGTGGTGGACTTGACCGGTGCACAAGAATGTGTACTCGATCCCTTAGTCCTTCACTTGAATCACATATACATGTAAACAAGGAATTAGTCTTAATTTTCCAAAGATGAAAATTCTCATTCATCATGCAACTTGCATGATTCCAAGTTTCTACCCAACTGAAACTTGGGTGATGAGAATCTTTCCTTATTTGGTAAATTATGACACTACCACAGTCGAAATAATCAAATCCATTTTCCAATATTGCTATCAATGGAAACATATAAACAACAATTTCTCACAAATACCACTGTAAGGATATTTTAAAATAAATAAAATCAAAAAAACTTTTCTTTTATTTTATAACTTTGCGGAAAAACTTATCCTTACAATGCAAATGCATGTGAAAAACTATGTTGTTATGTATTCCTAAGCAATCTATCACAACTCTTTAAGTAACAACTCAAAATTATGATCACCGAACCATGCGACTGAAATCCATCTTCGCGATCAGAATCATCATATTGTTCCTTTAAGCTTCCTCTTCACTTTGATTCTTAAAACATCAAAATGTGATCTAGTCACATCATGCAATAAGAATCTCCAAATAGGAACTTCATAGAGTTAGATAGTGGACTTTACCTGAAGTAGAGTCAAAACTTTTGACTTTACCAACCTTATGATCTTTCAGGCAGCTTTGCAACCAATGCCCATTCCTTTGGCAACAGAAACCTATGGACTCTTTGGAAATGGTACACGGGACTATCTCAGACTTAGCCTTTCTCTTTACCATTTGGTCAACCGAGTTTACTATGGCCGATCCCTTTCTATTGGGAAGAGAAAGTTTTTCTGGATTTCCAATGTTACCATTGTCAATGTCCTTGGAAGTTTGGGAAGTTGATATTCAAATAAAATTTGCTTTACCAACGCTCCAAATCATTGTTGATTCAGCAGAACCAAGCAAATAGGTAAGATCATTAAGGGTCATGTCATGGTCTGTCATATAGTAGCTCTAAAGGAACTCACTATGTGACTTAGAGAGTGATTGAAAAACCGAGTCAACAATCAACTTCCTCAAGACCTTGACACCCAACTCTCCCGGCTTGTCAATATGTGACTTCATCTCCAAGATGTGAGCACACATAGACTTTGCTTGCCAATAGGGCTTGAGTGTCCTTGAACTTGTGGGTTAGGGAGAATAATTAGAGGAGGTGGAGGAAACAGATTTGGGAAGATCATAGTTGTCTGAATCAGACATCTAAAATGTGAGATATTCAAGTTAGTTGATTTAAGTCCTTAATATAACACCCAATATGAAATATTAAGGCTAGGACCCAACACAATATTTTACAACTTGGAAGAGGGATGTCGTAATCCAAGCTATAAAATATTTGAAGGTAGGCGAATGACGATTCACCAATTTCCACCATGAAAAACAAAATAATTTATTTGGTTTTATTTGGTTTTGAAACTCCTAGACTTTTGAGATTCATTGAACTTTTCAATGGCATGTTTGCCTTCTCAAGTTTTATGACTGGGATGCCGAGGATCACAAAACAAGGTGTGAATAACCATGCAAATTCACTTGGTACCCTTAATATTATCACCTAATCGATGTGCCGTTTAACCACACACGCTCCACCGATCTATGATAAACATTAAGATACCCTTCGCCACTCTTACTAGTCTAGGTTAGTGTGTCGGTTAACCACACACGCTCCACTAACGACTTGGTAAGGTACAAAGTGTAAATTTCATGGGTTAGCACCAAATTCACATTTTCCTAAGTAACTAAGATTGGGAATTTATAAGTGTCACACCCTCAAAACCAAATGAACGGCGGAAACGTTCTGGGGTGGAGGACGTCATGTACAGTATCACAACAATGCAAGTAGTAAACAAGCAACAACATCATCCATTGCATTAATAATATAATTTCATACAAGTGTGTTTCGTTAAGTTTTAAAGACACCAAAACAATATACATCAAAATATAAGATGAGTCTTGAACGAGCTCCATCTTCTCAAAACCTGGCTCCGGTACCTGTCTACTGGTGACCTGAGAATACAAGTTATTTTGAAAGAGTTTATCAGCTTTAGAGCTGGTGAGTTCATAAGTATATTAGTGTCTGTGTTTGTATGAAAGCATTTGTAAGATGTACTGTGTGTTTGTAAAAGTTTTGTATTTGTTTGAACTATCCTAGAAAACTCTATGTTTCCTACTAAAAGTAGCCTTCTACCAAGGCATCTAGTGTCTGTGTGTGTATCCTTTGTAAAAGTGAGTATTTTCCCAAATCCGACTATCATTAACCAAAAATATAGTTTTTTTTACATTATTGTTTATTGTGTGAAATCACAAAGTAAAATGTAAAGGGAAAATGTTATAGTACTTTAATGTAGTATTATGAAACTACTGCTGTACTAACTACCTTAAGTTAATTGTATATTTTAAGGTAACATGTGATCGGCCTGTATCTTGCTACCGACTCAATAGTAAAGTGACAATGTAAGATGCCACAAAAATGACGTTTGGCACCCGTAGACTTGCAAGTCCCACTGTAGCGAACAGAAAGGTGTAGGATAGTCAATCCAGTATAGATCTATACACAAACTCATGCGCTCCCCAATTAAGGAGATTCTGATACAAAAACAGTCATGGCAGGTAGTGCCATGCCCTGTTTAATGGCTCACATAAATGTATTAATGTAAATGTTATGTGAATTGTGTGCTAGCTGTATTGTATGTTCTTTCTCTGTCTAGCCTGTATGTTTGTTTCTCATCACTCTGTTTCATGTTTGTTTCTCATTATAGTATGTATTGACTCATGTATGAACTGACTCATTGTATGTTTCATCGTTCTAGTAATAGTATCTTCCTAAACTACCCCTATGGTAGCTTACTAGCAATGTATGAACATGTTTGTATACCCTTGCTACCCAAGGGTATGGACTTGAATGTAGGAAAACCTTTTGTATCTATATACATATACATAATATATAACTAGGATTCAAACGACCCTCGGACAACTAACCTTGATACCCCAAGACCACAATCAAACAAGAACAGGAAGCAGGGTAGACTAGCAGTCCTAAGTCCTTCTTAATCCTACTTATATAACTATATTTATATAGATACACATAATATAAGTTAAAAGAGGTTGATAACAAACCTTTTATATCCATATACGTATACATAATATATAACTAGGATTCAAACGACCCTCGGACAACTAACCTTGATACCCCAAGACCACAATCAAACAAGAACAGGAAGCAGGGTAGACTAGCAGTCCTAAGTCCTTCCAATCCTACTTATATAACTATATTTATATAGATACACATAATATAAGTTAAAAGAGTTTGATAAATGTATTGACAATAAAAGAGTTTGTAAAACAGTTTGAGGTAAAACAGTTTGAGGTAAAACAGTTTGAGGTAAAACAGTTTGATAACCAGTTTGAAAAGTAAGAAAACCATTTGTTTGGTAGTTATTAATCACATGTGATTGATATAATAACTATAATTGTTCAACTTGTATCCCCCCATAAAAGCATTTAAAACATTTAAAAGGTTAATTAAGGGGTATGAACTCACCTGTAGTTGGTGGTTTGGATGAACTGAAGAAATAGGATTGCTAGGTGTCAAGTGAAGACTTGTACACACACAATGATCCTATTTAACATATAAATACAACATATATGTATCTAATTAGACTTTAAACAGCTAATTAGCAAAGTTAAGACATCCTAAGACAAGTTAAACACCTTATATAAGTGTTATAAGTCTCAAGGAATGCATCTAAGTGTTGTCGAACAATGCTATAGGGTTTAGGGTTCAAAAGAAACCCTAACTTGAGTTTACGGTTTTGTGACCTCAACCCAATGGGTTTACGGTCGTAAACTCTAGAGTTTACGGCCGTAAACTCCCCCTCTTTTGACCATTTGTTGATTTGAATGTTTCTAAGTCCATTGAAGTGTTTCCTCTTGAAGTATAAGCCTAAGGAAGAAGCTAGGGCACCATTTCACTCCTATTTGGAGTTTACGGCCCAAAGACCACATCCCTTTGGGTTTACGGTCGTAAACCCTAGAGTTTACGGCCGTAAACTCTTATGGATGTTGGTATTTCGATGATTTCAAGTCCTTAACACATCAAGGTAAGGATCTAAGTTAGTTACCTAGGCTTAGGAAGGGACTAGGGACATTTCGATCCCTTAAAATGGGTTTACGGTTCAAGAACCGTAAACACCATTTTCTTGGTGTTTCTTGGATGATTTCATGTTATAATGAAGTATAGCAAGCTTAAACACACTCTAGGATAGAAGTACTTACTATATGGAAGCTTGAAATGAGCCAAAATGCCAAGAACACTAGTGTGTGTTCTTGGTGTTCTTGGTGTAAATGGAAGAATCAACCTTTTGGAATGATTTCACGGTTAGAAAGGTGTTAAAACACTAGATTAAGTGATCTACTAACTTGAAATGGTTGAAAACACTTACTAGATCGAGATCTGGAATAAATCCCGTGATGATACTTGAGAGGATTTGCTTTTGTTCTTGAGAAATTTGGAAAAATGATAATAAATGACAAGTGTCATATATATACCCCAAATTTCTGGGTTTTTGGCTGAAAATATTTTATTCCCGGTAGTAACTCCAATTTCTTGAAGTTTAGGAATAACAGTGATGCACTATAACCCTAGGGCATCCTCTCTCCTGGTATCTCCTAAAGTGTAAATCCTAAAATAAACAAACTTAATCCAAAAAGTCTGAAAATTTAACTGTAACTGATTTGACTTCTATTGAATTAACATGTTGTACAGAATAGAAATTTCGGGTTGTCACATCATCCCCTCCTTATAAGGAATTTCGTCCCGAAATTAGAATTTAAGCAAATAAGTAGTTACAAGGAACTAATTAAAAAGACGAGGATATTTCAGTTTCATCTGATCCTCTCGCTCCCAAGTGAATTCAGGTCCTCGCTTGGCGTTCCAGCGAACCTTCACTATCGGGATGCGGCTTTGTTTCGTTTGCTTGACCTCTCGGTCCATGATCTCTACTGGTTCTTCCATGAAGTTGAGGCTCTCGTTGATCTCGATCTCGTCGAGTGGGATTACAAGAGTCTCGTCGGACAGGCACTTTTTCAAGTTCGAGACGTGGAAGGTAGGATGTACGTTACTGAGTTCGCTCGGTAGGTTAAGTTTGTAAGCTACAGGGCCGATTCTGGCAAGAATCTCGAAAGGCCCAATGTACCTTGGATTTAGCTTTCCACGCTTTCCGAAGCGTATCAAGCCCTTCCAGGGTGAGACCTTCAATAGAACATGGTCGCCCACCTGGAATTCCAACGGTTTCCTTCGTTTATCAGCGTAGCTTTTCTGTCGGTCTCTGGAGGCTTTCAGTCGTTCACGGATCTGAACGATCTTCTCTGTCGTTTCCCGTATGATCTCCGGACCTGTGAGAGTGCTTTCAGGAACTAGTCCCTTAGCTAACTGGGTATCACCCACCTCAGCCCAGCACAGAGGGGATCTGCACTTTCGGCCGTAGAGGGCCTCGAACGGAGCAGCCTTTATGCTTGTGTGATAACTGTTGTTGTAGGAAAATTCTACAAGGGGTAAATGAGTATCCCATGTTTTCCCAAAGTCAATCACACAGGCTCGCAACATGTCCTCTAAGGTTTGGATAGTCCTCTCACTTTGCCCGTCTGTCTGCGGATGGTAGGCTGTACTCATGTCCAGCCTAGTTCCTAAGGAACCTTGTAGCGACTGCCAGAACCTGGAAGTGAACCTACTATCTCTGTCTGAGATAATGGATATAGGGACACCGTGCAATCGTACAATTTCCCTTATGTAAGTTCTTGTAAGCTTCTCCATCTTGTCTGTCTCTTTGATAGGCAGGAAGTGTGCGGACTTGGTCAATCTGTCGACGATGACCCATATGGTATCAAGTCCACCCGTTGTCTTGGGCAACTTGGTTATGAAATCCATGGTGATCCGCTCCCACTTCCATTCTGGGATCTCAGGCTGTTGAAGAAGACCTGAGGGTTTCTGGTACTCGACCTTGACCTTTGCGCAAGTAAGGCATTTACTTACGAAGGTAGCAATCTCTGCTTTCATGTTAGGCCACCAGTGTAACTTTTTAAGATCCAGATACATCTTATCTGAACCTGGGTGAACGGAATAACGAGTGTTATGCGCCTCCTTCATGACCAAATCTCTGAAACCACCAAGTTTCGGGGTCCAGATCCGGTTCATGAGATAATAAGCTCCGCCACCTTTGACTTCCAAGTTCTTATCCATCCCTCGCAGGGATTCATTGGTCACATTTTCAGGCTTCAAAGCGTCGAGCTGAGCTGCCTGTATTTGTGTGGATAAGTGTGAATGGATAGTCATAGTCAATGACTTGACCTTACGACCAGAATATTCTTTCCGACTTAGGGCGTCAGCTACTACATTGGCCTTGCCGGGATGATAACGAATTTCGCATTCGTAGTCACTGAGTAGCTCGACCCACCGTCGTTGTCTCATGTTGAGCTCCTTCTGATCGAATATGTGTTGCAGGCTCTTGTGGTCTGTAAAGATTGTGCTCTTCGTACCGTACAGGTAGTGTCTCCAGATCTTTAGAGCAAATACCACTGCTCCTAGTTCAAGATCGTGCGTCGTATAGTTGACCTCATGTGTTTTCAGCTGCCTCGAGGCATAGGCGATGACCTTACCTCGCTGCATCAGAACACATCCGAGACCTTGGTTCGATGCATCGCAATAGACAACGAAGTCTTCTATTCCTTCGGGAAGGGATAGTATTGGTGCAGTGCATAAGGCTCGTTTGAGCGTTTGGAACGCTCTCTCCTACTTTTCTTCCCAGTCAAAGGATACGCCCTTCTGGGTAAGTGTTGTAAGAGGCTTCGCAATGCGGGAGAAGTTCTGAATGAATCGGCGATAGTAGCCAGCGAGGCCTAGAAATTGACGAATTTCTGTTGGCGTCTTCAGTGCTGACAAGCTCTCAATGGCTTTGATTTTGGATGGGTCTACGTGGATTCCCTCTTCGCTAACCACGTGCCCTAAGAATTCGACTCGTCGGATCCAAAATTCGCATTTCGAGAATTTTGCATACAGCTTCTCCGCGCGCAGGGTTTCTAAGACTTGTCGCAGATGTTGACTATGTTCTTCCTTACTACGAGAGTAGATAAGTATGTCATCGATGAAGACGATGACGAACTGATCCAAGTAAGGACGACACACCCTATTCATTAAGTCCATGAATACAGCGGGCGCGTTTGTTAATCCGAACGGCATCACTACGAATTCGTAGTGCCCATAACGAGTTCGGAAGGCTGTCTTTGGAACATCCTCCCCTAGCACTCGTAATTGGTGATATCCGGATCTTAAGTCGATTTTGGAAAAGAAACTCGCCCCTTGAAGTTGATCGAATAAATCGTCTATCCGAGGCAAAGGATAACGATTTTTGACGGTCAGTTTGTTGAGCTCCCTGTAGTCGATGCACATACGAAAAGATCCGTCTTTCTTCTTGACGAACAAGACTGGAGCTCCTCAAGGTGAGAAGCTTGGTCTTATAAAGCCCTTGCTGAGCAGTTCGTTAAGTTGACAGGATAGTTCTTGCATCTCTGCAGGTGCTAGACGATAAGGCGATTTGGCTACGGGGGTAGCCCCTGGAACTAAGTCGATTCTGAACTCGACTTGTCGTTGCGGAGGTAATCCTGGTAGCTCTTCTGGAAAGATGTCGGGAAAGTCGTGTACTACTGGAATGTTCTTGATGTCTTTCGCTTCTTGGCTCACATCTACCACATGAGCAAGGAATGCGCGACATTCCTTTCGCAAGAATTTCTGAGCTTGAATGCTCGAGATGATACGAAGGTTTGTGCCGGGTTTGTCGCCATAAACTACTAGGGTTTCGCCAGACGAAAGATTAAGGCGAACTGCCTTTTCGTAACACATGATGTCGGCACGCTGAAGACTCAACCAATCCATGCCAATGATGACGTCGAAACTTTTAATTGAGACTGGCATGAGATCGATCGAGAATGAATGGCTATCTAAAGTTAGGGTACACCCTATGTAAATGCAGCTAGTGCTCTCTGTCTTCCCATTAGCCATTTCTACTGTGAACGGTTCTTTGAGTGCTCGTGATTTTTGCTTAAGTAAATGAGCAAATTTTTGATTCACGAAGCTCCTCTCCGCTCCACTATCAAATAGTATACAAGCATAAGAGTTGTCGAGGAGAAACGTACCAGTGACCACTGTGGGGTCGGCAACCGCCTCCTCATGGCCTATAGCCAAAACTCTTCCTACTCCACCGGCATTCCCTGCCTTGGGGCAGTTCCTCTTGTAGTGGCCCACATCGCCACAGTTGTAGCAAGATTGGCCCACTCCAGCGCCGGGGACTTGGGTGATTGGCCTTGCCGGAGATTTACAGAAACGGGCTGTATGCCCCTTCCTGTTGCAGTTTACACACTGCATGTCCCGACAGGCTCCCATATGATGGTAGTTGCACTTGTTGCATAAAGGCAAACTTCCAGAATACTGCTTTATTGGAATAGCAGCAGTGGCAGGTGCTGTCGCACTATGAATTGCCACCGTCTGCTGTTTCTTCGCAGCCTTCTTCTTTTTCTTGTCCTCCCAGAATTTCCGCTTGGACTCTGCAGTTCTGGCGGTTTCTGAGATGGCCAGGGTGGTTGTTGCAGCCGGGGTACGGACCCCGTGGTCAACTAGCTGCTGTGCCAATCGCTTGGCACTATCAAATGTAGTGGGGCGTGATGACAATACATTTCCCTGGTATGGTGGCACCAGCCCCCATATATACCTCTCGATCTTCTTTCCTTCTGTATGAATCATGTTGGGACAGAGGGCCACCAGTTCACAGAACCTGGCGGTATATGCTACGATGTCGGTGCCTTTCATGGTTAGGCGCCAAAGTTCTTCCTCCAGTTTTTGGATCTCGCCCCTCGGGCAATACTCCTCAATCATGAGGTCTTTTAAAGTATCCCAGCCCATATCATTTGCCACTGAAAGAGATAGTGACTTAACATGGCTATTCCACCATGTTAGGGCTCTGGTTTCAAAGGTGCAAGCAGCGAACTTCACCTTGCTCCCTTCTGGACAGGAGCAGATTGCGAAAACCGATTCGGTTTTCTCAAACCATTGCGAGAGTACAATGACTCCGCCAGTTCCTCTGAAGGATAATGGCTTGCAGTTTGTAAAGTCTTTGTAGGAGCACTCTCTCGAGCGCACAGGGGTTTCAACCTGTATTGTTGGAATAGGAGTCCCTCCTCCAGTGGAACTTGAAGAATGATATTCAGCCATGGCTGTTGCCACAGCCGCAGCTACAGCAGCATTGAGGGCTGCTGTATCAAATTGAGGAATAGGTGGTGGAGGATTACGTCTTGTTGACTTACGTGGAGGCATCTTTTAGCTGAAAGTTTAGAATGAATAAGATATTGATAAGAATTTGACATGAACATTGATGAGAATGACTCATGGACTAACTCTCCATAGCCCAACAGCATAATTAAATGGAATACTTGAATGAAGATGAAAGTATTTGGATAATAATTTCCATTAGATTTTTATATCTGTCAAAGATATTGGAATTACAGATGTAATGAGTTTGGGGAAAAATGACCTAGAAGTAGGTCTTACATCATCCAAGATGGGAAAATTTTGACAGCATACTACCTAATCAAAACCTAGCAGGTGTAAGATTTATAAGGATAGGAAATTAGACTTAAGTTTTTACATAACTAAGTTATATCTAAAAGAGAAGTTGGTACGATTCTAACGACGACGAGAACTGCTTGAGTGAGTCCTTGAATCCGATAGGTGACGCTCTATGTCCCTCACATGTCTATCAGACCTTGCTTCCTGAGCTCGAAGTTCCCTGACTTCGGCTCGGGTTTCAGCAAGTTCCTTCTGAAGCATTGCATTGCTAAACTGAGCCCTTTCATGAGCGGACTCCAGCTGGCGAATGCGGACAGTGTTAATACCAGAATTGGCATCCACTTCTATTACCCGGTCGATAGATGCTCGACCCTGATCGGTCTTCCGAGCAATCCTACGAACCATGATAGGTAGGACCCTATCAGCCGAACCTCCCTCAGTAATGTCGTAGAAGCTTCTGTCTCCATCGTAGGGAAAAGGTTGACCTTGTTCCTGACTCCACCTATTCAAGTTTGTGGCCCACAAAGGTGTGGGTCCTTGAAATGCAGGCCGAAGGTTTGGGTTTTGAACAGCTGGGGGTTGGTTGTTGACTTCTGGCTCCGAGTCGGAACCCTCAGAAAAACCTTCAGCTTCATAATCATCTAACGGAATTGGGTGATTATCTTCTGGTTCGTCTTCCAGCCATTCTGCGTTGTCGTGGTTGGGAAAGTACGGGTCTCCGGGAAGATAAAATTCAGCCATTAAATCTACGCGAGAAAAGGGATATAAGAGATAACTAATTTAAACTAACTAACTAATTAAATAATTATAAGATGATCTTTATCAGTTGCCTCAATACTTGTTTAAAGCATACCAGTTATATGTCATGCAGACGGGATAGACCTTCGAATAAGTAACCCTAACCCTAAGCCCACAACCAAACAAGGAACAGGAAGTAAGGCAAAGATCACAGATTCTAAGTCTATGACATCCTAGTACATATAACTTTAGTGTATCCACTAAACAACCATTGTTATACTAATAAAGACCTTTAGTTCTCAAATAAGTAATTATAGTGACACAAAATACTCCTATAGTATTTTAAGTTTAATGTTTTGTTCTACTGTTCTTGTTGTAGAAGTGTTGGTAAGTTTTTAGACTTGGTGCAACCTCACAACCACACTTAGGCACATGCTAATCACTCCTCGGATAATGTAGTTGATCAGGCTACATCTTCCCAGGGTTGACCATATGTCTCTAAGTATGCTTATGCTGTCCACCAATCGTAATACTTTTGTTCAGTCCTAGTGACACTGATTTTAGTATGAATGCAGGTATGTATACTTTATTAAATATTTTATTATTTAAAGTATAAACTCTTCATCAGAGTATTTTAAATCCCGCTTGTGTTTATAGTTCGTATATCTTTTATGGGTTGATACACTCGATTCACTATAAACAATGCTCTGATACCAATCTGTCACACCCTCAAAACCAAATGAACGGCGGAAACGTTCTGGGGTGGAGGACGTCATGTACAGTATCACAACAATGCAAGTAGTAAACAAGCAACAACATCATCCATTGCATTAATAATATAATTTCATACAAGTGTGTTCCGTTAAGTTTTAAAGACACCAAAACAATATACATCAAAATATAAGATGAGTCTTGAACGAGCTCCATCTTCTCAAAACCTGGCTCCGGTACCTGTCTACTGGTGACCTGAGAATACAAGTTATTTTGAAAGAGTTTATCAGCTTTAGAGCTGGTGAGTTCATAAGTATATTAGTGTCTGTGTTTGTATGAAAGCATTTGTAAGATGTTTTGTAAGATGTACTGTGTGTTTGTAAAAGTTTTGTATTTGTTTGAACTATCCTAGAAAACCCTATGTTTCCTACTAAAAGTAGCCTTCTACCAAGGCATCTAGTGTCTGTGTGTGTATCCTTTGTAAAAGTGAGTATTTTCCCAAATCCGACTATCATTAACCAAAAATATAGTTTTTTTTTACATTATTGTTTATTGTGTGAAATCACAAAGTAAAATGTAAAGGGAAAATGTTATAGTACTTTAATGTAGTATTATGAAACTACTGCTGTACTAACTACCTTAAGTTAATTGTATATTTTAAGGTAACATGTGATCGGCCTGTATCTTGCTACCGACTCAATAGTAAAGTGACAATGTAAGATGCCACAAAAATGACGTTTGGCACCCGTAGACTTGCAAGTCCCACTGTAGCGAACAGAAAGGTGTAGGATAGTCAATCCAGTATAGATCTATACACAAACTCATGCGCTCCCCAATTAAGGAGATTCTGATACAAAAACAGTCATGGCAGGTAGTGCCATGCCCTGTTTAATGGCTCACATAAATGTATTAATGTAAATGTTATGTGAATTGTGTGCTAGCTGTATTGTATGTTCTTTCTCTGTCTAGCCTGTATGTTTGTTTCTCATCACTCTGTTTCATGTTTGTTTCTCATTATAGTATGTATTGACTCATGTATGAACTGACTCATTGTATGTTTCATCGTTCTAGTAATAGTATCTTCCTAAACTACCCCTATGGTAGCTTACTAGCAATGTATGAACATGTTTGTATACCCTTGCTACCCAAGGGTATGGACTTGAATGTAGGAAAACCTTTTGTATCTATATACATATACATAATATATAACTAGGATTCAAACGACCCTCGGACAACTAACCTTGATACCCCAAGACCACAATCAAACAAGAACAGGAAGCAGGGTAGACTAGCAGTCCTAAGTCCTTCTTAATCCTACTTATATAACTATATTTATATAGATACACATAATATAAGTTAAAAGAGGTTGATAACAAACCTTTTATATCCATATACGTATACATAATATATAACTAGGATTCAAACGACCCTCGGACAACTAACCTTGATACCCCAAGACCACAATCAAACAAGAACAGGAAGCAGGGTAGACTAGCAGTCCTAAGTCCTTCCAATCCTACTTATATAACTATATTTATATAGATACACATAATATAAGTTAAAAGAGTTTGATAAATGTATTGACAATAAAAGAGTTTGTAAAACAGTTTGAGGTAAAACAGTTTGAGGTAAAACAGTTTGATAACCAGTTTGAAAAGTAAGAAAACCATTTGTTTGGTAGTTATTAATCACATGTGATTGATATAATAACTATAATTGTTCAACTTGTATCCCCCCATAAAAGCATTTAAAACATTTAAAAGGTTAATTAAGGGGTATGAACTCACCTGTAGTTGGTGGTTTGGATGAACTGAAGAAATAGGATTGCTAGGTGTCAAGTGAAGACTTGTACACACACAATGATCCTATTTAACATATAAATACAACATATATGTATCTAATTAGACTTTAAACAGCTAATTAGCAAAGTTAAGACATCCTAAGACAAGTTAAACACCTTATATAAGTGTTATAAGTCTCAAGGAATGCATCTAAGTGTTGTCGAACAATGCTATAGGGTTTAGGGTTCAAAAGAAACCCTAACTTGAGTTTACGGTTTTGTGACCTCAACCCAATGGGTTTACGGTCGTAAACTCTAGAGTTTACGGCCGTAAACTCCCCCTCTTTTGACCATTTGTTGATTTGAACGTTTCTAAGTCCATTGAAGTGTTTCCTCTTGAAGTATAAGCCTAAGGAAGAAGCTAGGGCACCATTTCACTCCTATTTGGAGTTTACGGCCCAAAGACCACATCCCTTTGGGTTTACGGTCGTAAACCCTAGAGTTTACGGCCGTAAACTCTTATGGATGTTGGTATTTCAATGATTTCAAGTCCTTAACACATCAAGGTAAGGATCTAAGTTAGTTACCTAGGCTTAGGAAGGGACTAGGGACATTTCGATCCCTTAAAATGGGTTTACGGTTCAAGAACCGTAAACACCATTTTCTTGGTGTTTCTTGGATGATTTCATGTTATAATGAAGTATAGCAAGCTTAAACACACTCTAGGATAGAAGTACTTACTATATGGAAGCTTGAAATGAGCCAAAATGCCAAGAACACTAGTGTGTGTTCTTGGTGTTCTTGGTGTAAATGGAAGAATCAACCTTTTGGAATGATTTCACGGTTAGAAAGGTGTTAAAACACTAGATTAAGTGATCTACTAACTTGAAATGGTTGAAAACACTTACTAGATCGAGATCTGGAATAAATCCCGTGATGATACTTGAGAGGATTTGCTTTTGTTCTTGAGAAATTTGGAAAAATGATAATAAATGACAAGTGTCATATATATACCCCAAATTTCTGGGTTTTTGGCTGAAAATATTTTATTCCCGGTAGTAACTCCAATTTCTTGAAGTTTAGGAATAACAGTGATGCACTATAACCCTAGGGCATCCTCTCTCCTGGTATCTCCTAAAGTGTAAATCCTAAAATAAACAAACTTAATCCAAAAAGTCTAAAAATTTAACTGTAACTGATTTGACTTCTATTGAATTAACATGTTGTACAGAATAGAAATTTCGGGTTGTCACAATAAGTGTTTAGTTACTTAGTATTTATCATTAATACTGTTAATGAAGGGAGAATTATAGTCCTGTCAAACCCGTTCAGCTAACGACCCTCCACCAGTCAAGGAAGTGGTGGGTGAGAGTGGACACCCATTAAACTGCCATTTTATAGGCAGTAACCTTATACCCCCCCCCCCTTATAGATCGGCTTCGTGAATGAGGCCTACTAACGGTAAGACTGACTTTGTTCTTATACATATATATAACTATTAACTATTAATATTATAATAGTATAAGGGTTGAATTTTAACTTTTAAAACTCTAAGGGCTTAACTTGGAATTAAAGTATTCATGGGGGGAAACTTTACAAATTCCAAAACTTGAGGGCAAGTTTTGAAACTATTCAAAACTATTCAATTCCATAACTGATGTGTTCAAAGTAGTTTTAATTTAGAAAACTCTTCAAGTTCCATAACTTGAGGACAAGTTATGGAAGACTTTAAACTATTAAAAGAATATGACTTTTCTTTATTCATAACCTATGGAAATATTTATGAGTTTTATGAATCTTAAATGTGACTTTTCATATAACTTAAGGACAAGTTACAAAAACACATTTTAGAACCAACTCTTAGATTAATTTGGATTGAAAACAACAATTTCACATAACTTTTCTATTAATCTAAGCAACTCATAAGAACAAGATAATCAAGTCAAACAATTTTCATGTAATTAGCCTAACCACTAAACTAATACAAAACATGAATCTATTGACAATTATCTTTTGAATTGGATTAGCATGAACATTACCACATAAAAATAGGTTTATAAGATCAAAAACAGCTTAGGGTAATGTTTCTAGTCCAGTTCCAGCCTTAAAAGTTGAAAATATGTTGTCAGGGGGTCCAAATCGTCGAGTGCATGAACCAACTCGGCGAGTTGGATGAGTTTAGCCTTGGACTCGTCGAGTCCCTTCATGGACTTGGTGAGTCTGTTGAGCAGACAGTAACAAACTTCTATTTTTCAGCCAATTTTGCAAGTATAACATGAAAATAAGCCTTGGCTCTGATACCACTGTTGGGTTTTGGTATAATACAACATCCTATGGTGCACATACAACCCTAAATAATTTGGATCTATGTTTTCACTAATTATACATGCAAATGGTTTTTCCAAGGTATTGAACCTATAGCTAGCATGCAATTGTCATACAAACTACATAAAATACTAGATAGAGTAACATACCTTTTGTGTGGCTGGAAGTCTTGATGTATTTGGCCTTAAGAACTTAGCCCCAATAGTGTGGAAGCCTCAAATGAAGTCACAACACATCAAGTACAAAGGTAGGACTTGAGAGAGAATCTCCATGCACTCTAAAACCTTCATGAACTCGAAGAACATGCACACATACTAGTGGTTCGGTTTTTAGGTCATAACATATGTATTTATATGTGTTGAATTCTAAGAGTCATGGGTATAACCCAAACCCATATCCATGGGTTTTATGATCCATGGTTCATGTGGCCCAACTCTTTATGTATCCATACATAAACTTGGTCCAACATGGATCATAAGCCCAACACATATAAATATAACTAGTTACCATAATTAGTCCCCATAGTCTCTTTTGATCACTAAATTAATTCCAAATTAATTCTTGATCAATATTAATTAAAACATATGATTTCATATTAATATATTAGAACTTATAGTATATTAATAAATCATATATATACTCTTCTCTCAAAAGTCCATCCTAACAAATTGTCCTGATGATATGCAACCCAAATGGACCATGCTACTCTCGGGTCGAATACATACCAATAATAGTTATGGGCTTAGACACCTAATCCAACAACTACGTGGTACGTTCCAAGAGTTAAGTATGATGTACCCGGTGAAAACGTATGTGGAATAGACTGTTGGTATGCCAATTAGTGATGGTTCGAACCCTGGGTGGGGGAGAACTGAATACTTTATTGTGAGTATCAGAGATTTGTTCAAGAGCAGCTAGAGGACTGGAAATAGTGAACTACGGTATGGATACATGAGACCAGAGATATTGGTGGTTGAGGCGAGGTGCAGAGCGAGATAATACATATTGTACGTGTTCAGGAAGGGATGAGTGTCTCCACAGCAGATGGCCGTTGGTCAAAAACCTTGTGGTGGTTAGGGATTCTTCAAGGTTGTAATGGAAAATTCGAGGTGGTTGGCTCGTAAGGATAGTTCGGCAGTTGAGAATTTCTGGTTCAATGTATGGGTTGTGATTGGGCAGTCAACTTCAGGGTCAGTATGTGTATTCTTGCATGGGTTTTGAGCAATAGAGGAGGGAGTTTCGGATTGTCGTCAACGTGTTCTGAGTCATTGACGATTCCTCTGTGTTTCAATTGAGAGTTGGAATAATTCGAGGTTATGAGTTGTGCAAGAGGAAGATCGGTGGTGGAGTCGAGATATTGTGAGATTTTTGATGGATACATTGTGGTATCTGAGTATGATGCTATGGGTGGCGGGTCAGTGGTTGAGGCAAGACACCGTCAGATGCTGTGATGGTGTACCGAGGTACCTGAGTGATTTATTGTTCCAATGGGAACCCAGCAGTTAATTGTCGTCGGAGTGTAACTGTCTAAGGGTGTACCTGTGCTGAGAAAAATGTCTTGCCTACGAGAACTTACATCAGGAGTGGTGGTGCATAAACTGAGTGGGTGTGTGCACTTATCTATGTTGGGTCATGGGGGCATGAGTTAGTGAACTCAGTGTAGTGATGAATTGATGATGAGATTTTGAGGTGATAAGAGAGCTAGTGGATCCGAGTGGGGGTAATCACTTAGGATTATCGGGGAAAAACCATGGAGTGAGCGCATGGCGATTCAGTGAGTAAAAGAGTGTTGTAAGACTATGGGGAGCCGTAGCATCCATGAGTCAGTGAGAGAGAGAGAGAGTATAGTGTGACTGCGGAGAGCCGCAACATACGTGAGTCAGAGAAAGGGGTATCGTGATACTGCGGGGAGCCGTGGTATTCGCTAGCCAGCAAGAGAGTATCGTGATATTGTGGGGAGCTGTGGTATTCACTAGTCATCGGGAGAGTGTCGTGATACTGCCGGGGGGGGGGGGGGACGTAGTATTCACTGGTTAAAGGGAGAGTGTTGTGATACTGCGGGGAGCCGTAGTATTCACGAGTCAGTGAGAAAGTGTCATATGCCTGCAGGGAGTCGTAGCCTTCACGAGATAGTGAGAGGGAATATTATGATACTACAGGGAGCCATATTATTCGCTAGTCAGAGCATGACGCAGAAGAGTTTTTAGGCTTGGGTAGCCTTATTCTTTGAGTTTTAGGGAACCTGGAGGTCGGACCAGGGGTGAGACTGGGGTCTCCTTAATGATCAGGAATCGTTATATTCTGAGTTACGGTGTGATTATTGCAATCAGAAGGAATTGCAGAAGTGATGTACGCGTGAGTTGCGGGTCATGGGTCGTGAGTTGAGTGCTTCATTGGGATGAGTGGTTCCAATTCTGAGTCAGACCAGACTCTCGAGTTAGAGTTTGGCTCTAGTGATGTATTGAGTAGGCGAAATGAGATTCTGGATCCAGAGAAGGGGTTCCATTTTGAGGGGCATTGTTTGTCATCTGATGACATAGGTCGGAGTGGGTCAGTTCGTTAACCAATGAGTAGTAGAGGACAGAGGTCGGGGTGAGATGATCTTCAGCTGGGATTGTTGTAATCGCTCGGGGTAAAGCGGACTTTTTGACTTGTGTGTCACACTGGGCCGAGATAGTAGTGTGGGAAAGAAGTCAGTGAGACATGTTGAGATCTGCAATGGGTAACCTTTGGAGGTTCAACTGCTAGGTCGGGAGATGACCTGCTGCTCAGTATTGAAAGGGATATTGGAGAAGGGAGCTGGGGTTTATTTTTGTTAGATGTCAGAGGATAATTCTGAACAAACATGATCATTGTCTTGTGTCAGAGGATAGGGTGTTGAGACTTCATTGTTCAGATGGGTTTTGATTGCAGTTCAGTGGATGGGTCCCTGGTGTAGTGTGATCCTTTCATTCTTTGGAGTATGATATAAATTTTTTAACATGTCTGGTATGAGTGATCGGTAGTCAATTTTTGGGCATTGACTGTTTTTATCAGTCGCAACAAGAGAATCAGAGGGGCAGTGAGTTGTCAGGGTCTGTTATTCGAGGAGCGAATAACATGGTGATATCTTGAGAAGGCGGTCTGGCAGGGAGACAAACCACTAGAGTTTTCCACTTCTGGAGAGCCAGAATGGGTATCGTAGCGGCAGAAGGTTCTGTCCTCTTCCGGGTTTGGGAGTTCCTGTTTGGTTTCAGGTGTCCTGGGAGGTGGATAGTTGTGTGGTATGAGATCCCTTCGGTGGTACTTTTCGGGTCATTGGGTTCCATCTATGTGACGTTGAGAAGCGATTTCGAGGGCAAAATCTAATTCAAGTGGGGGAGAATTGTAACATCCGGACTTTCAGGTGCATTAATGTGTGTTTAACTTTGAAATTCATGGAGTGACTCGACGAGTTGTGAGTCCAAATCGTCGAGTAGAGTCGAGTGTCCACGTGGGATTAATGAATGGACTCGACGAGTCAGAGAGCCGACTCGCCGAGTAGGTGCTGGGCAGAGAAATCCTAATTTCCCGTGGTTGGGGCCTATATAAGGGAACTTATAGCCCCATTTGCGCCTCACCAGTTACCCTACACCCCTAAGAACAAACCCTGATCGCCATTAGAGCTAGAGAGTGAGTGAGGAGCTAATTGGAGTGGTTTGTGCATCCTTTGAAGGAGATTTGGAGAGCTTGGTGTGTTCAATCAAGGTGGGGCTGTAGATCCAGATTTCTTCAGTGGTTAGCTTCAGTGTAAAGGTAAAAGGCTCCTATCTTGACCTTCCCTTTGCGAAATCTTAGATTAGGGAGATTTTGAGGGTTTTCTCCCATCCATTCTTGGCAATGAGTTATTTGAGCATATCTTGAGGTTGAAACCTAAGATCTGGACTGTAGAAGGACTTGAGAGACCAAAGACCCAAGCTTTATTGAGTTAGAGACTAGACCTTGAGCACCAAACCCTTGAAGGGATTTGTATTGGCATTTTTGAGGCATTTATGCCATGCATGAACGTAAAGGTCGAGACTTTATGTGACTTTTGTGTCTTAAAGGGGCTAGATCTAGGGTTTGGAATGATATATCTGACTTTGGACATCTAAATGGAAAATCATATCGAAGGAAATCACCGAGTCCATAGGCTGATTCGACGAGTCGGGGAGGGTTTGTCCCGATGAGTTTGATCATGCGATAACTCGGCGAGTTGGGGGTCAACTCGACGAGCTGAGCTGGACTTTTCTTGAGACTTCTGAGGAAAAGAGGGGACTCGACGAGTTGCATGAGTGCACTCGACGAGTCGGGTCAAACAATGACTGTTGACTCGAGTTTGATTTCTAGTTGGTCAAACCTGAGTAAAGGAGACCATTGAAGGGTAAAATGGTCTTTTACCCACTTCCGGAGTTAGAGAGAGAAAGAGTAACCTTTGGTTTACTTAGAGTTGAGAATCGAGTATTAATTAGAGAATATTTACCCTATGTGTTAGGCGGTGGCTAGTTCGAGATTCGAGTACAGGGATAATTGCTTGTGTGCCCCGAGGTGAGTCTTCTCACTATGCTTTACCTAGAGTGGTACTTATGTGTGACCGGAGGGTCTTATGTGCTTACATTGAGTATTATGTTATCCTACTTTATGTTGTATGTTGTGCATTATGTCTTTGTGATTTATGCTATGCGGAGGTTTACAGACCGGACCAGAGGGTCTAACGAACCGTGGGACTGGAGGGTCCCACTGAGACACATTGACCGGAGGGTCCTACATTGATATAGCCTCGAGTGGCTAATGAGTTGTGTGTGTGGTATTTTGGGGAACTCACTAAGCTTCGTGCTTACCGTGTTATGTGTTATGTGTTTCAGGTTCTTATCAGGATCGCGGGAAGGCGCCGACTTGATTGTACACACATCTGAGTGGAGATATATTTTTGGAGGATCCTTGATTTGTGATAAACAACTTTTGAAATATGTTGATAAATTGATATTTGTGATTTTTGAGAAAATGTGGCATGTGTTTTATTGTGTTTTTAAATGAAAAAATTTATTTGAAAATTTACGGTGTTACAAGAATTTTGAACTGACTTTATGCCTAGTGCTGCTCCAATTTCTAAAGACTGCTAGACAAAATGATAGCATTTGGGTAATTGTCTGCCGACTAACTAAGAGTGCACATTTTCTTGCCATGCGTGAAACAGCTCCAATGGAGAAATACGCACAAGTATACTTGGATGAAACTATTGCGAGACATGGTGTGCCGCTAAAGATTACTTCCGATCGTCATAGTAGCTTCACTTCTCATTCTCGGGCAAGTATGCAATGTGAATTGGGATCTCGTGTCACTTTCAGCACAACTTATTATCCCCAAACAGATGATCAGACGGAGAGAACAATCCAAACAGTAGAAAATATACTGAAGGTATATGAAGCACTATATGGGCGTAAATGTCGTACTCCATTATCTTGGCGTGTTGTAGGACAGAAAGTCCTTGGTGGTCCCGAAATGATTCAAGACACCACTGATAAGAGTCAAATTGTACACGAAAGAATAAAAGCGGCCCATGATCGACAAAATTCATATGCAGAAAAGAGAAGACGACCTATAGAATTCCAGGTGGATGAATTCGTAATACTTAAGGTATCTCCATGGAAAGGTATTATTCGATTTGTGAAGAAAGGAAAATTGAGTCCTAGAATTGTTGAACTTTTCAAAATCTCTAGAGAATTGGTAAACAATCATACCGCTTGGAAATTGCCTGAAGATTTGGCAGGTATTCATGATGTGTTTCATGTGAGTTATTTGCGTAAATGTTTGAGCATATATGATGAAATAGTTCCGTTATCCGAGGTAAAACTGGATAATAAATTAAGATATGTAGAAGAGCCCGAAGAGATTATATACGAGAGAACGGTTGATCTACGTAACAAAGAAATGGAGTTGGTGCTTGTCAAGTGGAAACACCATCAAGGCCCAAATTATACTTGGGAAAGTAAGAATGAGATAAGAACGAAATATCCCCATTTATTTAAATCGTTGTGATTTCGGGGATGAAATCCTTAAGAGGAGGAGGTATTTGTAACATACACGTTCAGTTATCGTGTTTTGTTAGTTTAAAAATGAACATTATTAAATAATATATGGTTTTGAGCATTGAGTTCTAACAAGATAGTTTTATGAGATTTGAAGTAAAACTATGTTTAGAATCATTCGGGAAGTATTGGAAGTCTTATGAGATTCCAATCAAAAAGTCAAATATTGAAATTAACGAAAATGTAAAATATAAAGTAGAAAATAAGTAAAAATAATGTTATTGAAAGTTATAGATTATCTCGTTAGAAACATTTAGGCGAAAACCTCACTAAAATCCGAGTTATAACGAAGAAGTTATGACTTATTGAAGTTTCGCGACAGAACCGACACGATGCCATATGACGTAAAACGTGAGTTTACAATAAACTACTTTTTAGCTTAAGTGATCTAAATGAAAGTCGTAGTATTTGTTAAACCGAGAATTTTAATAAAAAGAATGTCCAAATCTGACTTCGTATGATGAAGTCATGATTTTTCTAAGATTCGGCATAACAGTATACAGCCCGAAACTCGAAATAAAGATCGAGTGATTTTTAGCCGACACAGCCTAAACGAGAATCGAAGATCTCGTCAATAGTTGTACAACGGTAAAATGACAGACAAAAACGGACGTCGGATGAAGAAGTTATGAATTTTTAACGGACTTTTCGTGTCCCGGCCCGTTAAAAATATAATATTAAAAATGAAGTCAAAATTAGCCGACGGAGTCTAAATGAAAGTTGTAAAGAATAATTTCACCTACGCGTGCATATAAAGAACGTCAAAAATGGAGCCCGTATGCGAAAGATACGAATTTTTGAAGTTTATGGCACAAACTTCAAGGCTGGTCCGAAAGTGTACGCCCAGCGTACTCGTGTAAGAGACCCGAAGTCAATCACCATCCCTACTACTTCACATGAATACCGCGTGTCGTAGCCTTGACGCATCTGAGCTGATCCACTTCGTACACCCAGCGTACGAAGTTACGCCCAACGAAGAAGTTTGTGAGGCAGTATGCCCCGCGTACCGGAGAATTACGCCCAACGTAAATGCTGGACTTCGGCTACTACAAATAGAAAGCGAGACTCTCCAAATTTTGTTTATAATTTTGCCTCTCTTTTACCCTCTACTCTCTCTCAAATTACCCTAACACCCCCCCGAAGCCTCGGAAACATCCCCGACACCCGAAACAAGTCCCGACGCACCCAATACCCGAGAAAATAATATTTTCAAGTTGAAACTCTGCCCGCGCAAGGCCCGATTTTCAAAAAAAATCCCCGGTTCGTCAAAGAAAGTCAATTTTAGAGACGAAGTGCTGCCCAAATTATCATTTTACCATTCAGTTATTTCACGATGAGTTCAATATAGGGACAATTGTATGTTATGTGTTATATGTGCAATGTGCTTTCCTGTGTTATTATGATAATGAGCTATACCTTTGACCATGAAGTGAATGACTAAGCATCACTTGGGTATTGGTATGTAGCCTTTGACCATGAAGTGAATGATTAAGCATCACTTTGGCATTGGCAGAATGCTAGGTAAGGCTGAAAGCCTGTATATTCTAGCAAAATGTTAATCTAGAAATCGTTTATTTTCTATGCCACTTGGGCTGAAGTCTTATTGATATATATCATGTTGAAATTGTCGTATTTCATTGATTGTAAATCTTTGAATCAGATTATTCGTTGATATGGAAAGCCTTTCATATGATACCCATTTGCTTTTGTTGTTCTTTGTCCCTCTTTGCTTCTGTCATATTGATATATATATATATATATATATATATATATATATATATATATATATATATATATATATATATATATGACATAATGTTATATTGTAACTGTTATTGAACTCACTAAGCGTCACCCGCTTATCCCTCTCAATGTTTAACTATTGCAAGTGATAAACATCCAGAATAGTAATATACTATAAGAAGATGTAGAATAGTTAATATTATAACTTGTGTATTTAGTGTATAAATTCCTGATAAATTATGTAATATATAAAACTCTGTAAAAAAATTTAATAGTTGGTTTGTATCCAGTCTTTTGGTAAATATCCTGACTTCTGTAAATTATATTATGAATATGCATGTAGCATGTTTGGAGTAATAATATTGTAAAGGTATTAGAGAAAGGGGTTCTTTCAAATAATATGAAATTGGATAGTAATTTTTTTTTCAAAGAAAATAAGATATGTGTCGATTCCATTGGTATTTTAGGTGCATAGAGTTCCGAAAATTTGACCTTGAAGTAGGTCTACAACATACCAACTTAACTGGAAACTTCGACAGCATACCGACCTATCAAAAAGTGAAATCTCGAGGTCGAACTATAAACATGAAAAATAAAACTAGTGTACATACGTAAACTTAATCTATATCCAAAAGAGTGAGTAGAGTATGCCCTACTCGCGAGGAGTGTGGTTTTGCATCGTACTAGTTTCCGCCCTGGATTCAGCCAACTGGCGTTCTGTTTCAAACACACGCCTTTCTAATGTTACTTGGCGTTCTCTAATTTTTCTAACCTTGACTCTGTTTGCTATTAGTTCCCTCGGCAGGATCTCGGTGTGATTCCTGGTTATCTATTGGTCTTCGTTCAGGTGGCGGAGACGAACTGTGTTGACTACAGTAGTTGCACCAACCTCCATGACTCGGTTGATGGCTGCTCTTGCTTGCTCATCGTTACGAGCAACTCGACGTACTACCATTGGGAGGGCTCTGTCTGCCGAGCCTCCCTCATCAAGGTTGTAAAAGCTCCGTTCCCTATTATAGGGATGGTTCTGACTCTGTTCATGACTCCACATCTCTAAGTTTACTGCCCACTGAGGTATCGGACCTTGGAAATTCTGTCGAGGATTGGGACTTTGAGCAACTTGAGGTGGAATATAGACTTCCGATTCCGAGTCAGAGTCTTCGTGAATTTCTTCCTCATCCTCTTCTTCCATTAGAACTTCCTTGAAGTCCCCTTCTACCGGATCCACAGGGTCGTCTTCCGGTTCTTCTTTGAGCCATCCTCCATTCCCTTTATTAGGAAAGTACGGGTCTCCCGGCAGATGAAATCCGGCCATGTTATCTATGCGAGAATAGGGGTGTAAGATATATTAATAAATCTATAAACGGTGTTATCGTGCTGTAAATACTCCTATAGTATTTAACTTTATGTTAAGTTCTAGTGTTCCTTTATAGTAAAAGTTGGTAAGTTTTTAGACTTGTTACAACACCACGACCATTCCTAGGCATATGCTAATCACCTCTCGAATAGATATAGTTGATCAGGCTATATTCATCCCAGACCAAATTATATATCCCTAGGCCTACTCATACTATTCAACAATCATAATACTTTTGTTTTGTTCTAGTTATAATACTGATCTAGTATGTGCGTATGTATACTTTTATCAAAATATTTATATATTTTAAAAGTATAACTCTTGGTCAGAGTGTTTTTATCCCATTGTGTTTATAGTTGTATATCTTTTATGGGTTGATATACTTAGTTCACTATAAATAATGCTCTGATACCAATCTGTCACACCCCCAAACCGGAACGGCGGAAACGTTTGGGGGCGGAGGACGTCATGTACAGTATCATAACACTGACTAATAGTAAAACAAGCAACAAAATCCATAGTATTAAATGTAGTTATTACAATTGTGTTCTTAGTATTGATTGTATGACACCAAAATGTATAGCAAAAATAAAAGACAAGTCTTGAATATGCTCCGTCTTCTCAAAAACCTGTGTGAGTGTACCTAACTAATGGTTCCCTGAGAATACATGTTATTTTGAAAAGAGAGTATTAACATTTAAGTTGGTGAGT
Organism: Lactuca virosa; assembly: GCF_052849685.1. Taxonomy (NCBI): domain Eukaryota; kingdom Viridiplantae; phylum Streptophyta; class Magnoliopsida; order Asterales; family Asteraceae; genus Lactuca; species Lactuca virosa. Next base: position 437,886,431 of record NC_136429.1, on the reverse strand, counting down.
TCATAAGCATTTACTATTAGAAATATGTCTTTGTTTCATGAAAATGTTAGTGTGTTTCTCCAGAAAATCCAATATTTTCTGTAGTAAATGATATGTAGTCTTAGGCCTTAAGACCAAAATGTTTGTATGTTGTTGTACTATGAAATAGTGTAAGTGTATGTTTTCCATCAATGTATGCTTTCTTTACTAGAAAAATAGTGTATTGTACTTGTATGAACTCTGTTGTATGCATGTACTGGAAAATAATGATGTGTAGTCTTATCACTTAAAATAAGACCACTGAAGTGATGTTTGTTTGGTAAACCAAAGTATTTAGTTAATGTTTAATGTGAATGAGATTATAACCATACTGAACTGACTAGTGGCCTACACAACGTTCTTCAGGCGTCAGAATGTTATGACATTTGTCACCCCATACCAGCCGGTCTAACTGTAGCTAACAGCTTAGGTGCGGGATTGTCAGTCCCGTATAGATCTATACACAAATTCAAGCTCTCCCTCTAGGAGACTCTGGTTATAAATTAGGACTTTTAGCATGTACTCTAGTAGGTACCATGAAGTAGTGGCTCACATGTTAGAATTAACTAAGTTACGTATAAGGTGTATTTGTTTCTTGTTCTTGTAAATGAATAGTGTACCTGTAGTGAAAAGTAGTTTATACTTATGTAATTATTCAGGGGATGTATTCTTGACCTAGAAAATAGTGTGGATTGATCCCTAAACTATACCTATTATAGTTTATAAGTTGTTATGTTTGTACAGAAAATGATTTAAGGAAAATATACCCCTTTTTGCTCGACATGTTACAAAAGGGTTAGAAATAGTAGTTGAAATAAGTTTTATACTTATATATATATATATATATATATATATATATATATATATATATATATATATACATATGTTGCATGTATAATTGTAATTTAAAAGACAGTCGGACCAGCATTCCTTTCCTAAGCCCACAACCAAACAAGGAACATGAGTTAAGGCAGAAACACTGATACTAAGCCTGTTAAATCATAATTATATATATATATATATATATATATATATATATATATATATGACTATAGTTTGATAAAACAACAATTTAAGTAGTCGAAAAACAGTTTAAAATGGTTTGTCAAAGTTTATAATAGCATTAATATCTTGTGATGATTAGTACCCGTATTTAAGTGTTAACACAAATACTTTGTGTTTGGCTTGTATACTCCCCTAAAAGCATTTGAAAATGGTAAAACATAGGGGTATGAATTCACCTTATGTGAGTGTTCGTGGGGGATACGGAGTAGTTGAAACATCCCAAAATTCAAGACTAAAAATTTCATTTTTAATATAAGAAAAACACTTATTAACTTTGTTCCAGATGTTGAAAACATTTCATTTAAAACAAATATCAGAGTCTAATCCCAAAGATCACATAATGCATAATAATATGGGTGAATGCGATGTGATCATCCCGAGCCCCTTTTTTGAAAACTGAAGGTACGTGAAACCAAAACTGTAAACCGTAAGCACGAAGCTTAGTGAGTTCCCCAAATACCACATACCATACATATCAACTGGACCATACATGCCATACATACTGTGAGCCATACATAACAATCATATATCAAATAAGGTGCTATTTGTCGCACATAATCTTGTTGTTATGCCTCGGGCCGCCAAGTGGTATTTCTTGCCAAGCCGGGGGCCACCCTCTGGGTCTTACAGACAAGTGCCAAGAGCCACCTCCTGGTCTTCCATGGAAGCATCACAAAGACAACTAGCATACATACTACTCTACTTAATTAATTAGCGTACAATGTTCCAGGAGCCACCTCCTGGTCTTTCATACATAATGCCTAGGGCTAACCCCCGGGTCTTCCTGTCATACATAAAAACATACTGGGTACCAAGAGCTACCTCCTGGTCTTTCATACATAGTGCCTAGGACTAACCCCCGGGTCTTCCTACCAAACATAAACTAAATGGGCCGGCATTGTGGCCGTAGACCCATACAAACAGTGAGGAGACTTACCTCACAAGTTGACTGCCGAATCCCACGAATGAACCCCTCGCTGCTAGCTGGCAGATCCTTAAACTGCTGATCTCTCGACTTCCTGAGCTACCGATCATCATACAACTTAAATAAGTCTGGGATTCTTATAAGTTAATCATAAGTCCTCATTGGGGTAGAATACCATTCCACCCCTCACACACTCTTGTCCAAAAGCCTTCATAAGTCAAACTAGGTCAACATTGGTCAAAGTCAAAGTCAACGCACCGAGTTGACTCAACTCGCCGAGTTGCTCCATTAACTCGTCGAGTTCCAAAACTCAGAATCCTGAATTCGCGACCCAACTCGTCGAGTCAACCCGTGACACGTCGAGTTTACTGGATACTCATGGTCGCGACTCATCCCATTAACTCTCCGAGTCACTCCTCAGACTTGTCGAGTTCAAACATACATAATCGGGACAATCCACCTCGACTTGTCGAGTCCCTCCTTGGACTCGCCGAGTCCCTTAGTCTGTTGAGCTATCTTAATGGATTAAGCCCCTATACATCAAATCCTAACTCCAAACTTCGAATACTCTCCGGAAATGACCTTAGAATGGGAAAGTTTCCAACTTTCCCCATTAATACCCTTGCTTGAAGGATTTTATACAAACCCTATCTCTTAAGGATCTAGATCTTGGTCCACAAGCCAACCATACACCAAACCAATGCACCCAAACATAGATCTGGACCCAAACATCTCATAACCATGCAAAGCTCCTGCCTTTTTTCCTTCTATACATGGCCTTTTGAGCTAAAAAAGGCCAAAAGATTACTTTATTGCTTGCATGGGGACTCCTATGGCATAAATCTTGCACCTTTATGCCATAACAACCCTTAACGGTTCTAGATCTGAAAACATAAGCCTTGGGATGTCCATTTCTCACAAGCTAGGGTTCTTGGACCAAAACCCTCAAAAGTGACAAAGAAGAGATCTATCTAAGTGCATAATGATCAAGGTTGGAACTTTCTTACCAGAAAGTGATGAAGAATGTAAGAGGTTTCTGGATCTACTAGTCTTTTCTTGTATCCCCAAGTATTCTCCTTCTTCTTCAAGCTTCCAAGCACTCAAGAACACTCATAAATGGCTCATTAGCTCATGGGAGTCACTAGGGTTTCGTGGATTAGGGTTTTGACAGTGGCGGCTGAGAATGGGGCTGATAGATGGAGAATAAGATGCTTAAATAGGGGACAAAATCCCGAATTTAGGGTTTCCCAAACCCAGACCAACTCGCCGAGTTGGTCCTCCTACTCGCCGACTAGGTCACTTAACCCGCGTCACAAAAACTCACTCCTACTCATCGAGTCATCCCCCTAGACTCTGCGAGTAGACTTCTTGACTTGAGGTTTTCCTTTGTTTTCTAGGTCTTCTGAATTCGGGGTGTTATAACTCTCCCCCACTTAAACTAGACTTCGTCCTCGAAGTCCGCTACGGCCAACTACCATGCAACCTCTCACGACATTCCTATACGATACATACTTGCCTGCTCGGTCCAATCGTTGAAGGACCGCTTCTATTGGCCTTCCACCCTGCCCTCCTGAGCGAAATGCTACTCCTCGAAGGTGTCATCCTGAGAACAGTCCAATCACCATAGCCTTGAGTACATCGCTCATACTCAATCGGCAATCCTTCCCAAGGTAACTTTCCATAAGTAACAAACCCTTCGCTACAACTAAATCTCCAGCCACTCTCAATGTTGGTCCCTTCGCTGTTACCTACTGAATGCTTCCTCCCACTATGTCCAGATGCTGAACGCTCAACTCAGCGTGTAAATCAGATAATCCTTCGAGTAAAAGATTCGTCCTTGCAACGGTTAGACTCAAACAAGAGCTGCGCAACAGGGTCAAATCCCTTACTCTGAGATTATGTAATCCTGTTGTGAACGACTTTGCATCTCCCGATCGACTAACTGCTCTACTCCAGAGTTCTTTTATCACTATGTGTCTGAGGATCCTGTTGTCTCTTATCTGCTTTCTGGATGATCGAGACCACCTTGGTCTCCACCGATCTGTTATTATCTGGAATACCGGACTCTCACCGGTTACTGAACTAAAGAATACTTTCTCAGTCACTTCCAGCGACTTCCGAAGAAACTTCGGCTATTGAAAACTATTCTATCCACTTTGCCACTCATGGCTCTATTATTCATGTTGATCCTCCCGATCACACCGTCCAACTGCCCGTCGTTACCGAACCTACTACAAAGGTGAATGCTACAACAACCGTTGGAGCCTTACATTACTCCTGGTCTCCAACGACCTACCGCTTCCCGAATCCGATCACAATGTGACCTACCCACATCCGCGCGGGCTATCCTGCCCTGGTCTAGACCATCTGAAGGAATCCACAAGTGGATCACTCCTCTAATACATTCTTATTGTCGAATAGGGACCGACGAAGGCTACGGACCACCCCGCAGTCTTACGCTCCCATACTATCTGACCACTAATGCATGCTACGGGCCACCCCACAGTCTTACTATACCGATATACGAATGCTATGGGCCACCCCGCAGTCTTACAACGTTCCTACTCTATCTGTCATCTAGTGAAAGCTACGGGCCACCCCATAGTCTTACAACACTACTACACTATCTGCCAACTAATGCTACAGGCCACCCCGCAGTCTTACCACACCTCTTATACTATCTGACCACTGGTGAATGCTACGGCTACTCCGTAGCCTAACAACACCTTCCATGCCGACTGGCTGCTAGTGGATGCTACGGATAACCCGCATTCTTACAACACTTTCCACACTAACTGGCTGCTAGCGAAAGCTACGGCTAACCCGCAGTCTTACAACACTTTCCACACTCAACCGCTGACCATGGTCTCTCGCTGACTACTAATCCGAACATACCCATAATCGAGCATACATGCACGATCTACTATCCCAAGCTGAACTCATGTCCTGAATGAAATCCCCTTCCTAATTTCTTGAGACCTGCTATCAATCGTCACAAGAACACGACCTCAATGTTGGCAAGCTTTCCGACTCCCAACTGACACTATCCTTACGCCACATAGCCGTTTGGGGCCACCTTTCTTCCTAATCTGAAAGCGAACTTATCCTGGTTTCAAACCGCTCCTGCTCCCGTAATCTGATTGTTTCTCCCCCACTTAGATTCGACTAAGTCTTCCCAGCACGCGCGTGTTGTAGGATTCCCATTCCTTTCTTCCTTAAACGATAGACACGCTAACCACCAATGCCTAACCTTGCTAGCAATCCATTACTAGCCCATTCTAAAGATCACACAATTACTAAAGACTAGATGAATGCTTTCTAAAATCTCAATACTAATAACCCCAAAAGCTTAACCTGAGGTCCCTCTTAACCTTAAAGTCCAATTAGCCTATGCTCAGAGCAACTTCTTTAGCGATGGATTACTTCTCATGATTCTTCAAAAGTTATCCCTAGCATAAATTCTGAACTTCACCGAATCCTGACGGTGGTGAATAACCACCTTGCTGAACCCTGACCACAGATTTTCTCATGATGCTCCTGAACTGATCTCATCCGTGACCGAGATAACACTAAACACTTTGAATCCAGAAAAGAAACATGGCCTTACACTAGCTACTAACAATTCTCGGTATGCAATTGGCATATGACATTTTTTACAAATACAATTCGAATACAAGCAGGGAGATAAATCATACATACTCTTACCCGAGGCTGAGGAAAGAACAACCATAATGTAGTTAGAATCGAAAAGAGCAATTGATACATACCTGAAACATTGCCTCCTGTAATCCAGATCTCTCCCGCATATGACTCCAAAGTTTGACTCCTCTCTGTTGGGGCTCCTGTCCTCCCCTCTCGTCCATCAGTGGTCCTCAAAATGTCCGGAGAAAATGTGCTTACTACCCCTCCCCTCATCATCGGACAATCGGCCTTCTTGTGGCCCACCTGATCGCAATGAAAACATAATGGGATTGCCCCTGTGGGCAGTCCCTGCTGACGTGACCATCCCTGCCACACTTGTAGAAGCCTGAACCCCTGGAACGACAAACTCCCTCGTGCATTTTCCTACACGTGCTGCACTGACTTCGACCCTGCCAACCTACCAGTCGCTGATCTGAAGTCTTGGGTCTCTTCCCGGAACCCTCTAAAGTATACACCTGATCTGACCTCCTCTTCTCAATGTGCTCCAAATCAATCTCCCATTCTCTGGCTCTAAAGATCACATCGTTCAGGGTCTCGCACCCTGAAATACTCACGAACTTCCTAATGTCATCCCGCAGCATGTCGTGATACCTTACTTTCTTCATCTCCTCATCTGCCACATACTGCGGTACCAATAAAGCCCTTTCCCGAAACTTCGCAGTGATCTCTACCACAGTCTCCGTAGTTTGGTGGAGATCCAGAAACTCTCGCGCCAACTGCTGTACCTCGATCGCTGGTGCAAACTCAGCTCGAAATCTGGTCAAGAAGTCATCCCACGACATAGCATCGACCGCATCATCACCCAACTCACTACCGACCTCTTCACACCAATCACGTGCCCGATCTTTCAACAGGCAGGAAGCATATCTGACCTTGACCTCCTCGGGGGCAGAAACTCATCTTGAATGTGTTAGCCATATACGCTAACCACCTCCTACTTATAATGGGATCCCTCTCCCCATGAAACACAGGAGCTCCACAAGCACGAAACTCTCGGAAAGTCAGTGTGCGAGCCCCAATGATAGCCATAACCTCCGTACGAAATGTGCCCAAGCGCTCATCCACTATCTCTGAAACACAGCGAGAAATCTCTAATGAAATGAACTCTCGTAATTGCTCGCTAATAGGCTCGTCATCTGTACCTGAGCCAGAACCCGATCCTGGACCATCTCCCTGAGAGCTCATCTCCAACTAAAATACAACATTCCAAATGTCAAATCATAACCAAGGGTCCTTTCCCCATGAGCTTCTTAGATTCTCCAAGACTCTCACTGATTCGAGTATGGATCCTGTGCTTTCAGTAGTACGGGCCCAATACTACCTTCCATACCTATCCATATTTTCCTCAACAATCATCCCGAATCCTCTAAGTCACCTTCTCAATACATAAACCAAAACTCACTATACCGCACCTCTAGGCTCACTGAAACATATCCTAGGCTTTCTTAGGTTCCCGAACTCACCCAGTCCTCAGCTTCTGAAGGACTTTTCATAATGCCAATTAACCACTACATGAATACCATCACATTTGACGAGGCTCAGATAATCCTTCGAGTAAAGAACTCATCCCTACAATGGTTAGACTCAAACAAGAGTTGCGCAATAGGGTCAAATCTAGTACTCTGAGATTATTCAACCATGATCACATGTGACTTAACGTATTCATCTAGTAACTAACTCCCATCACTTAAAGTCCTACAAAGCACAAAGCAAGCAACATTTAGACAAACGGTAAATCTAACCAAACAAGCCATTCTATCATCTTATCAAAATTCTATACTAGCATGCAATTCAAAGGCTCATATAATCAGGCATAACCTAAACAGGCCATCCTACTACTGGCTGATCAATTCTAGCATGAAAATCTACAAGCTCACATAAGCATACAAAGACATCTCTCCTAGATCCTTAGCCATAATCTAGTATGCGAATCACATAATCATATCGAATCACATCATAACCATGTATTGGTATTTTGGGAACCACTTACTTGAGCTCGGTCGATTGCACGCATCACCCCCTTTTTTTCTTTTTAAAACCCTTTTTATAAAAATGATTCTTCTTTTGTAAATTTTCATACCGAGTCCTCAGTTTAAGTTCAGACACACCCGAAAGTATGTCCGAATCCCTCAAACCAAGACTCTGATACCAACTTGAAACATCCCAAAATTCAAGACTAAAAATTTCATTCTTAATATAAGAAAAACACTTATTAACTTTGTTCCAGACGTTGAAAACATTTCATTTAAAAAAAATATCAGAGTCTAATCCCAAATATCACATAATGCGGAATAATATGGGTGAATGCGATGCGATCGTCCCGAGCCACTTTTCTGAAAAACTGAACGTACCTGAAACCAAAACTGTAAATCGTAATCACGAAGCTTAGTGAGTTCCCCAAATACCACATACCATACATATCAACTGGTCCATACATGCCATACATACTGTGAGCCATACATAACAATCATATATCAAATAAGGTGCTATGTGCCGCACATAGTCTTGCTGTTATGCCACGGGCCGCCACATGGTCTTTCTAGCCAAGCCGGGGGCCACCCGTGGGTCCTACAGACAAGTGCCAAGAGCCACCTTCTGGTCTTCAATGAAATCATCACAAAGACAACTAGCATACATACTACTCTACTTAGCTAATTAACGTATAGTGTGCCAGGAGCCACCTCCTAGTCTTTCATACATAATGCCTAGGGCTAACCCTCGGCTCTTCCTGACATACATAATAAGATACTGGGTGCCAAGAGCTACCTCCTGGTCTTTCATACATAGTGCCTAGGGCTAACCCCCGGGTCCTCCTACCAAACATAAACTAACTGGGCCGACATTGTGGCCGCAGACCCATACAAACAGTGTGGAGACTCACCTCACAAGTTGACTGCCGAATCCCGCTAATGAACCCCTCGTTGCTAGCTGGCAGATCCCTGAACTGCTGATCTCTCGACTTCCTGAGCTACCGATCATCATACAACTTGAATAAGTCCGGGATTCTTATAACTTAATCATTAGTCCTCACTGGGGTAGAAGACCATTCCACCCCTCACACACTCTTGTCCAAAAGCCTTCATAAGTCAAACTAGGTCAACCTTGGTCAAAGTCAAAGTCAACGCACCGAGTTGACTCAACTAGCCGAGTTGCTCCATTAACTCGTCGAGTTCCAAAACTCAGAATCCTGAATTCGCGATCCAACTCGTCGAGTCAACCCCTGACTCGTCGAGTTTACTGGATACTCATGGTCGCGACTCATCCCATCAACTCTCCGAGTCACTCCTCAGACTTGTCGAGTTCAAACATACAGAATCAGGACAATCCACCTCGAATCGTCGAGTCCCTCCTTGGACTCGCCGAGTCCCTTAGTCTGTTGAGCTATCTTAATGGATTAAGCCCCTATACATCAAATCCCAACTCCAAACTTCGAATACTCTCCGGAAATGACCTTAGAAGGGGAAAGTTTCCAACTTTCCCCATTAATACCCTTGCTTGAAGGATTTTACTCAAACCCTATCTCTTAAGGATCTAGATCTTGGTCCACAAGCCAACCATACACCAAACCAATGCACCCAAACATAGATCTGGACCCAAACATCTCATAACCATGCAAAGCTCCTGCCTTTTTTCCTTCTATACATGGCCTTTTGAGCTAAAAAGGCCAAAATATTATTCTATTGCTTGCATGTGGACTCCTATGGCATAAATCTTGCACCTTTATGCCATAACAACCCTTAACGGTTCTAGATCTGAAAACATAAGCCTTGGGACGTCCATTTCTCACAAGCTAGGGTTCTTGGACCAAAACCCTCAAAAGTGACAAAGAAGAGATCTAAGTGCATAATGATCAAGGTTGGAACTTTCTTACCAGAAAGTGATGAAGAATGCAAGAGGTTTCTAGATCTACTAGTCTTTTCTTGTATCCCCAAGGCTTCACCTTCTTCTTCAAGCTTCCAAGCACTCAAGAACACTCATAAATGGCTCACTAGCTCATGGGAGTCACTAGGGTTTCGTGAATTAGGGTTTGGACAGTGGGGGCTGAGAATGGGGCTGAAAGATGGATAATAAGATGCTTAAATAGGGGACAAAATCCCGAATTTACGGTTTCCCAAACCCAGACCAACTCGCCGAGTTGGTCCTCCTACTCGCCGAGTAGGTCACTTAACCCGCGTCACAAAAACTCACTCCTACTCGTCGAGTCATCCCCCTGGACTCGGCGAGTAGACTTCTTGACTTGAGGTTTTCCTTTCTTTTCTAGGTCTTCTGAATTCGGGGTGTTACAATAGTAGTGATATTTCCACAAGTTAGAACTCGTAACAATTTTTCGTATCCTATTAGTATTTCACGCATAATATGTGTATAATTAGTGAAATAGTGGTAAATGTGATATGAAATAGCGTATTATGTAAGAATGACTTACAACTAGAAGTCTTTGAAAGGAACCGAGAGCATAAAAGACGATTTCGGTCACTTGAAGATGTGAAGTGTTCTTCTGTTCTTAGTGGAAACAAAGAGATAAGGGTGCTTTTGGTTGGAAATAAGAAGATTGAATGGTGATTTTGGTCAGATCTTATGAAGATCCAAGAGTTTTTGGATGATACTTGAGAGAAAAAGGTGATGTTCTTGGGAGAGATATGCGAGATTTCGGTCTAGAGTGAAAGAATGGGGTGGTGTTTTCGGTTAGACATATAGATATGGATGAAATGTGATGGGATGTTTACATTGGAACTCGCATTATCTCTCTTGAATTTCGTGAAAATGGATAGAATTTGAGTTGATTTTGGTGGAGAACTCTATCCGAGAAATGATGTTTTCGGCCGAGAACAGGTTTGCGGTCCGAAGACGCTGCCTCGCACGTTTACGGCTGAGAACTCGTTTTCGGTGCGAGGGTTTGCTGCTTTGACCAAAATCTAGTTTTGCGGTCCGAGGCTAGTGGCTTGCGAGACTTATCGGATTTCAAAAAAGAGGCATTTTTGACATTAGGCTATTTGATTTCTTTAACAAAACACATAATTAAATATTTATAATTATTATTAAATCAAATGGTTTCTAATATTTTGGCCCTTGTTTGACTTTCATTTACGTTTGTTGACTTTTTGGTTACACGAAATAACTGGTTGTCACACCTTCCTGGATGCTTCCAGACTTGTTGCGTGACTTGGAAAACTTCTTCTTATTCTTCTTGCTGCTATTGTTGTTGCCTTCCTCTTTTCACCGACCTCAGTCCTGTCGGCAACTCTCTCCTTCATCATACCCTCCACAGATGCAGCCCAGATGACTGCCTCAAAAGTAGGTGCCTGCTTCACCGGCACAGTATACTCCCACGACAATCCATTACATACTGATCAATCTTAGTTAGTTCGTCCGGAACAAGTCATAGGTCGAACTCTATTTTGTCAGTGAAAGCATTGGTGTACTCGTCCACTGACATACTTCCCTTTGACAAATCCAAGAATTGATTCTCCAATTCCAGCATCTTCTCAGCTGAACAGAACTTCCTCTTGAAATGGGTCAAGACTTCGTCCCATGGCAGCTGTAGTGGTTTGTTGGCGCTCAAAATCTTCCCTAACGTGTTCCGCCAACAAAGCATTAACCCTTTGAACTGCCTCACATCAAAGGTGGTTTACAACTTCCCCATGCAACCACATGTGATAAACATCATCTCCATTTCTGAGATCCAGTCCATTACTCCTACAGGATCTTCCTTCCCGTTAAATGATGATGACTTTCAGTTTGTAAAGTCCTTATACTTGAAATAGCCTCTTGGTTCATCATCTCTCTGGATCTTTGGTCCTTGATGACTTTCCGAGTCATCATTTTCTTCCTGGACTGTCTCTGGATGAGAAGGAATCGATCCGTTGTTGACTTGTTCAAAAACCACCGGCTCATTGATCACAAGCGCTCCTCCTCTAGCATTAGCTAGTTCCCGACTCAAGAGCTCCCTAAACTCACGTCGCTGTTGATCGATCATTTCTTGCAGCATTGCCCGAACTTCATTCATCAAGATTTGAACAACAACTACTCTGATGATCTGAGGTGTTGGACCTTCTTCGTTATTGACGACTCTTCCACTTCTAGTGATTTTCATGACATTCTATAGCCGTAGAGGCGAGAAGTTTTAGGATAGAGATATACTACTTTATATATATATATATATATATATATATATATATATATATATATATATATATATATATATATATATTTAGCACCTTATTAGCATTTAAGGTATCTTCCTATATTATGCTAGAGCTAGAGTCTACGACAACTAAGGCATCTATCCTAAAGTAATCTATCACACACCTCACCGATCCTACTTAGCTTCTAATTTGAAGTCTAGAATTTTCCTAAATTCCTAGTTCGCTTAAACTAATGCTCTGATACCAACTGTGACATTTTTTCAGAACCAATTAAAACATTTTTCTTTACGCTTTATAAGTTGAGATACGGAATTTCCCAGTCAACCAAAACATTTTGAGATAACAAAAGTTATTTCATTTTATTAAAAACCTCGAGGATGTCATCGTTCATATCCAAATGTACATTACAACGCAAATACTAAAAGGTCCTGAAACTACTTATTACAAATGTATTTGTTTATTCCACTCAACATCCTAACTAGACTACTGCAACCTTGGTTCCACTACTTGTGATGCATGAAAATGAGTGGGTCAGGTTTGGGAAAAACCTGGTGAGATACGTATGATTTTCAAGCCCATAATAATTTAATGATAATAATCAATATCATTCCTGCAACTAATGATGTCAAATTTATATATATAAAATATTGACCTAAGACCAACTACCCAACCCAACCGTTCCTCACAGATCCTAAAGGAACGATTATCTGGAGGAATCACCCAACCTGATGAATCGTTGAGCAACTGTTTGACTGCACAACTAGGGGTGTCCTTGGCTAGTGTAAGTCATATAAGGCAACCAATGTTCAGAGATTTGATTAATATGGTATCCCATTTTATCTACGTCCATTGGTTATAAGTCCATGCTAGCAACGTAATTCACTAGACTGCCTAGAATAGTCAAGTGTTGTCATCTACTATGGTCGATGACCCAAACATTACTGCCAGTTGTCTGGTCTGGACCCACCATTTTTGGTCATCCAAGAAAGAGGAGAAATATGCTACTCTGATCTCAAACACCATATCCCAGTTATGAGACCTAATCGATATCTAACTTAATTTCAACTAAGTGTCCTTTAAAAGTCTTATTCTTAAACCTAAGGCAAGACTTATAACTAAAGGCAATCAATTCCCAATAAAGTTTCTAATTTAATAGTATTAGCCTGATTATATAATAGCATGTAGCACAGATAATACAGGCCAACATTTAATGTCTCATGTAAATAATACTTTTATTTTAGATTATGATCTGGATAGAAACTACGCACTCACCTGACAAAAGTGTCTGGTGATTGGTGAATCGGGCAGAGCTTCGCCTTACACCTTTTCCAAAATACCTAGATGTACATAACACTAAGTCTTAGTCTATTATCCTAAGGGTTTAGATTCCTCAATAATTCCAAAGCCTACCTCTAGACCTGAACAAGAAATAACTAGGTAGGATCATATTAGAGGTAGGGTCTGTTTGGTATACAAAGTATACTGTTTGGAAATCTCACTTTAAACACCTCACTAAATCCAACCTAGGCATTAAAGTAGATCAAGCAGCATAACGATTTGGAATCATTGATAAATCTTACTCATAAGTTCCTAGTAACAACTTATAACTACGATTATAAATTACACGGAAGCAGAGTAAGTGTAGCTCACTTACAGAGTACTATAGACGAGAACCAGGATCTACGCAGGCAGAATACTAACTCAGGATGTCCTACTCGAAGGTCACTAATCGTATGAGTACTCAGGGGAATCGTAGGGCTTTGCCATAGGTTATAATGAAGGAAAAAGGCGGTAAGTATCGAAAATTTTAGAGCAAAATTCGAATGGATGGTGTGAGAATAAAGGAATGAGTGAGATGTTATTTATAGGTTGAGTTTCTAGGGATGCACGTCGTGCACATTGGTGGTGCGCCGTGCACAGGGTGGCGTGGCTCCTCATGCCTACTGACACGTGGCACGATTTGGGAGGGGTGGCGTGGCAGCATCGAGAACCATCTGCGCATCGCGCACACACGTGTCGATTTTCATATTTTCAAAATTGCATATCTTCTTCATACAAACTCCGTTTCTGACGTTCTTTATATTCCCGAAAAGTTCACGACGAGATCTACAACTTTTGTTTAGACTCTGTCGGCTAATTTTGACTTTCTATTTTTCACACATGCTTAGATTGTTAAATCCCGTATAAAAAGCATAACTCTCTCATCCGGTGTCCGTTTTTGACAGAAATGTTATCGTTGGACTCCTATTAACGAGATCTTCAATTATTGTTTAGATTATTTTGGCTAAAAGTCGATCAATCTAAAATCTGATTTTTGAGCAGAATACTGTTAAGCCGAATCTTAGAAAAATCATAACTTCCTCTCACGAAGTTAGATTTAGATGCTTTCTGTATGCACACTCTCGGTTTAACGACTACTACGACTTCCATTTAGATCACTAAGGGTAAAAAGTAATTTATCAAAAATCTACTTTTTACAAAATGTACAGTCGTGCCAATTTAATCGCGAAACTTCGAAGAAGCATAACTTCTTCGCACGAAGTCGCATTCTAACGTTCCTTATATCTCCAGAATTCTTATGACGTATACTACAACTGGGTTAGGGTTATTTGTCCTAAGAAACCTTTTATCTTCTATGCGTATTTTAATTTAATTTATTTTATTATTAAATACACCTAATATCCTATGTAACACGTAAGCACGTAAATATATGAATAATCCTTTCTTATTTATTCATATAAAGGTTACAATAGTTGACCCAAGCGATTACAGACTATGACCTAATCTAGCAGGAAACGCGGACGTTACACAAATGGAAATAAAAAATGTTTGCAATGATTTGGTCTTCTCAAAAGCTCCAAGAAATCTCGCAAAATCGCCGATGATCGCCAAAGCTTGATCCAGAAACAGTTCCTCTTGAAAAAATGGCGACTTCCTTTTTTTTAATAATTGCTCATGTGCCTAACTCAAGGCCATGTGTTTTTAGCAAGGCCATGCCTTTTTGCCCATGTGTTTTTAGCATGGCCATGTTTTTTGACCATGTGTTTTTAGCATGGCCATGCCTTTTTTCTAAGACTCCAATAAGTCTTCAAATTTGGCTTCGTCTTCGGTCTAGCTTCACCACGAGTCATGTTGCTTAAACATGTGATAAAAAGGACAAACACGATATGTGCCGGTGCAACACGACCCGTGTTTCAAATGTAGTCCTTTGCTATGATGATATGCAACGACTCGAGTTATGTCTTCATGTTTTCTTCCATGACATGACCAATCCATCTTCTCTCCAAACTCCAAGCTCACCTCCATAGTTCCAATGCTCCAAGCTCCATAATGCCTACAAAATTAATCAAAAATAGTGAAATACCAGACATTCTGAATAAAACATGCAAGTGCCCAAATAATTAACTAAATGCAAGAATTATGAAGTAAAATGCAATGAAAAGATAGAAATAGACGTGCAAAATAGGTGCATAAAATTCACCTATCACTAACTTTTTCTACATGAAACCCCTAGGGTATCCAATCAGTAATCCCCAATACTCATATTTCCCAAGCCAAACATGACACATAACTGTTGGATATAGTGTCTAAGTCCATAACTATATTTGGTATGTACTTGACCCGACCCGGCATGGTCCATTTGGGTTGCATGGCATTGCAATGCTTGGATAGACCATAATAAGAGAAAGGACACTTAAGGTTTATTAATATATTATAAGTTCTAATATATTAATAATATTATTTAATTAGTATTGATCAAAGAATTAATTTGGATTTAATTAAGTGATCAAAAGGAGACTAATTAAATATATGGGGTTGATTGTGTAAATCATCTATTCTTGTATAGTGGGCTAATGATCATTGGTTTGTATGGATTGGGTTAAAACCCATAAGGTACTCCATGGATAGTCCATGGAGGTTACAAACCCATGGATCATGGAATATGGAAAGCCATGACAATTAGGGTTTACATGGTGTAACCCTACTTGTGCCACAACTATATAAAGACCCCTAGTCTAGCAAAATCAGTACTACTTGTACAAGATAGAGGGCAATCCGATTTTGTGGCTGTTAGTGAACATCTCTCAAGGTTATTCCAAGTATTGTGGTGTTGTGTGAGACATTTGAGGCATCACACTTGAGGTGCTAGGCACACAAGGGTTTCAAGGAATCCAAACAACATAAGGTATGTACTACAACTAGCATTTATGTTTAAAAGTTCCCCATGCTATGCTAGATAGGTTATGAACCTTGGAAATCAAATTTGCATGTATCATAGTAAAACATAGATCCAAAGTTTCTAGGGTTGCATATACACCATAGGAGTGTTAGATTTCTCAAAACCCAACAATAACAGTATCATACAATCAACATGCAAGACCCTACCAGTCTAGCATACCGTGACACCAAGTATCCTATACTACTCATGCATAACAAGGAATCATCCTAGATAACTAGCATACTCGTACTCTAGCAGTACCTTTATCCTATCACACAAAGGTAATATAATTGGATACGTGGCATAGTGAGAAACTCACCTGAATCGCAGAAGCGGAGAAACACTGCTACACTCTCAACTCCTCACACTGATCAGACCCGCGAACTAACTATCACCAAGTAAAGATCAAAACATTAGAGTGGGTAGGTTGAACTCTTTCTCAGAAACCTACACCCATACCACTAACTCTACTTAGATCATTTCTAGATAATACATATATTGTACTTTATTTATACTTTTACTTCATAACATTCTTGTATTATCATGTGGTACACACATACACCTTCTCTTATTGATTAAATAAGCATTAAACCACATACTTTTATACATCTTATTATACATATATTAGGGTATGTATGATGCAAACATATTCTTGGGTTTACACACACACACACACACACTAAACACACACACAACTCTAAACATAGTTTATTATTTGTTTTAAGCACTCACATCCAACCAAACTTATGACACATGATATGGGTGGTGTTCACTACAAGGATCGAGCCCTATGCAGATGACAATTATGGACTCTGTCCAGACGACTTGTCGTCTGTAAAGCTTATACCGACGACATGTGGTCTGTAAAAAGTCGTCGGTATAGGTCTGTCGGTAAAAGTCGAAAATGTCTTCGGGACAGGAGTCGTCGGTATAGCATAGCCAATCCAGATGACATGTCGTATGCAAAGGATCGTCGGGATTGATTTTCGAGGAAATAAGAAAAAGTTTTATTCGGACCCTATACTGACGACTTGCCGTCGGTAAAAGTGTGACCCTATAGAGACGACTTATCGTCTGGAAAATTTGATCAATACAAACGACATGTCGTTTGGAATGGGAAAACCGTTTTTACATTTCTAAAGCTATACAGACGACATGTCGTCTCTATAGCCCTTTTTTTAATATTTTCCATAGGTTTTGTTATATATACAATTTAAAACAAATCCAAAAGGGATATTTGCAGAATAATATAAACATAACATAACATACCATTAAAATCCAAAAACACTTCCAAATTGAGGAATATGATGTTGGCCTCTGGTACACCTTTCTTTAAAAGCAAATAAATTGCCTGAACAGCTGAATTACCTGTCAAAACAATAAATTACTTCCAATTACCACAAAACATTCCAACAAATGAGAAAAAAAGTACAAAGCTAACCTGTTCCTAGTATAGGATCCAATAACAACACGTGCCTATCACATATGTCTTGTGGCAGTTTTCATATATTAACTGCATAATAATAATAATAATAAATGTGGTGTTGTTTCAAATTTTTATACAAATTTAAATAGTAACCTTGGTTCACTCTCTCTATTAGTCTATTCTAACAAACCTGTTGTCCATTGTCACCTTCTCTATGAATAAGAATCTTTCCGATCTTGATACCTTTACAACATGCTCTCAATGCATTTTCCATACTCTCACCACTGCAAAACAATCTAAAACTAACCTATTGACCCATGTTCAAATCCTAGCACCACTCAGCCCTTGTGGCCATGGAGGTTCGCCTGCAGTGGCTCCAAGGCATGAGGCAAAGCCTCATGTTTGCAGCGGGGGATTAGTCGGTGCGCGAAAGCTGGCCCGGAAACCCTCGTTAGGGAAGTTCCCTTTCCAAAAAAAAACAAAAAAAAAATCCAAAACTCATAATTCATAAATACAATATGATCTGAAATGATTAAGGTTTTGAAGATAAGACAAATACCTTCTAATAACAGAAACACCACATAATCTCTTACAAAAATCTACACCTGTGTATACAGATCCTGCATTTTTTTTACACAAATCATCAACTTAATGATAATAAACATTTAGGGAATAAACTCAAGGTTGCATGGTAGAATTAAGAAAGGCTTACCGGTTGGAGTTATCACCTGCTTTTCTGTAAATGGTAAATGTCCCAAACCATGCTCCACCACCTAATTAAATGGAGTAAAGTTATTCCCAAATAATCATACAAAATGACATTTCTAGCCCTGAAAAATACAAGTCACCAAACGGATCAAACGATCTACATAAATCACAAAATCATGTTTTGTTGTTTGAGCATCACGTATCAGTGTACGCATGCCACGTATCTGCATCACAACAAAAAAATATAGAGATATAACAATGAAGAAAACAAAAAGATGCAAATAAGGTTATATTATATATATTTTTTAAGAAAATGGTACCTGAAAAGTTGAGTGAATGACATATAAATTAGGATATATTTTACAAAGATCATGTTGTCCAAGTTTTGTCCGAATATGTTGGACAATAAAATCAATAGCTACATGATTGTCTCCTCCACAAGGTATGATGATGCCAGCATACTTTTTTGTTGGAAGTATAAAGTCATCAAATGCAGGCTTCACGAACTTTGAGTACTGCATTAATATAAGTTAAATAAACACTTTAAAGTTCCTAAAAGAAACTATAAATTTTTATGTAGAGATATATAAATTTTGGATCTTGAACTGACCTGATCAAGAACCATACCAATATCTCTTCCCTTTTCACCTGTGTTGTCACACCCCCAAACCGGAACGGCTGAAACGTTCGGGGGCGGAGGACGTCATGTACAGTATCACAACAATGCATAATAGTAAAACAAGCAACAACATCATCCATTGCATTAATAATATAATTTTAACACAAGTGGTGTTCTGTATAGTTTATAAGAAACCAAAAATAAGAATCAAAATAAGAGATGAGTCTTGAACTTGCTCCATCTTCTCAAAACCTGGTCATCCGTACCTGTCTACTGGTGACCTGAGAATACAAGTTATTTTGAAAGCGTAGATCAGCATTAAAGCTAGTGAGTTCATAAGTATTTTAGTTTCATTGTTTGTATATGTTTGAAGAAAGTGTTTGTAAATGTTTGATGTAAAAGTTTGTAAGTGTTTGATGTAAATGTTTGTAAACTTCCTAGAAAATCCTATATTTTCTACTAAAGTAGTCTTCTACCAAGACCCAACTGTTCTTTATGTTTGTTCTTTTGTAAAAGTGAGTGTTTTCCCAAAGTATGACTATCATTACCAAAATATAGTTTTCATTACCGTTTATGTGAGAAGATCACAATGTGAATGAAATGGGAAAATAAAGATGTACTATAGTTTTATCTAAGTAACTACCAATGTACTAACTACCTTAAACCTGTTTGTTTAATTAATGTAAAATGTGATAAGATTGTAACCATACTTGATCGACTAGTATAACACGATGTTCGAGACATCAAAATGATATGACATTCGTCACCCGTAGACCTGTAGGTCCCACTATAGCTAGCAACAAGGTGTAGGATGGTCAATCCCGTATAGATCTATACACAAATTCACGCTCTCCCTCCAGGAGACTCTGGGTACAGAACGTGACACAGCAGTATATTGTCGCGCCATGAAGTAGTGGCTGACATTAATGTTATAGTATTCTTGTATTTGTATAGTATGTTCTAGTGTATTGTATGTTCTCTCTGTCTAGTGTATAGTATGTTCTAGTGTAGTGTATCTTCTCTCTGTTTCTCTTTATAGTGATTATTGTTTCTCGTTATAGTATGTATTGTATCTCATTATAGTATGTTTGAACTGACTCATGTATGAACTGACTCTTATGTGTTTCATTGTTCTAGAAATAGTAAGTAGTGACTTCCTAAACTATACCTATTATAGTTTACTAGTAATGTTGTTTGTATGACTGAACATGTTTATACACCTTTGCTACCCAAAGGTATTGAACTGAACGAAGAACTTTTATATCTATATGTTGGATATAGTGTCTAAGTCCATAACTATATTTGGTATGTACTTGACCCGACCCGGCATGGTCCATTTGGGTTGCACTTCACCCGAACAATTTACGGATAATCTTTTGAGAATAGTATAAGTTATGATTTATTAATATATTATAAGTTCTAATATATTAATATAAAATCATATTATTTAATTAGTATTGATCTATAATTAATTTAGAATTAATTTAGAGATCAAAAGTATGACTAATTAAATATGGGCTCTTGTATTTATATAGTGTGGGCTAATGCTTATTTGGAATGGGCTAGGCTTGCATGGAAAGTCCATGGATACTCCATGGAGCTTTAACCCATGGATCTCATGGAAATGAAAAGACATGGGTATTAGGGTTTACATGGATGTAACCCTAATCCACCATACTATATAAAGGAGGCTTTGGTTCTTGAAATAACACTAGTTGATGTGTGTAAACTAAGAGGGCCGATTTCAAGAAGTTTGTGACTATTCTCTCAAGTTTCCAAGTTTGTGGTGATTTGTGACTTTCATTTGAGGCATCCACATTGTTGGTGTTAGGCTCTCAAACTCCAAGAAATCAACTACTACTACAAGGTAAGTAATTCTACTAGTTTTATTTGATTCAAGTACCCCATGCCATGCTAGTTAGGATAAGAACCTTGGAAAAATAATTATTTGCATGTATCTTAGTCAAACATAGATCCAAGGTTTCTAGGGTTGCATGTACACCATAGGAGTGTTAGAATGCTGAAAACCCATCACTATATACATATACATAATATATAACTAAGATTCAAACGACATTCGGACAAACAACCGATACCCTAAGTCCACAACCAAACAAGGAACAGGAAATAAGACGAGTTATCTGTCCTAAGCCCTTTCAATCCTACTTATATAACTATATCTATATAGACATGATTTTGACAATATATAAGTTTAAAAGAGTTTGATAAAGAGTTTGGTATAAAAAAGAGTTTGTAAAAACGATTTGAAGCAATTTGTTTGAAAACACAGTTTGAAGTATAAGAAATCAATTTGTTTGATATTTATTAATAACATATGATTGATATAATAAATATAATGTTTCTACTTGTATTCCCCCCCCCCCCATAAAAGCATTTAAAATCATTTAAAAGATAAGTTAAGGGGTATGAACTCACCTGCAGTGAGTGATACGAATGTAAGATCGGTTGTAGGATGCTAAGTGTCAAGTGAAGACTCGAGCACAAACGAATCCTAATAAGCATATAATGACACATATATGTATATAATTAGTGTTTATACAACTAATCATGTAAGGAAAGCCCCTTAGGAACTAAGAAACACTTAGATTGAAGTGTTACAAGTACATAGGATTGCATAAAAGGGGTTTATGGCCACACTAGTGTGTGTACGGCCAAGTGGTATACGGCCACATGTGTGTACAGCCACATGTGTATACGGCCATGGAGTGTACGGTCGTACACTCCTTGAAGACCATGCCAAGAAGGTGTTTCACGGACCTATCTAGCATCCTCTAAGTGTCCATGATCTTATTTTGGGACATAACATGAGTTGAAGGTCTAAATATGCACTAAACAAGGGGTGTACGGCCATATGAAGGGTGTACGGCCGTACACTCTTTGTGTTCATGCATTAGATGATGTTTTAAGGCTAGGAATCATGTGTTTATCAAGCCTAGCTGGAAGGTAGAAGAAAGACTCACACTTTTGGAGGTTCTTATGGAGTTCACGGCCAAAGAACTAGTAGGTGTTCTTGGTGTTCTTGGTGAATGATGAAGATCTAACCAGAGATTAAATTCATGGAATGAAAACATGGTTCCTTCACTAGTTAAAGCAATGAAGCAACTAATCAAGGTAGAAAACACTCAAACAGACTCTAAACAATGCTAAATGATAGCATAAACGAGTCTGACTTTGATTGAATTGAATAATTGTACAAGATAGAAATTTCGGGTTGTCACGTGTGTTACGCCTAATTCTCCTTGCCAGGCGTACATCAGCATCTGCACTGAAAATAACAATTAAGTAAAAAAAAAGATAAATCCATTAAAGAATTGATCATTGGGCTGATGTTATATATATAGAACCTGTATCAACAAAGATCTTCATGTTCATCAAATCACGTACACGAGGATCATGAAAAATCAGTATGCCTTCCAAAATTATCACATCTGAAGGATTCACCTGCCATACGTTCAATAAAAGATACAATCAAATGCTCAAAAAGCTACAAAAATGACATTTTGAAATGTGTATGTTAAATGAATTAACTAACCCTTCGAGAGATGTTGTTCTTGTAACTTATGAAGTCATATTTTGGAATATCCACCGCTTTCCACTGCTTCAACATCTCCACAACTGAGAGTAACTTCTCATTATCAAAAGCATCTGGAAAAGTACAATAAGAAACAAGAAAACAAACCAGATTAGAAACAAACAAAAATTATCAAGAAAATAGCAAGTTAAAGTAACAAAACTTGCCAGGATGATCAAAGTTGTACTCATGGACCCTTGTAAGTTCTTACAGGAGTCAAATTATGATAGAATGAGTCCTGAAAACAAAACCATAGATACCTATCAGCTAAATAAACCAGCTTTTCTTCAAACAAAATATAGTAAAATGGATCGATTCATATCATAGACAAAAGAACAGATTAACAAGACTATAAATAGAGAGGAATAAGGATTATGTGACACCAGTCAAATTTTGGTCAAAAATAAATTAGTCAATAATCGTAATTGGGATGAACCAAGTGGTAGAGTTTGTAACAAGGTTTCCAAAAACATAAAGAACACTGAGATCCGATTTATAATGAAGAAGTTATGACCAATCGAAAATCCGCGTCAAAACCGGCAAAACACTGTTCAGTATAAAAAGTGAATTTTCGATAAAAAGGCTTTTTAGCCTTAACAATCTAAATGAAAGTTGTAGAAGATGTTAAACCGATAATGTTCATAAAAAGAACGTCAAAATCTGACTTCCTATGAGGAAGTTATGATTTTTCTAAGTTTCGGTTTAGCAGTAGACAGCTAAAAATTCGAAATATAAATCGATCGATATTTAGCCGACGCAACTTAAACGAGAATCGAAGGTCTCGTCAAAAGTAGCACAACAGTAAAAAGACAGACGAAAACGAACGTCGGATGAAGAAGTTATGAATTTTTAACGGATTTCCTGTCCCGGTCTGTTAAAAATAATAATATTAAAAATTAATTCAAAACCAGCCGACGATGTCTAAACGAAAGTCGTAGAGTATGATTTTACCTACGCGTTCATATAAAGAACACCAAAAACGGAGCTCTTATGCGAAATTTATGATTTTTGCAAGTTTTTGGCCCAAAAATCAAGAAAAATATAAAACCGGAAAATTTCGCATGCATGACCTTCAGACACGTCATCATCGCATGAGGGCGTTCACGTGTCGACTGCTGATTGGACCGAACCCTCGCGTGGCACCTTCTGATTCGACCAAGTCCGCGGTCCACTCACATTCAGACATCTTCGCATGAGACACACCGCGAATGCCCCTCGGACCTGCGTACCCTTCTCCTATTGGACCGAAGTCCGGTCCAGTCCGAAGCAGCCATCTGCGAGCCACCTGTCCGAAGAAGCTCCTTCCCTTACCATTTGTCCGACACGCGTCAGCCTCGCATAGCCTCGGATCCGAGGCTTCGGCCTATATAAGGCATGCGAGGGCTAACGAAATATTTTCCCTTTTCACCCCATTTTTCACCCTTTTTCACATTTTCCACCCCCGTAAACTTTCTCACGACCCCCCAAGGCCCCGGTATCATGTCTAAAGCCTGAAGCAAGCCCCGGAGCCCCGGAATTCTCGGGAAGTTATCCTCTCTCCAGTCGAAACTCTGCCCGGTTTGAGCCGGTTTCTCGTCAAATAAACTCTTTCCGGGAAACAAAACGCTGCCCGAATCACCGCTTAACAAAGTGAGTTCATACCCCTATAATATACCTTTTTAAATGGTTTTATATGCTTTTTAGGGGGGATACAAGTTTAACACAATATTAAATTGTGTTAATATCTGTAGGTGATATTAATCACACAAAGAGTTTTCGTATGCTTTTAAGACTTACCAAATACATCCAAAATGACTTAAAGCCATGTTAAATCTTTAAAGTCATGTAAACTCCGTTTAATTCTTTGAAAAATGTTTTATACACTATTTCAAATTATAATCACCAAAATCATGTTTATATATGTATAAGTATATAAATAAGATTTGAAGGGCTTAGGACTAATGAATTACCTTGTTTCCTTTTCCTTGTTTGGATGTGGAGTTAAGGTGGTGTTATTTGTCCGAAGGTCGTTCTCTTCTTAATTATATATATATTATACATATATGAGTATAAAAGGTTACTCCTTTTGGTATCATTACCTTTGTATCGGGCTGAGCAAAGGTGTTCATCCATGAAATATCATGCTAATCAGATAGAACATATAAATTATAATAGGTATAATTTATGATCCAAAACTAAATATACAAGTATGATTCACGACTGTATACTTTCCAAGGAAATTACCAAAATTCATTCAACTATACCAAAATATGTATAATACCTTTAATATACGAACAACATATTAAAGAAGTAAAGATACATCATACCGGGTTTGCATTAGCAAAGGTACTATACAGAGTACCATAGTTAGCAAACACGAGGTAATAATACATCCTACCGGGTTTGCATTAGCGAAGGTACTATACAGAGTACCAGAGTTAGAAAACACGAGGTAATAATACATCCTACCGGGTTTGCATTAGCGAAGGTACTATACAGAGTACCAGAGTTAGCAAACACGAGGTAATAATACATCCTACCGGGTTTGCATTAGCGAAGGTACTATACAGAGTACCAGAGTTAGCAAAAGCGAAGGTACTATACAGAGTACCAGAGTTAGCAAACACAAGGTAATAATACATCCTACCGGGTTTGCATTAGCGAAGGTACTATACAGAGTACCAAAGTTAGCAAACACGAGGTAATAATACATCATACCGGGTTTGCATTAACCAAGGGTACGATACAAAGTACCAGAGTTAGCAATCACAGGGTAATAATAATACATCGTAAATCTCGTTGAAACAATAAATTTGTGAAACCCTTCACGGTGTACTTATCTAAGTACGACTTTTAAGTCCTGACCTATTGACCAGAATCTCTTGTAAGGAGAGCGTGAATTTGGGTATAGATCTATATGGGACTGACAATCCCGCACCTCTACTGTTCGCTATAGCTTGGCCGGCAGGCCTAGGGTGTCAAATATCATACCATTCCGACGCCTGAAGAACGTCGCCGCATGCATGTCAGTCATATTAGTATGGTTAATAGAACTCACATGGATAAAACAACAAGTGAATTACAAAGTAATATTCTTCTCTTATAACAGTAAGAAAAGATAATTACATCCCGATCAAATATACCTTCTATAGTTTTTACTTACAGTAAAAGCTACGTATCATGAAATCAAGTATTGTACTTCTGGTTTTGAACATTTAAAACCACAAGACAGTATTTTGGATAATACAATATTTTCCAGGATTAATACTAAGGTTTTTACTATAGAACATATATAACTAAGAATACTTATACAAAGGAAACGGTTTATGAGATTAAACCACTTATCAAATAGAACTTAGTCATTCAATCTCGGTAAACTAGTATAACATAAAAGACCTTTAGTGGTTAATTCTATAATTCCTTAGTTATTACATCAGAGTTATACATAAGTAATGTCCGATTGACAGTGAAATGTGTGACTTCCGCCTTACTTCATGTTCCTTGTTTGGTTGTAGGCTTAGGGCAGATACACCCAGTTGACTGTCCATTCGATATTGTGTTATATATAATCAGTATAAACTAAGTAATTATAGAGGGAAACTATTGAGGTTATCAATCTAGCACCTCAGGAAATATAGGATTTCCTGGAGAAACCAGTAAACTTATCCAAAGAACTTAGGGTATACTTAACATAACTAAAATACTTATGAACTCACCAGCTTAAATGCTGATTTACTCTTTCCAAATAACTTGTATTCTCAGGAATCCAGTAGACAGGTACACTCCCGAAGCTTTTGAGAAGACTACCTAGTACCGTACCGCGACTCTTGTCTTCTACTGTACCTACTTTGGTGTTTGAATATGTAATGTTTAAACACTTATGTAAAACTTATACTTATTAATGCAATGGTTGTTTGTACTTTGATTACTATATTGCATGTGTTGTGATACTTACCTAAAGTCCTCCGCCCCTGAATGTTTCCGCCGTTCCGGTTTGGGGGTGTGACAGATTATATCAGCAAAGAAAAAGATATCTGATTGACAAGTACTACACGCTGATCATACATGTACACAATGCATATATATATATATATATATATATATATATATATATATATATATATATATATATATATATATATATATATATATATATATATAAGCAATTAACCAAAAAAAATCTAAGAAAGTATATATATATCATGGTGTATTGAAGGAACAAGAAAAAAAATGAACTGCACTGCATTCACGTTTCCTTAGGCAGGGAAAAAAAATCAAAAAATCAACCTTAAAATCGGTGGTGAAGATAGGTATATCACCGGAAATCGTTTTCTCTGGCGGTGTTTACCGTTCTTGTAGTGTTTTAGGGCTCCAAAACCGGAAACAAATCCCCCAAAATCAGAATAAAAACTCAAGCTCTTACTAATTAAGAAGAAATCAATGACCCTATAGAGACAACATGTCGTCTCTATAAGTAAACGAAAATGGCATCGTTCCACTTCTCGTCGTTCAAAAAATAAAATAAAATAAAAAATGATTTTCACGCGGATTGTTCCCACCTTTTCCAGACGACATGTCGTCTGTATAGGTTGATCAAAACGACATCGTATTCCATTTCTGCAAGACGGATAAAAAATAAATCGAAATTAAATTTTAAGCACCCTATAGCGACGACATGTCGTCTGCATAGGTTGACCAAAACGACATCGAATTGCTTTTCTGCGACAAAGAATTAAAATAAATCGAAAATATTTTTTTAATTCCTCCTCCCGACGACATGTCGTCGGTATAGAAATTCGATATACCGCCAATATTTTGCCCCTTCCCGCCGAGCCTATGCAGACGACTTGTCGTCTGTATAGCTTTTCCTGGTCAACGACATATGGTCAGTGTTTGAAAACTCTGTCCAGACGACATGTCGTCTCTATAGATCGACTTTTGCCGACGACAAATGTCGTCTGGATAGGTGTCGTCTGCAAAGGGTTAGATCTTTGTAGTGGTTTTAACCACAAAACTTAATTCAAAATAAGATTTCGTGTACCAAAAACATTCAAAAACTATAGCTCTTCGGTTTGTGAGTTTTCCGGACAAAAATCTGAGTATAAAGATGTTGTTTTCTTAGTTCTAAGAATAAACATAAAACCAAATGAGTTAAGGGATCCAAATAATAGTTATAGTAACCTTAAACAAGATAAGGATCAAACTCATTTATTCGAAAATATATCCCAAAATATGTGTGTATATGAAGTTTTTCAGGTGTAAGAGGTTATATTCTTGATTCTAACTAAACACACGTGATCTTAAGTGTTAAAGAACATAAAAGACATCATTTGAGACAACTAAAAAGATTTAAAACCCACTAACTCGACAACAAGGTTTCAAAAACAGAAAAACCCGTAATATGTTCGGTATTGGGAGTTCACATGCATTTTTGATGTTATTTCTTTGGTTCTAGCAGCTTACATGTGATCTGAAGTGTTAAGGGACTTAGAAATTATCATTAGCAAGATATTGAGAGGGTTTAGAACCACTAAAACCGACAACAAGGCTTCTACAAACCGAAAAGGCGAAAACCCACAAGATGCGTTTTTCCGGTGGAGGGGGAGCTGTCGGAGGCTGTTCCGACCTCCACAGCACCGACGCAGACTCATAAGACTATTAGGGACGGAGTGAAGACAGATTCGTACCACAGAGGTGGCTTGGTCGAGTTGCACAGCCGAAATACCACCTTCCCGAAAACCCTAGACGTCACAACCCTTACACTCTCTTTCACTCACGGGATTTTCTAAGCTAGGAATAGGAGACGACCGGTTATAAGTCAATGGAGGAGACGTTTACAGGGTTAGGAACATTAGCTTTTTGAAGATTCGACTTTTGAAGCAACCAAAACGGGAAAAGACACAGCATCGCTGCACCAAAGAAGAAGGAGACAGATTGCAGAACTTGCCATAAATGGTCCCTGATGTTTGGGCATGCGATCAATTCCTACCCACATTTAATTACTCCTTTAAAATACAATTTTCCAAAATGGCACAATACCCCCTCTATTTATAAACCTAACAATTAATAAATTTGATTTGTTTAAATTATTATTATTATTATTATTATTATTATTATTATTATTATTTAACCTCTTTACATCTATATAATCTCTTTTATTTATTTAATCAATTGTAAAATCTTATTAATAATAGTATTTAATTATATAATTACTCGCTATTATTTATTAACCTTATTTTGCAATCATAAAGCGGAAACGGGGCGTTACAATCCCACTTAATTTGGGCATTTTAGTAGTCTCCATTTCTCAAAGGGCCATAGTGCTCATATGTATGAGATGATTTTC